>NC_134589.1:29157839-29527839 GCF_037038515.1 Microtus pennsylvanicus | reverse complement strand
GAGATTTCTGTCCGGTGCTCCAAAGTGGGTCTCTGTCTCTGTCTCCTTTCATCGCCTGATGAAGGTTAATATTCAGGAGGATGCCTACATGTTTTTCTTTGGGCTCTCCTTATTTAGCTTCTCTAGGATCACTAATTATAGGCTCGATGTCATTTGTTTATGGCTAGAAACCAAATATGAGTGAGTACATCACCTTACTAGACCTGGATAAAGGTGGGTGGTCCTTGGACTTCCCACAGGGCAGGGAACCCTGATAGCTCTATGGGCTGACAAGGGAGGGGAACTTGATTGGGGGAGGGGGAGGGAAATGGGAGGTGGTGACAGGGAAGAGACAGAAATCTTTAATAAATAAATAAACGGGAAAAAAGAAACCATAAAATAAAATAAAAAAAATCAGAAAAAAAAAGAAATTCCCTGTTTTTTACTGAACCTGCATAGGCATTTACACTAAAAGTCTTGTCTGGGGAAATAGTTTAAAAACTAGGGCTCAGAATGTCTAAGCACCTTGTAAATACTGAGATAGGAAGTAGCAGAGACACCACAAAATATAATTCTGCACATTGGTTAAATGTGAATGTGTTTTTCATGACCTCTAACCATCCAATAACTGTTTTTGCTTTAAAAAAAATGATAAAAGCAGGAATCCGGACAATGTCTTCTGCAGTATGAAAATTGTTAGGTCAGCTCTTTCCCCTTGAATCATTTTGGTCCCTATGGAAACAATGAATAAACAATATAGTTTGTTGCTGTTCATCTTTATCATGGACCATTCTCTATACTTAAAAGGTGGTCTGGTATTATTATGAGTAAGTCTGCTTTATGATCATTATATTCTGAAGGACTGAGAGGGGATGTTTTGAAAAACTCAATTATAGGAGCTGAGAGGATGTAAGTTATTTGGTAGAATGTTTGCCTAGTGTGCAAAATGCCCTGAGTCTGAGCCCCAATCCCATATAAAACACACAAACCAGATGGGGTGGCACATACCTGTAATTCTAGACCTTTGGATGTGGAAGAAAAAGGATCTGATGTTCAAGGTCATCCTTGACTCCATAGTAAGTTTAAAGGCAGCATGACACCCCACATCAATAAACTAACTCGGAGGAAGACAGGTGTTATGTTTTGTGACCATATGATCTAAATACTTGAGAGGGACAAGTTGAGATGGAAGCTTTATTTCTGCTCCTGTTGTCACAGGATGCTTGCCCATCACATGGGGAATCATGGCCCCCACCCTGGCCACATGAGCCTGTGGCAAACTGTGCATAGGGTAGTAGAACATGAAGCAGAGAGCCCAGCAGGAATCGTGTTCAGAGGTCTACCCCTAGCATCCCGCTTCCTCCAGGGAGCCTGCAGCTCATAAAACACACATGCTCAAAAAGAGCCACAGAAGCTGCGGAGGGACAATTAGAACACGAGCTGTGGAGGGCACTTCATATACAAAGCATTGCCCACCACACATGCTGCTGTGATGTCTGTGGCTCGAGGCTTTGAGAAACAAACACTTTGTAGAGTGAATGAGAAATGGACACTCTATGAAGAGTCACTGAGATTCCTAAAGTTAATCTGTGCTGCCACAATACTGATCAATAGTGTTACATAACTTCATATTTGAAACGCAATGTCTTACTACAAATATTTCTATTAATATATGCTTTTTCATAAAGAAGTGATTTTAGGCATCTACACTTCTGCCCAACTTATATAATTAATTTTTATCATCAAAAATAATTTTGAGCCAGGCGGTGGTGGCGCACGCCTTTAATCCCAGCACTTCGGAGGCAGAGGCAGGCGGATCTCTGTGAGTTTGAGGCTAGCCTGCTACAAGAAAGCCAGAGAAACCTTGTCTTGAAAAAAAAAAACAAAAAAAAAGAATTGACTGGGCCAGGTTGTAGTGGCACACACCTTTAGTTTTAGCACTTAGGAGACAGAGGCAGGTGTGCAATAGGAGGCTGTTTGTTCGTTTCCTGGCCACCCAGAATTCTGAAATAACCACATAGAAACTGTATTAGCTAAATCACTTCTTGGCCAATTACTTAAGTATATTGCTAGCTAGCTCTTACATCTAGAATTAACCCATTTCCATTATTTTATATTTTACCATGAGGCTTGTGGCCTACCAGCAGGGTTCTAGCTGACAGCCAATAACCTGCAAAATAAAAGATCTTGAGGCTCTGGGAAGATGCTTCTGTGGCTAAAAGTGCTTGCTGCTCAAACATGAGGGCCTGGATTTGAAACCTGAGCTCTCATCTAAAAAGTTAAGCATGGTCATGCACCTGTAACCTCAGTGCTGAGTGCAGAGCAGGGTAGACCCTATTTGTTCTCTGGCCTGTCCACATAGACATAGAGAGTGAGGGTCAGGGTCAGTGAGAGATCTTGTCTCACTAGAATAGGTCTGGGACTGAAGAAAAGAACACAACATCCTCATTTGCCCAATGCAAGCCCAGGTGCACATGCATAAAACACACCAAATAAGAAAACAAATTAAAATAACAGATCTTATATATAAAATATATAATCCAGAGACATTTTAAAAATTAGTTCTTATGATTATAAACGTCTCTCAAATTTATATGTACTAAACAATAATTATTTTGCTAAAGATTTGCTATTATTTTTTATGTAAAATATTTTTATTGTATTGTGCTGTACATTTTTCTCTGCTTTGCTCCCTTCCTCCCTCTCCCTTCTTAAAATCAGGTTTTGATTCCATATCTCTACTTAGCAGCAGGTATTTGGATCTAATAATAACTGATATTTATACAGTAACTGGCTCCCCATTTAACCAAAGAGGATACAGTAATCTTTATAATGTCTAACAGTATTTTATTGTCTTATTTTTATTAATTCAGCTGAATTGAATAAATAATCCTGGCTCCCACTATGCATTGGCATGTCACCATGTATAAGAAACAATAAAGTAATTACCCTTAGCAAAACCTAAGAGAGTGTAGTCTAGAACAACATGCACTTCAAAGGCAACCTCAAAGCAGTATGACGTATTGCACAGAGAACAGGCATAAAAGGAAATATTCAACCTGTGTGAGGAGGAAAATGCAATAAAACTTCTGAGGAAGATCACTAGGAATTAGGAAGTATGTCGGTGAACTGCAGGTTTTGAATGCAGCAGTGTGAACAATAGCAGGGGCTGAACAGAATACCCCGTTTTGATTTAAGTAATTCAATACTAGTGGCGTATGACATGCAAGCTAGACTGTCAGGTGTCAGGATTATAGAGGCCACCTGTCATCCTGTCATCATGAAGAGCTAATAAAGAATGCTATGCAGAAAAGTAACATGGTCAAATGCATGAACTAAACTCATCACTTTGGTGGCTAGCTCAGGGATTCTGTGCGAGGCAAATTCTCTTAACAAAATAGCTTTGTGAGAAAAAAAAGAAGTTATGAAATACCAGAAATGTCATAGATTTATTTATAACACATTGGGGTTTGCTCTATGATTTATTGAAACAATGTGTTATTCTCAGAACAGACTCACTGAACATACAATTATAACCAACCAAAATTATCTCAATTGCTTTAAGTTCTCAAAGCCTGTAAAGTCTTTATGCACATGCAAATATTTGATAAGACAAAGCCAATGAGGGGGTGAGGCAATGTCAACATAGGAAAAGGGAAATAGTAGAAGCCCGTGGAACAGATCGTTGTGGAAGCCAGACTGAATAATTCAGTTTCCTGGCTCAGTGTTTTCTTGGTCTTTTTTAAAAGCTTGAATTATTAATCTTCTCCTGCTTTTCCAGCTAGACATCACCATATGGATATGAGTGGTGATGTGATATTTTTATATGTACGTATAAAAATATTTTTCAAATGAATAACATTTAGAAAGTAACAGAATCTTTAACACAATTTTGCAAGCAATTAATAAAATGACTAACTAGTCTGAGAACAAGGATATTTGATATGAAATGGAACACCAAAGAGGAAAGGCATAGGTTAACTAGTTTTGTTTAACCACTCCATGTTGCGTATAGATTTCTCACACTGATGCACATTATGACACACACACACAAACACATATACACACACACATATATATATACACACACATATATATATTTGAAATTATAATAGATCAAAAGTACATTTAAGTTTAAAAATATAAACAAAGAATACAAACCCACTATAAAACTGCTATTATACTCATATTAATATATGAGCCCCATGGATATCCCCAAAGTGTCAGAAAATGTTAATATCATCTATTTTAAGGTTTAAATTAAAACTCTGGCTTATAATATACAGATGGGGGATATTTTAGCATAGTTGACGTTACAAACATCCATTTTGTCACCATAGCAGAGATTGGCTAGGTCTCCTGCTCCAGTCCATTTCTCTTTTTCTCTTGGTGTGAATGAAATAATATCCACTGGTCAGTTGTGAAATTCTGGTGAAGTTAGTTCATATTGAACTGGTGTCTTTCACTCACATTCTTGATACATTAACAGACAATACCTCTAATGCCATGCTTCATATCTTTATATCCCTTACTTTTCAGATTAATTTAGCAATCACTGGGGACTGTGATGCTATTAGAATCATTATCATGGAAAGAGGTTGTTTCACCTGATGAACACCTTTCTGGGTTTTACATAAGGAAATGCTCCACTTGGAATTAACCATTACCTCTTGAAGACCAGCTTGTTCAAGGTGTCATTGCTAAATGTCTTAAAATAGTAATGAGTGAATTTATGTTTTTGATATTCTGCAAATGCTAGGCAGTCACTGTAGTACTGACTTACATCCCCAGTTCTTGAATTATTATTATTTGAGATAGACAGACAGAGAGACAGATGGATAAATAGGGAGCAAGAGAGAGACAGACATAGAGAGAAGTGCACCATATGGCCCATGGTCCAGGCCAGCCTCAAACATTTTTTTCCTAGCTTGTCAAGTGCTAAGAGTATAGGCAATTAATGCCATGCCAGGATTTTGTGTGTGTATGTGTGTGGGGTGTAGATTTAAACTATTTCAAAAGACTAATATATAAATCAAGTAACAATGAATAGTTTATTTTGAAGGTTCACTCTTAATTATTCATTCATGTGAAGAAAGGATAATTAGTTTCCTTTTCTGTGAAAATACATACATATGGGAAGAGAAATTGTACTTTGTCATTTGCTGTTTTGTGAGAACACAAAGTAATTTCAGGAGAAAATTGAAAGATGTGAGGTAAAAAAAAAAAAGATTCAAAAGAGATGCCAGTGAACAGGATTTAGGAAGAAGGCTTAATGACCCAGAACTTACCAAGAATATCAAAAAGAAAAGAGACGTTTAAAAAAGTAGAGTGCGGTCAATTATTTTTTCCACAATCTAGAAAGTAAACTTAACAATGTACCATGGAGGGAGAACATGAACACTTAGTCTGCAAACCATGTAGGCATGCCTAAATGAAATCAAGGGAACAGTAAGGCTTGGAGGACAATAGCTAGGTAAGACACTGTCAAGGTTTTACTTTATATTTGATTGATGTTTGGGATTTCTGTATGGTTGTATAAGATTAACAAAGGTAAAATATAACTATCGTTATTTGTATTTTGACCATATTTATAACAACATTCAAGGTTTCCTCTTTTTTCGCTCCATGAGAAGATGTGTGTGGGATGTTTGCTGCCAAGATGTTCTCTGTTCCTTCTTCACCATAACTACCTGAAAAAGTTATTTTCACTAGATCTACAGATAGGAAAACCGACTCAAAAAAGTTAGTGATAGATAAAATAAACAGAACCAAAAGCCTGAGTGAATATATTTGGTATAGGGCAGAGGAGATTTAACATTGTGTGTGCCTCTTTTACTTGATTTTGTAGTTCAGCATAGTAAGTTAAGTGTTGTACAAAGAAGACCAATTGTACTAAGAAAGATAATTTTGCTTTTCTTACAAACTAAACTCCCATTGATTGTGATATAGCCTGATAAAATGTCAAGAAATGAATTAGAAATGAATATAAACCACAGGAAGATTTTAGCAGCAACTATGCATTTAAAAGTCTTAAAATATAAATGATAATCCATAGCAATAGAGCAGAACTTGCTATATATAAATGAGATGAGAATGGTTGGTTTTGTGAGTGATTAAAAACTGAAGCATATGAGACATAGCAAGAACAACTATATATTGATAAATATTAAAATTTCAAAGAATATTAAGTGTCTGTATGACTAATAGATTAAGGCTGGTGATTTTCCAGATGTGATCACAGACATCCACCCACAAATCAAAGTAGCTCAGATATTAACCAGGCAAAATTCAGAGGTAGTAGTGGCGAGGCAGAGACACCCACCTCAAGCTTCAAGAAAATGCTAGGTGTAGTGATAGAGATGAGAAAAGATGTTACCTTTGTGGATGCCAATAACTAGCCAGGCCTTGTGGGCTCTTGCAGTTTTCCCAACCTAGTTATTAATTGAGACCACTCATCAGGGAAAAACTAAGTGAAAACTTTGTTCTTATTTTTACACAAATCACACTTCAGTAAAAAGTTTATTAAGAACAAAGTCTGTAAGGTTGTATTGTGTTTTGAAATAATATAAGACAATTTTCTGATACTTTGAAAGAATTTACCATGGCAATAATGTATACAACTAGTTCTATAGTCTAAGACTTTTAGTATACATAAACAACATATAACTTATAAGCATTTTGATAGAAGCCTGTGTACACCCATTAGAACATCCTCCTGGTCTTACTCTCTCAGTCCCTGGCAACTATCTTACTCTTTTATAAATCTGATAATTTTAGATGTTCATATTAGTAGGGTTTTATAGTATTTGTCTCTCAGTGCTTGGCTAGTTTAATGTATTGATTGCACAATGTCATCAAGGTTTTTCCCTTTTGTTACATATTGTGGTGTTTTCCTTTTAAAAGATGGAAAAGCTATCCTAAAAAGATGGCTTAGCAATTGTGAGTATCTGAACTACCAGTATGAAGGTCTGAGTTTAAATCCCAGCACCATGTAAAGTGTTATGTAGAGCCACGTATGTCTTTAAGTCCACTGCTTGAGCCCATAAAATTTTGGGCCTCTGTTTTCTTCTGTGGATTTTACAGTTGACTAGTCCATACAGTGGAAAACAAATTCAGTTCTTTGTATGCAGATACAATTCCCAAAGCTTCACACTAAGGTGTTAACCTTCCTTCATTGTGCTCTTGGAACCCATGTGAGACATCAGTAGTCCCTGCATGTTTGTTTTTAATTCAGAGCCTTCTCATCTGTTTTTCTGCCTTTTGTTTGCATCCATTCAAGTAGTCTAATGTTTTCATTGCCATAGAGCCTACACAAACAACAGTAGAACCCTTACTTGGTCTTTAAATTTAGGGCTCCAGATTTTAGTTATTTCCACATTGAATATGATGTCGTCTGCAGAATTTTCATTTATAGCCTTGATTACATTTAATGATCTGTTGAGAGTTTTATCATAAGACCTTGAACTATATCACATGCTTTTCCCTCATCTACTAAGGTGTCCATGTGCACTTTTATCCTTTAATCTGTCAATGTAGTGTATCATGTTAACCGAATTTCATGGTGAGCTATCATGTACACCATTAATAAATCCCACTTGGTCTATGATCCTTTTAATGTTCTGCTAAATTCAGCTTCCTGGTGTAACAGTTAACCCATGCTCACTGGGAGTGGCAATGTGGAAAGGTCAATGACTGGGGAAGAAGTTTCTGTAGGAAGGACAAGAAACACATTTGGAAAGCCAGCAAATCAGAAAGGATGCAGGCTTTTTCAACAAAGGCCATCTTGCCTTGGAGATGGACTCACATGGCATGCATGGAATGTGGAGGGAAGGGATATCGGAACACCAGATAACAATACAAGAACACATTGTGGGTCTCTGCTTTTTCCACAGCATAGGCTTCTGTTATGTATAGGTCACTGGATATTCTGGCTCTTGCAAATCTAAAGAAATATACTGATTAGAAAGTCTCATGCCGCATAGTGTTTTAGTTCCTTTGCCTCGGACTAGTTCTGCAATTATTCAAAGGTAAATATTCCCCGGCAGATAAATGAAGATGGGAAAAACTTTCCACACAGTACTGGGATAGCCCACCTCAGAGGCAGTCATCACTGACTTTCACGGAATGATTCAACCCATTTGGTCCTTGATTCAGAGGAGTCATCTGCACAAACCAAAGAGGAACCAACAACATGCTCTGCTTGACCTAAAAACTACAATTGGAGACTATGTGGTAAATCACTGAACTGTGTACATTAAAGTCGATGTCAGTTCATGTGTGTATTGATTTCTCTGCATGTTTGTTCTATGTATAAATATGTAAAACAAATTAAACTTATTGTAATTAGTTCATATATAGAGTGTACATTTATATAGATATGACTGCTCTTTTCAAATAGTTTATTAAAACCTTGTAAACATTATTAAAATAAATTTTATTTTATTTAGATAACCAAATACAATGAATTTTAAAACCATGATGCTTTGATGGAGGAGGGTCATCTTTCTATCTGTTGTTTCATTGGTTAAGTAATAAAGAAACTGCTTGGCCTTTGATAGGACAGAAAATTAGGTAGGCAGAGTAAACAGAACAGAATGCTGGGAGAAAAAAGCCAAGTCAGTCAGTCGCCATGATTCTCCCACTCCAGACAGATGCAGGTTAAGATCTTTCCTGGTGATGGAGGAAAGTCATTGGTTAAGTAGTAAATAAACTGTTTGGCCTCGTAGGTTAAAACATAGGTGGGAGGAGTAAACAGAACAGAATTCTGGGAGGAAGAGGAAGTGAGCTCAGAGGCCATGCTCCCCTCTCCTGGGCAGATGCCATGAAGCAAGCTGCCAGGTCAGACATGCTGAATCTTTCCCCGTAAGACTGATGCTACACAGATTATTAGAGATGGGCTGATCGGGATATAAGAATTAGCCAGTAACGGGCTAGAGCTAATGGGCCAAGCAGTGTTTAAATGAATACAATTTGTGTGTTGTTATTTTGGGGTATAAGCTAGCTAGGCGACGAGGAGCTGGGGTGGCAGGAATGCAACCTGCAGCTCCTACAACATCCTGGTAAGCCACCTTGTGGTGTTACAAAGATTATTAGAAATGAATTAGATCAATATGTAAGAACTAGCCAATAAGAGGCTGGAACTAATTGGCCAGGCAGTGTTTAAAAGAATACAGTTTCCGTGTAATTATTTCGGGGCATAAGCTAGCCATGAGGACAGCCGGGTGCCGGGGACGCAGCCCCGCCACTCTTATTACAACAATGCTTTGTTTGGGAATTTAAGCAGATGTAACTGAGATAGGCAGTCTAATTCAGGAGTCATACATTTTTATCCTAATCTGCTGTAGGTTTTTCAGTTTGACCATAAAGTAGTCAAACAAAGCAACCTGTTAATGCTACCTAGAGCACACACATTTCTAACTTACCCAAAGATTAAGGGTATACAAATTTCAAAGCAAATCATTAAGGATGTTGGAGTTACAAAGCCAAGAGCTGTATCAGTGATGATTATTAGAGAGGTATACAGAAGAATGTTTGATACTGACTCTGTTAATTAAAGGAGTCTTGTACATCCATTCAGAATGGGAAGTCTGTAAGTGTTAACTTATGAAACATTGGCTGGGGTCTTGTTTTAAAAAGTAGATTGAGATGAATACCCACTTAACATATTGCTGGAAATGACAGAAGAACAATGTTCACAGTCTCTCTGAAGTTCCTGGAAATCATTTTCTGAAATACGCTGGAATACATTTCACTAGCAGTACAAATGCTTAAAACTTGGTCTTTCTTAAAAAAAAAAAAGACACTAAGAAACTTACATAAAATATGTAAAATATGCACGCAAACTGTAACAAAAGGAAGCATGGAGTAAGCATCCAAAGGAGAAGAGGACAAAGCTTAGAGGAACTGATGTAATTACTATAATTAAACATGTCATTGGCATGCTGCATCATACTCTGCAAGAACATTAGTCTCTGTGAGTTTTCATTCATGTGTTAACCACCAAAGGCAAACCCCCTATCTTCAGTTGAGTGAGAAAGCAGACTTCTTCTCACAATGCAAAAAAGGAGACAAGGATTCCAGAACTAGGCAGTAGAAACTGTTCTATAGACAAAGTGAATGACTAATTAGTCTTGTTTTCATTAAACAAATTACCATTGTGAGCCTGTCTCTTCTTGGTTGGGTGGAAGCTGTTTGCAGTACCACCATTTTCTGTCTTTGTATCCCTAACAATCTATACATTCATTAGTGCATACCATGATAGGCAAACAGTTCAAAGTCCTGAAGAGTGAGAATTAAAAGGTTTTTTTTTTAAATCTTTTTTTTTTATTGAGAAAATGAGAAAAAGAAAAAAAAAACAAGTTTCCACCTCCTACCAGCCTCCCATTTACCTCCCCCTCCTCCCACCCTTCTCCCCCTTCCCCCACTCCTTTCCCCCTCCCTCTCCAGTCCAAAGAGCAGTCAGGGTTCCCTGCCCTGTGGTAAGTCCTAGGTCCTCCCCCCTCCGTCCATATCTAGGAAGGTGAACATCCAAACTGGCTAGGCTCCCACAAAGCCAGCACATTACATAGGATCAAAACCCCTTGCCATTGTCCTTGGCGTCTCATCAGCTCTCGTTGTTCACCATGTTCAGAGAGTCCAGTTTTATCCCATGCTTTTTCAGTCACAGTCCAGCTGGCCTTGGTGAGCTCCCAATAGATCAGCTCCACTGTCTCAGTGGGTGGGTGCACCCCTCGTGGTCCCGACTTCTTTGCTCTTGGTTGGATAGGGGAGCACGGAAGCACAATTCTTAGTTAAGGGAGCCACCTTAGGGTTGGCAAGAGATTTGAACCTAGAAGGGCTCCCAGATGCCCAAACCGAGGTCCCCAGTTAAATCCTTGGGCAGCTGGGGATAGGGAACCTGAAATGACCCTATCCTATAGCAATACTGACGAATATCTTGCATATCATCATAGAACCTTCATCTGGTGATGGATGGAGATAGAGACAGAGACCCACACTGGAGCACTGGACTGAGCTCCCAAGGTCCCAATGAGGAGCAGAAGGAGGGAGAATGAGAATTAAAAGGTTTTAAAGATGAGACTGACTATGGAGCCACTATTCCCTTCTATCATTGTATGCCCACAGTAGCTCTAGACTTCACATCAACTGTTTCAAGAACTAAATTTCAAAAACAGTCTATACTGAATTTGGCAGCCGTTGAACAATTCCTAGCTAATACTGCAATACTGTTAGCCAGCAATCGTGTATTATGTATTTGTTATGGACATACATACGAATTAAATGACTAATGTGAATGTAAACAGAGACTATTCATTCACTTCCCAGCCTCCCAGACCTGAACCTATATTAATTACAACTCTGCTTGGCCAATGATTCAGGCATATTCCTAGCTAGCTATTACATCATAAATAAACACATTTCTATTAATCTATCACCACAAAGCTGTGGCCTACCAGTAAGATTCTGGCATTCTGGTATCTTTGTCCTTCAACAGCTACATGGTAGTCTACATAGTAGACTCCACCTACTCTCTATATCTCTTCCAGCCTGGCTATATTCTGCCCCTGCCATAGGCCAAAGCAGCTTCTTCATTCACAGCATACATAAGGGAATCCTACATAATCTTTATACATATTAAGAGTCAAAATTTGTTTATGATAAGACCCTTTAGTAATTTGGTTTAAACAAATTTTTTTAAGATATTATTTTTTTTCTGGCTGAGTGATTCTGCCAATATATGGAGAAGGGAAGCCACAGAGGAATCGACATGGTTTCTATTGTGATGCAGCTTCAGTGATATACAATACCTACCTTTAAGCATCCATAGTGAAAAGGGAGTTGAGCAATCACCTATAGCATAAAATCAATGCATATAATTCATATGAATACAACAGCCTGCTAAAGTTAATTTTCCTAAAAAAAATATGTTATTCTATGACCACTTAAAGCTGACAATGGGAAAGGTTGGCACTTCAACGTGGGGATAATACACCATTTTAATGTCACCCTGTCTTTCCTGTGACTATTTCCCTATGACCTTTACACTACAAACTGAGGGGCTGTTAGGGGAAAGCTGGCTTTGTGTCCTTAGTGAAATATTTCCACATTAGGAAACTGATCAGAGCTGCTCACGTTTCTTCTTAGAGTTCATAATTTGGCAGCTCTCAGAAGCAAACACAGAGAAAAGACAAATGGGCTGTACAGTAGTAACTGCACGCTTTCCATAGCATTTCTTTCTTGAAACCACACATTACTTACAATTTTATCTCTGTATTACTTTCTGGCTAAACTACTAGAAATAATACTCCTAGGAGACAATTAGTAGTCTTTATTCAGTAAATTGGGTCTGAGTATTAAAAGACAAATAAGTATCTTCTAGCAGAATCTCAATAGTAAGAATCATTAAAGATGTTTCAAATAGTAAATAAGATACAGACTCTGATTAAAATTCCCGTACTTCAGTTGCTTTACATTTTAAAGTTGAGTTAGGATTAAGAGTGTGTATTAGATCATCTATTTCAGAAAAACTCAATTACAGTTACCATATGGCTTCTATACATATCACCTATCAGCTCTGTGGCAATCACCCCCAAACACATGATGGTGCCTTCTGTACGCATTATTCATCTCATGCGGGGCAGCCTTCCTTTGCAGATCAGGATGTTTAGTCTTTATGTCATTTGTAAGCATACCCATTACCGTGTGATGCTCCGCAGTACTCATTTATTCTCCCACACATAATTTATACCATTGTTCAGTATTTATTGACTGAAATTCCTTTGTATTATTGAAGATTTATAGTATCAACATCAAGGGATTTACCATTCTCAGAGTAACAGTCAAGATAAAGTTAATGCTCTTGAAAATTTTACAAGAAGCATATATCCTTTGTGCACAATCAGTGTTTGGAGGCTTCTTCTTTAGGAAGTCCTGTCTCATAAAATAATCTTTGAAGCCTAGAGGCTGTTTACCAGAGTTACATTTGCAATGTAAAATCAGGCTTTATCCATACTTTTCAAACCCTACTCTCTTTGCTTTCCTTTAACTAGTTATTCATATACTCGGGGCCACTGTTCTTTGACAAGGTCTCACTATATGGTCTGGCTAGCCTGGAACTCCTTCTCTAGACCAGGCTGGGCTTCAGCAAAGTTATACCTGCCTTTTCCTCCCAAGCACTAAGTTAATGACACATGTCACCACATTCATCCCTTGTGCCCACGTTTATCTGCATTTAACATGGCTAAAGCTAAATGCATCATTTGAGAACCTTCTCTGTATTCTACAATTTTTTAAATAAAATAATTCCATGAGATACAGATTTTTTTTTATCTCAAAGCAGCATTCAACAGGATACTCTAAGACCCAGTCCACTTAGCCTTCCATAAAGACTACTGAAATCAATTTCAACAAATTGACAGATTTGATAACCTCTTAGGCATGCCTTGCCCTGTGTTAACCACTATAAAGAATACGAAGAGGTAGAGAAAATGAAAGTGATCTTTGCCCTTTGACAGACAAGAATATTACTAGGAAGACATGCTATAAGACAAAAGGAGCATGTAGAGAATCACCTGATAGCAGAGATATTGAGGATGAAACATGATGGACTAGAAAAAATGCTGCTAATAACAAACTGAAGATAGCATCCCCAAGACATTAAATACAGCAAGTAAAGGTTAAAAATCCAGCAGGTTTCTTGAATTAAGGGGCTGAATCTAATCTTTATAACCTCTAATTTCCAGTAATTTAGTTACTGCATTTTCTTATGGACTCTAAGAAATGTTTGACAATGCAAAATTAAGAAGACACATTAACCTCATGACTTTAAAAATAGCTTCAAAGGTATTCTGTCTCTAATAATGAGTTATTATACTGTGATAGATAAAAATTGCTATTGCTTCTCCTTTTTCTTTTATTTTTGAGATTATAATATTATTATATCATTTTTATCATCCTTTAACTCCCTCCAAGCTATTACAAATACCCTTTTTCTGCTGTCTATCAAATTTGACTTGCTTTTTCACTAATTGTTGTTAAATATGCTGACATATATACATATATATTCTTAAATGCGTAAGTACACTCTGCCCAGTATGTATATTACTTTGTATTATGCTTTCAGTACTGATCCTTGGGTATTAGACAACTAATGGTTGTGTTCTTCTCTACGGAGGACTATTTCTCCTACTCTCAGCACTCCTTGGTTGCCCATAGTTCTTTGTTTATGGTTGAGACTTCCTGAGCTTTCCTCATTCATTTAGTATGCCTAATTGTGTTGTCCTTGTTCAGGTAATCTTTAGAGAGTCACTGTGATGGTTTGAAAGAAAATGGTCTCCAAAGGAAATGGCACTATTAGGAAGTGTCTCCTTGTTGGAGAATATGTGTGTTTTTGTTTGATGAAGTATATCACCGTGGAAGTGGGCTTTGAGGTCTCATTATATACTCAAGCCCTGCCCAGTCAGTCCACTTCCTGTTGCCTTTGGATCAAGATTTAAAGACTCTCAGCTCCAGTATCATGTCTGCCTGCATGCTCCCTTGCTTCTACTCATGGTAATAATGGACTAAACCTCTGAACTGCAAGGCAGCCACCCCAATTAAATGTTTTTCTTTAGAAGAGTTGCTGTGGTCATGGTGTCTCTTCACAGCAATAGAAATTAAGATGTGGGTTCCCAAGCCAGATGAGGGACAGCAGACCATCACCCATGCCCAGATATTTCTCAGAGAACAAGGCAGGAGTGGAGCCTCTGCCTATCCAAATCAGGCTTAAGCCTACTCAATTCCAGAAAGACAAAGTCTACAGCATGGTAAAACCACACAAGCTTCTGCCCTAGCTCAGGAAACTAATTTCTCAGGAATCACGTGCCCAGAAATCTGCTAATATGACTGATGGCTTAGAGAGCCCCTTCTTCCCTCACAGCACTTCACCCCTTAACTTCTTCCCTCCCCTCCCCCATGATTCAATCTATATAAGCTAGATTCACCATTTCAATAAACAAGCTGTCCACTGAAACAGTATTTTGGGTCATTTATACCTGTTGCCCAGGACCCTACTGCCTTGCTCCTCAGCACCCTGGGACCAACAGTATTCAATGGCCTACCAGGAAGTGGGATATTGCAGTGACAGGCCAGATAATGTTTTTGTTTGAATGAATATAGACCTTTGGAGTAACACTTGGTGCCAATGTGTTAGACTAAATCCACTTAAAAGCCTGAGAGAGCTTAATTCTAGACACACACACACACACACACACACACACACACACACACACACAGTTTAACACAGCTACTTGCTGTTTGCTGGCAGTGTGCTGCAGCTTTTTTAAGAGAAGTTTTTCTGATTCAGCCATATCAGGGGGAAAAAAGCCCTGTAGTTTTAAAACTTCCTGGGTTGTGCTGCCAGCTCAAACTCTGCCTATGGATCATTTGAATGGCATTTGTGGGATAAGGTATTTATGTGACCACTCGGGGTCAGGAGGAAAGTAGCTGAGACCATATTCGTGGGTCAGCGCTACCTTGTGGGATCCCGTCTACTAGGCTTACACAGGCAAGAGAGCATGGTGGATTCCCACCACCATACGCAGAGCTATTTCCAGGCTGTGCAGTGCTCTGCATGACAGATTTAGCTATTACTCAGATAAAAAGGGTTTATGTGCTGCATGCTCATTCTTGGGGTTGGAGTGCTGAGAGCGGCCCCTGCCTGGCAGCCCCAGAGCCTCCACCATTTTAAAACTGGAGAGAGGCGGAGCCAGCATCCAGTGCAACTGCTTACCATTTTAAAAGCTCTTCAAGATAGTAGGGAATTACAGATAATGCAGTAAGGACAGATTCATACATAAAAGAATTCTAAATGGGTCACAGTGTTGGATAAATGTATCCAGGCTTGGAAGAGAGAAGAAAAAGAGAATAGAGAATTGAGAAAGAAGTGAATCATTTTTTTTAAAAAAAGCCTTTAAAAAATTCTATGACTGTACAGATAGTCATAGATTAAAAGGACCAAGGAAAAATAAGGCACATAAAGATGGACTATATAGAGAGAGTCTAGATTATATATATTATTGTGTCTTCTTTGAATTTTTTCACTGTGAATGAGCTAAGTACAGAGAGACATTTCATTGCATGGACTGCTAAGTTAAACCAACATAAAGCTATCTTGATTCCAAAATTTGAATCTAAGAATATATTGCTTTGGAAAAGATGTTCTTCTTTTGTCTCCACAGAAGATGAGAACCTGTAGATTGCTTCCAGACCAATATGGTATGATGGAACAAAACCCCTCGCAGGTCACAGTGAATCACCCCCAAAATTACCTTACCCAACTGCTGACTGAGATGAACCTAGCACACAGGATACACCATGAAAGACCTGATTAGCAATGCCCTCAAAGAGCAGGAAGCAGTATGGAGAAAACTACGCCCATATTCCAAATATTGTTTATAAATGTTTCTTTACATTTAAAGAGGAATATGCTACAGAGATTTGCATTGGTATGGGTCTTGCTTTATTGATACAAATTTAAGGTCAATTTTCTTGTATGTATATTTCTGCTCTTGATTAAGGTGTTGTGATTGTGTAGTTCATTTAAAAATGTAATGTATAATTAAGAAATATAGGTGAATAGATAATTATCTATAATAGTCAAGCTTGTAGTCATGTTAGATTTTCTAGATGTATTGAGATATATTTCAGTTAGATAGGTATTCTTCAAATCTTTCAGAGACCTTCAGAATATGGCATTTAAAATGTTTAAAAACTTAAGACTTTTTATGACAGTGAGATACATCTGCTCTTGGCAGGAACAAGCTACTTCAAAAGGATGATGGGCACTGAAGAGGCTCCTTATGGAGTTGGTTAGCCATTTGGACAAGAAACTGCTCTTGCCTGAACTGCTTCACTGGACATGCAGGACCCGCAGAGAAATGACTGCTGAACTAGCCTAAAAATGAGATGTTCCTTGGGGTTCCTGCTTCATGAAATAATCTGTGAGACATTCTGCAGGATACCAAAGAAAGTGACTGAACTGTCTTTGAAATTTTCTGCTTTATAGAAAAAGTCTGCTTGATACTATGGGCCTGTAGGTTAAAGATGGATGCCCCAACAGTATAGAAAAACTTTGGTTGACTGTCTAGGCAGCTAGATGTCTCTGTCAATTTTAGAGTTTTGTAAATTGCTTGTAATATACTTCCTGTTTACTTAGGTTATATCCTTCTAGAGTCTTTGATGGAGTTAAAGAATAGATAGACAGTTATAGTTTTTCTTAGTTATGATAAAAGATAAGGTAGGTATAAATATTGTAACTGTAATTCTTGTTTTGTTATGTGTAATTTTACTATGTTAAAGTTAAAACCTTCCTTTTTATTTAAACAGAAAATGGGAGGTGATGTGGGAGTCCCCTCTGTGTGCTGTGATTATCACTAATGAATAAAGAAACTGCCTTAGCCTGTTATAGGACAAAACTTAGGTAGGCGATGAAGATTGGACTGAATGCTGGGAGAAAGAAGGGCAGAGTTAAAATATGCCATGGATCTGCCGCCAGAGATAGGTGTGTTGAAACGTTGCTGGTAGGCCACAACCTCATGGTGATGCACAGATTAATGGAGATGGGTTAAATTCAGATGTAAGAGTTAGCCTATAAGAAGCTAGAGCTAATGGGCCAAGCAGTATTTTAATTAATATAGTTTCTGTGTAGTTATTTTAGTTCTGGTCAGCTGAGATGAACAAGCAGCCTCCCTGCAACAGAAGCTTAATGCTTTAAGTACTACTTAATGGGCCCACGCAAGTAGCAACATGGAAAACAGTATTGTTAAGTGTGATTTGAACTCAGGTGGTGGGTGGGGGAGGGTGCTGTCTCAAGAGATTTCAAAGGAGAAGAATTTTAGTATGTTGCCTAGAAATCATTTTTGTAATATTTGGTGAAGACTGGCTGCTTTTTGCCCTTCTCTAAAAAAGTTTGCCTGAGGCTGAAGTGAAGACTTTTTGGATAATTCCCTTGGCAGAAGAAATATCAAAACAGCCTAGTATAACTCTGTTGGGTGGTTACTAGTGTTAGCTCTAATGAAGATATATAATGGAAAGGAGTAAGCTGAAGCACCAAAAAGTGGAATGGAGCTTGTGCCTCAAGGAGATAAACAGATTTAAAAATGGAGTACAGAGAGTACTAGCAGGCTTTGTTCCAGCTCCAACACACAGAAAAATTTGGCAGCTTCAACCATGTGCTTCCAGCTTCTGAGTGCACTACAAATGGAACATGCTGTGAAACCTTCCTCCATCTTGAGTAAGGAAAGCTAGTGAGGCCCACCACGTGTTGGGGTGTCCTGAATGGAGGCCTAGAGAGGTCATTGAGTAAAGCTATGAAGCTGAAACCTGAATATTCATGGAGACCCTAAGATGCTGGGGTTATCAGAGCCATGGGATGGCTTCTAAGGAAAGCTGCTAATGAGGAGTAGAACCAGCCCAAGAGAAAGAAATGTGCCTCCAAAACTGAACGGAGTTGGAGATCTGAAGAGCATCCTAACATCAGATATGGAGACTCAGAGTTTAGAGCTTGCCCTGCTGGTTTTAGGTCTATCCTTGGTCCAATATTTTCTCACTAGGATCCTTTGCCTACATTTTGGAATGGTAATATATCTTTTGCTATTATATGTTGGAATTATGTAATCTATTATTGGATTTTGATTTTACATGGAATTAAGAGATATCATGAATCTTAAAAAAGACTTTGAATTTTGAATTTTAAAACATTGTTGAGACTATGATATAGTCTGGGGACTTTTGAAATTGGATTGAGTAAATTTTTGCATTGTGATATAGCTACAAGTCTTTGGGGACTAGGGCGTATAATGTGGTGGTCTGAAAACAAAATGGCCCCCAAAGGGAATAGACCTATTAGAAGGTGTGGTCTTGTTAGAATAGGAATGGTCTTTTTGGAGGAAGTGTGTCATTATAAAGACAGGCTTTGTGGCTCATATATGCACAAGGCCCACCCAATGAGTCAGTTCACTTCCTGTGCCCTTTGGATCAAGATGTAGGGATCCTCAGCTCCAGGACCATATGTGTCTACATACCATCTTGCTTCCGTCCATGACAAAAATATACTAAAACTCTAAATGGTAAATGAGTAACTCCATCTAAATATTTTTCTTCAAAAGTATTGCCATGGTCATGGTGTCTCTTCCCAGCAGAAGAAACCCTAACTAAGGCAAACATGTTGGTGAGATTTCAAGGTTATAGTTTCTGACATTATTAACTAGGAGTCACAACCTAAATATCCTTCAGTCAACAAATATAATTTTTGTTACCTTTTTCTTTTTATGATTTTTTCCAAAACTGAGAGATATGTGGCTGCCTTTGTTAGGGTTACTACTGCTTTATTGAAACACCATGGCCAAAGTAACTTAGAAAGGAGAGGGTTTGTTTGCCTTATATCTACATCATTGTTCATCATTGAAGAAAGTCAAGAGAGGAACTGAGGTTCCCTCCTTTCTGATAACTTTATCTTGTTCCTTGTTCAAGTAAAACTTAGCCATCACAGCTACACAACTAATTTTAATATTTATAAGTGATCAGTTAACTCAGAGCCATAACCAAAGAATGAGTATTTCAGTCTTTCAAAACTGCCACACTCATAACTGTACTTAATTCTGTGTATATATGTGTATGTGATGAAGGTAAATATACATATTCCTGTGTGTGTTCAGGAGTACATGATATGTACCTGCCTGTAGAAGATAGAGGTCCATGTGATGGTGTCTTCTTCAATCATGTGTTACCCTACTTCATGAAACAGCATCTCTTCACTAAGCCTGGAACTTTAAATTTTTTGTTATATTGGCTGGCTAGCTCTGGGGATCTGTCATCTTCATCCTCCTCTCCAAGGTTACATACAGACACTGCCATGCCTGACTTTTTGTGACTTCTGGGCATCCAAACTAAGGTTCTCTTGCTTGTACAACAACTGCTTCTTATATTGTACTAATAGCTGTCTAGTCTGACTTCGTGACACAGAACAGAACACCAATGGACTGAGGAAGAAAAAATAGAGGCAACGTTTGTGTGTTCTCAATCTATGGAGCTAATTCAGGAGTGTGAGCTCCCCTGCAAACAAAAGATGGGATGTAGAAATGGGTACCATGAACTGTTCTGTTAAAATCCAATGTTTACCAAACTGACTCTTCCATTTCCAGAGTAATACTGAGTAGAAAGGCCAGTTTTACTCATGAAACTAGATATAAATTATTTTAGTTTCATTTTCTCCTGTGAAGAATATTAATACCTAATGTTTTGCCTGCCACTATGGATATTAGAGATAATGGGTTTTTATTGATATGAGAAAATAAATCAGTGATCATTGCAATGAATTGAGTTGAATGATGGTAGGTTTTGAAAGAAAATACGGAATAATGTGCACATATAAGTATGTCTATCATGTATATTACATATATTTTATAATAAACTAATGAAGTGTGATAGTGTCAGTAATTTATGGTATACATGTGTATGTAAAAGACTCCTGCTCAAAGCTATTTAATGACAGCATAGTCGCAGATACACTGAACATCTCTGAATTTTAGGTTATTTTACAGAGATTTAAAGATGCTTCACTGGTTCAGCAGAATGTGGTCCAGGAAAAATGTGCACACACACTCCTACCCCAACTACAAACTGTTGAACTGCACAGTTGTCCCATCATATCTCACAACATAAGGCTGATTAAGTTACTCCATTAGATAACTTAATATCTATTCTCTCAGCATTTGCAATATATCTCTTAGGTCCTCCTACATTCATCCAACTCAGCTTTTTCTCCATCGCTAACTTTGAAGTACAGTTGTGAGACCTCCTTAGTCTCCAATTTGCATTATAATAATGCAACCACTCCTTCTCTGCTTCTTTTTTGCATATGATTGTGCTCCCTCTTGCTCTAATTATTACCAATACACTCTAAATATTATTTATATGTGTCATGGTTCACAGGACACAGCTAATATCCAATATTTCCCAGGACTTCCCACAGAGCTATATCACTTTCCAGCAGAGAAGACAATGAACCATACACATCACAGTTGCAAAGATCACTGGGAAAAGAAGCAAGCCAAGAAGGTACAATAGTAAAAATTCTAGTATGAGCCGCAGTGTAAGCTCTAGCTGTGAAAACGGCAATGCATTTCTCAGTTTAGATGCCATGAACAGAATGCGAAATGATGAAGAGAACTTTAGGATTCTCTTTGGCCCAGCAATTGCTCCATTAACAGACAAGAGGAAGAAGGATTTCCATGGAGTAAAACCCAGAGCAGTACCTGAATTTCAAGAGTGTGAGGATGCCGGCTGTGGTCTACAGCAACGCTTGTGATTGACAGATCTTTGATGTCACAGCAGGGTTGACACCACCCTTCCAAACAAGCTCCCCTGAGATATCTTATCAACCCTGGTGCTGTGACTCTGTAACCTGCCAGAGAGCCGACTTGCCCAGTCAGCTTGGCTTCTGCTGACTTAGTTCTGCCTTGGATGGATTTTTGGAGGGAGGGATTAGAAAAGGTCCTGCTCTGTACTACTTTGGGCATATTTTCCCAGCTGCTTTGCCTCACAAACGGAAGAACGCAGTTCATTTTCTGCCATGCCTCTAAACCTGCCAGGCATTACTCATGTCTCTTTTTTGGTCTGTGTTTCTTTACTTGCCATCACCATCCATGAATTTTAATTAAAATGTTGCCAAGGATTTGACAATGGTTAAATCTAAATGTTAGTTACAAAATAAGTGAATGATTTGTCATAGTCCTGATCACGTATCTGACAGCTTTACTGTGGCTAAACGTTTCCTGAGCAGCACAATGTGAATGAGCTGCATACAAATATACACATACACACTAGCACACCCACATACAATCACACATATACACTCACACATGCACATAAACACACACAACACACATACCTGGAACTGACAGTGATTAAAGGCCACAGTCGTAGAAATGAACACGGGTGTAAATTTTGTATCTCTTATACTTTATCAACAAACTCATGCATGAAATATTTGAGTAGAAATTATTTGAATGGAGGAAAGTACCATTTAGAAGTAAGGAGGTCGTAGCTTTGGCTCTGGTCCCAGAGGCAGTAATATAAAATCACTTCTCTAAGTTACTCTTCTGTGGCTCATTTTTTTAAAAATCTGCTGATAGAAATGGAATTCTTGCTTCAAACTGCTTTTGGAATAAGTCTACAGAAGACAATCATGTATTTTTAAATATGTTACTAAATATAAATAAAGTATCACATAAGTAAATTGGTGAGAAACCACTTTTTTTATATTACTTGAGGGTTTCTTTTCTAACCTGAGCCAGAAGAAATCAATAATAAATATTTTTATTGATAAATAAATACATTAAACATACTCAGGCTATACTTACTAGAAATATTTTTTTAAAAAAAACTTGAAAACATTGGTGACAGCATTTATTTAAAATAGAAAAGAAAAAGTAAAAGAGATATTTGGTAAATGAGTCATTCAAGCAGAAGAAGGCACCAGGATCCATTAGCACTCAGAGCCAAAAGAGAGTTCTCGAAGCAAAAGTCTAAGAGATGCAGTATTTCCATGTAACACCACCTCGTTCTCTGATTGCATAACAGTGAGTGCATACGATATTAAAGGCATGGATTGCAGTGACTGCTCTAAAATATAAAATAAACAAGAGAAGAGAGATAGATAGGGTAGGTGCTTCTCATTTGGAGAAACCAATGGCCAAGTGTGGATGTAGTGGACAGATGGCAAGACAGTGCAAAGAGTTGGGATGACAAAAAGGGAAGAGCCCACACCTTTGGTCAGAGTGGGCGTGTTCAGTACGTCTTTCCCAGCAGGCAACGTCTATTGCTTCTTAGCTATATGAATGGTTGTTACAGCCACTTCATAGGGAAGGGGCTATAGCAGGAAGTAGGCAGACATAGATCCAGTGCTTATGAGTGGATGGATGTACTGGAATAATAAAGTGAGGTTCTTAGAAAGAATATTAGATAAAGAGTTACATTCCTAATTAGGAAGTACATAGCATGAGTTGGTGTGAAGTCTCCAAAGAGAACCTCTGAATAGTCAACTGGGAGGCTAATAGAGGATATGCTGTCCAAGGAGTGTCCTTCAAATCAGACACATTTCCTCTAATCCCCGTGACTCCAATGACAGCTAGCCAGAAGGTAAGAAGTGAAGGCTAAAGAGCAAGTGTCATTTTTAATATTTTAGTTCTCTTTCTTATACAGACATTCAAGTCATTGATTAAACATGAGCTGGGATATAACATACATATATACACAATCATAAATACACAATACAGTATGTGTGTATGTATATATGTACTAAATATGTACTTACGTGTGTATACACACATACATAATAGTTAATTTAAAAACTTAAACTGAGACTATCATTAAACACAAATAACACTAGAAACTCATGGGCTCCATGATAGTAACAGACAGAAATGAATGTGACAGCTAATGTTTAAAGGTAGTGATTAAAGAAAAGAAAAAGTCTTCTGGAATTATATCTATGATTACAAGATAGACTACTTGATAATGCCAAGTTACATACCATTTGAATGTGTGTTTGTGTGTGTGTGTGTATAAGTTTGCCATCTTTGACACAACTGGTCTGTTTAAATGATCAATAAACTCAAAGTTTAAAAGAAAAAAAGAAAAACTCTTCTGATCCCAAATTCAGCACCATTCATATATATATAATTATATATATTATATTCATATATATACCATTAAGCTATTTACAAGTCTACCAATTTATTCAGTAGAAATAAATGCTATCAATACAGATGATGTAAACCTATATTCCAAAACTTATTATAGTTCCCTTTTCAATGTTTTAACAGTACTTTTCACATGTTTCTTCCCAACTGTAACCTAACTCCCACTGGAAAGCAAATGTTGTGTTCGTTCTGTCTATAGAGCTTGAATAAGCTGGCTATCTTCTATTTTTGTCTCAAATATTCCTTAATATTTTTGCTCATAGTAATTATTTAGTAGGAAACTTATGTCCCAAGCAAGACCATACATAATACAAAATGATTGATTTCTTATACTCTGGAAGCATAAACCTTTACCCAATGTATTTGCAAGTGATTGGTTGTTAGCATGGAAATACTTAGCATTTATCTTGTTATCACATAAGGAAGGACTAAATGACTAGTTATAACTAAAAGCTAGGAATATTAAAATTAAGGAAGAAGACATTATTGGTGATGGTTATGTTCTACTATACTGGGAATCAAATTATTCCTGTAACTTAGTTAATCTGATCTGTTACTTTTCTTTTTAGAAGGGTTTGAGAAAGTATTTTCTCATTTACAATAGACATATAATATATATATATATATATCCTCCCACCTACAATATATACATTTCCATTTTATAAACATATATATGTCTATATATTGTTATTACATTTTCTATAAATGTTGAAAAGCTCCAAGTGAATGTTGATAGTTGTAAAGAAAGTGATTAAGCAATGGTAGACTGTTGGAAGTAAGATGGATAGTTTGATCCATAAATTGATCCCGGACCAATTCCTTAGTCATTTGAAAGAACACTTTTTCTCCGTCACAGTAAAGTATCTAAACGTGCCTATTTTAAAAAGCTATGCTTTCCTTGCCTAGTCATTAAGGTTATAAACGCATGCATCTTGCTTTAGGATTCAAAGGGAAGTTATTTCTAGATTATATTACTTTTCACAGTATAGGAAAAATCACTGTTAGATTATTGAATATTCAGCATATACAGTGATGAAATTCATGAATCAAAATTTGATTTCCTAACACTGAAAAACAGTTTTGATGTTTGATTCATTTTACCATAAACAGTTGACACTGAAAATCCTTAAACTCTTCTGCTATTCAAAGCAGCAGGCTGATGGGGAAAGAAGGCACCTCATGTGAGATGGGAAGAAGCGTGTGGCAATTCTATCAAGTTGAGCATGAAATTTCTAAGTCCTTCATACCATGGAGGCTAAATTGGGTAAATAAAATTCCTACCAGCTTCTTTCTGCCCACTGGTTTGAAAATAGAAAATAAAATGAAAAAATACCATGACAAGTGAGTATCTCAGCTACTTACTTTTTGAGAATCCATGACACAAATATGGTAAAACCTATTTCAGTCACTGCTTCAGTCTAGATCACCTATTATTTAATTAATAGCTACTATTTAAAGAACCATGAATTTGTCCCAGGCAATGCCCTAACTGCTTTGTATATGGTATGTGAGAACTCATTTATCAAACTAGCAATGTGATGAACTAATATTGATACTCTTTCTCGGTTTTCAAAGTTAAGGAAGTTGAGTAAGTATGAACATCACATAGCAAATTCACATCAGTTAAATTTAACAAAGTCACAGCCCAAATAGGCAAACTCACTGAGACTCTATGTCAGACTGCTTAACTCTGCTTTTCTTCATTGGATCACTCTCAAAAGATCTATGTGTATGTGTGGATTTAATGTTTGCTTGCTGGCTCCTTTTATGTACAATTTTTACTAAGAGTTATAGTAGGTAAGGGGTTAGCCTGAGGGTTCAGTGGGTAAAGGCATTAAGCCATCAAGCCTAACAACCTATGAGGATGCCTACAGTTGGTAGAAGAAGGGAACTGATTTCCCCAACTTGTACAAGTTGTCCTCTGTCCTGAACACATGCACTTTGGGACTCACGTGATGTACTTATTTTCCTTCCTTCCTTCCTTCCTTCCTTCCTTCCTTCCTTCCTTCCTTCCTTCCTTCCTTTACTTGTTTCTTTCAAACACACATAAATAAATATAGAATTAACATAATATAATAGACAATGTGTTATCCTTCTTAATTGACTTAGTATTATCTCACCAAAAATTTTAAAGTTGTTACTTTCTTTATAAATATTTCAGTAATTATACAAGTTTCAAATGGCTGAATGAGTCAATTAATTTAACTCATGGCATTTCTTGAGGTAGGATCTTTGATTTTATGCAGTTATAAGACAACATTCTAACAATAAACATAATGTTTGTCATCAAAGTCTTTCTTCATTTTAGTTTTCGTATGAAAGATCAGCAGACTGAAAACTGACAGATAAAGCTATTAATATTGGTTTGATTTACATCCTGCCAAAGTATTTATTTTAATAGAATTGTCTTAAATTATGCTTTCAAACTATGTTATTCATCTGGTTATTATTGTTTCAAGGAAAAAAAATATAATCCTCAGTCATCTATATGATCTTTTAATAGTTATTTAAAATAACACTAATTACCATACATTCTTCAAGGACTAGGCTGCTAAAATTTTCTTATATTGTTTAGAAAGATGCAGTATTTTAAAAATTATAAATTATTTCAAGTAATGTTCAGATTTTTATAATTATAATAAAAATTTCAAGAAGACTTTTAAACTGAACTTAGCTTTTATGTAGTTGATTTGGATAAACTAATTGATGAGATATTGAATTCATAAAAAGCAGATTCTTAGTTGGATAGATAATTAAAAATGCTATAAAACAATAAAACACTTAGATTTTTCATTTAAGTTGTTTAAAAAAGCATCTCTCTATGCAACTTAGACTATTGGGAGCTGTTGTGTTGCGCATACATCGCCAAAACAGTGATCTTGTGGCAGCATCCAGAATGATGGGTGGGCAGATAACATGTCCACGCCTGAAAAATTTACATGCCTGAACAATGAAGAGACTGACAAGTGTACCCGAAAAAAAACTTTAAATTCTACCTAGCAAAAGTGATATTTCATAGATGTTATGTGTAGTAAGTCTCCCAATTACAAAATAAAATATTGTAGCAAAAATTTAGATTTCCCATCTCATATATTGTATACAAGACTGAATTCTATAATTAGTACCAAGTATTGTTAAAAACAACATTAATATATCTTGATTTTTCTATCTCTCTCCACATATGCAGCCAGGTGTGTGTGTGTGTGCCACATCGTAACAAAATGTTTTGCTTGAAGGAAAGAAGGAAAGTACACATTATTGTATAATTACTGTTAGTCAAGAGGAAAATAAAATGGGGAACAAACAGCTAGAGATCATATTTGCAATAGAATGATGAATCAGAAAATAGCAGACTTGAAGTTATGAAATACAGAAGCTATGAAATTAGCCTAAAGAGATATACTCCCCAAACAGAGGGAAAAAGTGGAAAAAGTTAAATTCCTAAAGAAAAAATAAAATGTGACCAATAAAAAATGCATATGTGTACACACAAATTTATATAATTATCAACTTTACTGTCAAGTAGATAGAAATGCTTAAGTCAGTGTAGAGCAGTTAAACTCTATCCTTTCTGAAAATGACATAGGTTTGGTGATGATGACATCTGTTTGACAGGCTGTAGCTTAAGAACTCTCTCACACATAGTAATTCAAAGACCTGACAATCTGGATAAATTATTCCCCAGACCCTTTCTTAAACCCTTTAGACAAATATTTATTCTTCTAATGTTTATACAGAAAACTGTCCAGCATGAACAAATCGAATGAAATAGTGGAGAAAAATCCAGATGACTAATGGTGAAGAATTAGCTAAATCGAGCTACCAGAAACAATACCATGTTGATCGGCAAGTATTCAAAATGGTGCCTGAAATATATAACGGGAGGAAAAATTCTCAACTTGTGTAAACAAATTTTTAAAATCTATGAAATGTTATCTATGATTTTATTTCAATTTTTTAAGCTGCTGGAAAATATTTGAAAAATTAAAACTATGGTTACTTTTAGCTAGAGTCTTGGATGAGCTTCATGCAGTTTTGTGTCTGCATTATGCAAATTTATTCAATAAACTTTATTAATGCTATGAACATTATAGAAGTTATATAAAAGCCCCTTTCCTAGAAAACATTTGTTTAGCATCCTTCTGGCCTGCTACTCCTTTGCTTACTGGCTGGATTACAGAATATGGTCTGGTTATAATTTAATGTAATAATAATGCACATGCCTTGGGGCATTTCACTTTATGATTTTCACCCATGGGGCCATTATCTCCTTGTTAAGTGTCCTGACTTAGAACAGTCAGCAAGTATGGCAAGAAATGCTGCCCTAGTGAACAGAACGTGAGCTCTGAAAATCCCTGCTGGGCAGAAAGGCTGACTTGGGGAATTCTCCAGTTAGATCTCTGGACTCATAGTTAAAGATGCCATGGGAGGTTTCCACAATGAACCCATGCAGGATGCATCATCGCTATGATTGCTCAGAGAAAACAGTATTAACAACTTCCCAGTCAGAGTTGGCATGGCAGAGGATTAAAAGCATTAAAACTATGGCTGTGATTAGAGCATCTGCATATTTGACTGCTGGCTCTAATGATGAGCCACTATGCCACAGTGAGATAAACAGAAGTCTTCAAACCTCAACTTTCTCATCAAAAAGATGTGGGCATGCTGATCATTAACTTACATAATCCTGTGCAAAAGATATTTTTTTTTGAGCCTTCCATTTCTTCTGTCATGTTTTATTGCAGACATTATGACATCTTTCAGCAAGCACGAGACTGCTTGATACTATGCTCTTTCTAGCTGTGACATAGCAGGCTGTTGGGGTGGAGAAACACAAGAAATTTCTGCCTCTGTGTGTTGTGTATGTGTGCAAGAAAGGGTGAAGAGAGGGAGCGAGTCGGAGGGGGGTGGAATTCAGGAGACTGTTTTCTTTTGCAACATAAGGAGAACATCTCATGACTTTAAAGCCATTTGTTGTTGATGTCAATAAAATAGACCATATTTTTACTTTTCAGTTTAATAGATCTCCTGATACTTTTCTCAATTAGCCGTCACATCAGTAGTTTAAACATTTCTAAACTTGTTTGCTAAACAAATTTGAGAATGGCAGAAAAATGGGATTGCCTCAGGCAAAACCTCTGTTATTTCTTTTGTAGTGATGTTCTCTTATTTAAATCAGTGGCTTTTTGCTTAAACACTATTCCTTTTTAATGACATGAAGTAAGATTATAGAAATATGTTTAAAAAGGGGTTGATGAGATGGCTCAGTAGATAAGGGTTTGCCGTGAAACTTGGAGACCTAAGTTCTGATTCACACCTCCAACATAAGAAACTCGGCACGGCAATGCGCACTCCCCACTCCCTTAGCAATGCTGAAAAAATCAAGAGAGGAGGATTGGCAGAACTTGCTGGTCACCGTCCTAGCTCCAGGTTCAGTGGGAGACCCTTTCTTAAGCATATAAGGTAGAGAGTAATAAAGCAGGACACTTGATTTCCTTCTCTGGTTTCTACATACATGGGTGTAGCACACACATAAGTAAGCACAAAAAAAGATTAAAATATTGTGAAAAGCTGTAACTAAAAAAGACCCCGTGTGTGTGTGTGTGTGTGTGTGTGTGTGTGTGTGTGTGTTATCGAAGGAATAGATTCATATAAAATATCAGCAAAATACAGATTAATTTCTTCTAACACCAGCCATTGTCCAGTTTGTGCTAAATAGCCAGCAAAATTTGTTACAGAATAAATCTACAGATCGCACTTGATGTTTGTGAGTATAGATTACTATATACTACTATTCATGTCTTATTAAAACAGCCATAGTGTTCAATTTTCTCTTGAGTGTGCATCAACTTGACAGATAGCTAGTCCCCAAACCTCAAGTGTTAGTGACATCCCCTAGGATGGGAAAGAGTTTCTGTTGATATATCCTGGGCACATCTCAGAGAAGGGCAGGTATCTGCATTCCATCACTTCAATGCCAGTTACAGTGTTTTTTTTTTTTTTTTTTTTTTTACATGTACCCACAGTGTTCAAGAAAGTGAAACAGGAGGATTGCCATGTGCTTGACCACAGCCTGGGCTTCATAATGAGTTCCAGCTCATTCTAAGCTACAGAGTGAGACTCTACCTCAAACAAAGGATAAAACAAAAGATTCATTTAATTGGCTTACTCTTTTACTCTTTCATGGTGATCTGCCATGGCTGTCCAAAAACAACTACACCCCCTTAATACAAGGAAGAACGTATTCTTCTCGAAGGTAGCGTGTCTCTAGTCACTCAAGTTGTGGCCACAGTGTTCACTGAGATAGATTTGGGCTTAGTCCACTCACAGTTTTGTCCACTTGACTTGAAAAGTGACAAGAAAAAACATGTAAAATCAACGTAAAAAACTGATTTATAGCTTGCACATTAGGCTTACATTATATGCATACCACTATATATTTGATATATATTTTATATATGATTTAGATATATGGCAATTAATACAGATACAAACCCTAAACTAAATTCTGCTAAAACATGTTGTACTTTTCATCCACCAGTTGGGCTTGGGCAAGCCTGCTAGTGATTGAAGCTCCAGTGAGGAACAGTTTTCCTGGCCTTTTCTCCATTGACTGTAAAGAACCTCTATGAACTTCCTGCGCTCCCACTGCCCAGAAGAATGGATCTTGCTTACAAACCACAGCCCATATTCAGTGGTTTACAGAGCTGGTAAGACTGTATACAGCCTGGTGCTTGCATGTATTAACAAGGGCAGTCCTTTGGAATTTATAAATCTTTCTTCTTTTTTTCAAAATTGCAATGGGCAAGATAGAAGGCTCTGTGCTGTGCATTTAAATACTGAGCCCAGAAAGTCAATGAATCCAAGAACAGAACTGGGGACCGCAGGACTACCAGCTAAAACCCATGTCCCTGTATCTGTTTTTTATCACAGTTTCTTCTATCTCTTTAGACCATTACAACTTAGCAAGAGTCACAGTGTCTCTCTCTAAATTTTTACTGCCACTGTGTTTTTAAACTGTGCAAAAAAGCAATTTCCAAGTCACAAGCTTTTTCTTTTTTTTACCCTTCTTCACAATTTTAACAGCTAATATGAAATGCCAAATCACCGCTAATTGGAAAATGATTTGGGAAACAATTAAAGAGCCACCTCAGTAATAAGGAACACATAGAGAAGTATCATCAACTACCATTCTCCCCTGTGAAGTCTCTATTTAATTTATCTGCTTGAGACCAATGAACAGATAAACAGCTACGATACAACCTGAAGAAGAAAAATATTAAGTTTAGCTGTCAGTAATAAAAGGACAACTATGAAGATTCTAATTTCATGCTTACCCAAGTCAAATGAAAAGCTAATGCAATTATAATATATTCAAGATACAACCAAAGCTATGCCGAATTCTCTGAATTGTGTGATCCTTGAGCATGAGAGAAATGTTTTAGATAACAGTTCTCATGTATAGGACTCACCACTCTGATATATTTGAAAAGTGATAGAAATACGACTAGACAGACTCCACTCTACCTATGTGTAGTTCATTCTAACTTTACTGCTGATTCTTTGTTGATTATTTTGTGTGGTAGTTTGAAGGAAAATGGTCCCCACAGAAGCGGCACTATTAGGAGGAAGCTTTGTTGGAGGAAGGTGGCCTTGGAGGAAGTGTGTCATAGTGAGGATGGACCACTTCCTATTACCTGAAAGTCAAGAAGCAGCACATTCACTTAGTTCTCCAGCACCATGACTGCCAGCATGCCACCTGTCCCACCATGATGATAATGGATTGAACTGCAAGCAAGCCACCACTATTAAATGTTTTCCTTTATAGGAGTTGCTACGGACATGGTGTCTTTTCATGGCAATAGAAACTAAGAAACCTAAGACATTTTTTTATTCCATTCTCTGTACTTTAGGCAAGTTCAGCAGTCATTTTTTTGCTGGTCCTGCATGTCCAGTGAAGCAGTTCAGGCAAGAGCAGTTTCTTGCCGAAATGGCTAACCAAATCCATAAGGAGCCTCTTCAATGCCCATCATCCTTTTGAAGTAGTTTGGTGCTGCCAGGAGTAGATGTGTCTCATTGTCATAAAAAGTCTCAATTCCTTAAACACTTTAAATGCCACATTCTGAAAGTCTGAAAGATTTAAAAAATACCTATATAACTGAAATATATCTCTGTACACCTAGAAAATCTAACTAACATAAGTACATGCTTGACTATTATAGATGACTATCTATTAACCTATATTTCTTAATTATACATTAATTTTTTTAAATGAGCTACACAAACATAATACCTTAATCAAGATCAGAAATACATGGCCATATAACAAAATTGACCTTAAATTTGTATCAATAAACCAAGATGCATACCAATGCAAATCTCTATAGCAGTCACTTTTATCTTTTTCTGAGCTGTTGGCCAGAGTTTCCTAAGAGACTCCTGGAAACACACATCCTGTTGCTCTTGCCTTTGGTTACTACAGAGGTTGAAAGTAAGTTACTGTTGCTGAAGGCACCACACAACTTTCCAAAGGAAAGAGGCACCAACAATCTGATGATGGAAATTACAAAATAATTCCACACTAGCTCAGGATTGAGTATAATAAACGGTTATTCATTTTTATCTTAAAGGCCATTGCTTAACCCATATTGGTTTCTCAGTTAACTATTTTAAAGGTAGAGCCATTGGTACCTCTAAAGGTTTGCTAGTTGCTTTGTGTTCTTGTACAGCCTGATTGGCTTGTGACCTTTGTGTATAATGTCTTATAATATCCTTTCCAGAAACATGAGTTTCTGGGACTGCAGGAATGTTAATCTGGGTATTTCATTGCTGTAGCAGGTCATGATGCCATAAATTTACTGTGAAATTAGCCACATATGGCCTCAGCCTTTCTCTTTGTCCTTCTGGACCTATGCATTCAACCCATCTCATGCTTTGTTTCACTTCAGATAGGGTTCCAATTTCTAGGAACTGAACATCTGCCTCTTGAAGAGGCCAACTCAGATGCCAAGATTCTGGAGTAATTATACTCATGTCCACACCTGTGTCTTGTAAGCCCTCAATTACAATGTTATTTATATGCACTCTTCGATTAGATCTTTGATTATTTATAAAAGTCTGCCAAAATATATGCTTCCTATTTCCTAATGGGATTTTTGATTCTTCATCTATGTTTATTCCATCATTCACAACAGTATATTATTTTTTACATCAAGCAATGTTTTTTTTTCATTTTCCTGGTGAGACATGTCCTTCACAATAACTGGGAATGATTGGATGACATTTAACTTGAGGACCACCTATTCTATTCTATGTTCCAATAGCACAAAGAAGATACAAAAATGTTGATGAAAGGACAGATTGAATACTTTGAACCTACTTGCCCAAGGAGCTCAGCTAGAGATTTTGAACCTGCTGTGGGAAAATTCTCTTCTATCCTGTAAAGATTTTTTTTCAGTCATATTGGGTTAATAAAACTGATTTGCCATGAGCCAGGCAGGAGGTATAGGCAGGGTGACCAGACTAGGAGAATTCTGGGAAGAGGAAAGGCTCAGTCTCAGTCACCACCCGGATGAACAGGAAGCAAGATGAAAATGCTACACTGAGCAAAGTTACCAAGACACATGGCTAAGCATAGATAAGAATTATGGGTTTTAATTTAAGTTATAAGAGCTAGTTATTAGTAATCCTAAACTAATAGATGAAACAGTTTATAATTAATATAAGCCTCTCTCTGTGTGTGTGTGTGTGGTATTTTTTTTGGGGGGGCACAGATCTGTTGCCGGACTTGGAGGGACAGAAGGTCCATTTACATGGACCTAAAATTATGCTCAAATAATCCAGGAAGTAATAGACAATAGGAGTCTACAGATGACGAGGCTGGAGTCCAGCAGACCCAGAGACATCAGTATAGCATTTCATGCTGCTGTCACCTGGGGCACATGCTTATTAAAGAAGGAGTAGCCGAAAGAAGAGTTTTGAGCAGATGCCAAAAGATAAGTAGATAGAAACTGGAAGTAAGCACTAGAATGATTTTGGCCTGAAATTTCCAAGTTTATGTTCCAAGAGTAAAGGAAACAAAAGCAAGACTAGGGACTGAAGTTCAGACAGGACACAGGAAAGCTGAGACCAGTGATGCATCAGAAGCATTGGTTATAATTAGAAGAGAATGCACTTTGGTTTCTTGAGTGTTGGAAACACATTAGTTCTTAGCTCACGTATTACTGATTTCATAATCACCCATTCATCTGTGACCTCATAACTGATATGTTTTGAGGGTTTGGTTTCTATAAATATAAAAGTATGTTTAAAATGGTCATGCATTCACTTATTTAGGTTGTGGTGCGTGACACTAAACCCTGGGCTTCTTGGTTGTCAGGCTCATATTATTTATTGAGTTACACCACTGACCCTCGATATTTACTTCCAAGGATTCCCCAACACAATGTCTCTTCTGTATACAGCTCTTTCAGTATTCAGCACCATAAGAAAAACTTATCCCATTGTTTCTGATGTCATATAAATTTTACTTCCAATTTTTTAAAACTTGTTTCTTATGGATGAGTTGATCCCCAGCCAAGAAAGGAATTCTCTTGTGCTTATTAAGCACAGGTATCATCAGCCATCTTTGATATGTCTGTGTGCTCAGTGGCTTTCACCTGTAGAGCTGTCATGGATGTTTTCCAACACACTTTTCTATTTCAAAATCCTTATATTAATAATTAGTGAGTTACACCTGCTCCATCTGTCAAAGCAGATTCATTGTTTTCATAATAAGAATCCATCAATGGGCTATTCAGGAATCAGACACTTTCTAGTTCTTCTTCTTCTTTTTTTTTTTCAATATAAGTCACTTAAATTCTACACTAAGCAGCCAAGGCTGGGTCTGATATCTGTGGGATGTTGTTGCTCTGGGAAAAAAAAAAAGAGAGAGGGAGATAGAAATCAATGTCTGTTTGTTCAATAACAGGGTAAAAGAGAAGAGAACACGTTTGCAAACAGCAGGTGGGGCTTTCAATTTGGAAAGCAATCAGAGCATCAGTTGTCTGCCTTGAAGGGCAGAGCTCGGAGACAGATACCAGTGCAAAAGAGAAGACAGAAAAGATGCTCTCCTTTACTTTTATATTTGCACATTTACAAAGACATTCTTCTTGCTCTCACCTATACTCTGATCCTGAGATTCAGCTGAATACAACGAGGCTCTGCTTTCATTCTTGGGGATCAACTTAGTCTTGCTTCTGCATTTTTCTTAATCTGAACTTCATTACTTCATTTTTTCCAACATAATGTTTCTGTTGATTATTTGGGTATTTTATATAATGCATCCCAATCCTCCCATGTCAACCTTCCCACCCTGTGTTCTCTCCTACCAAAAATATACATAAAGTACAGTTTGTGCTGCCTATATACTCACTGGAATGTGGTCATAACTGAGTTCTTTCCCATACCCCTACCAGAAGTCAACAACTGTGAAGAGCTATACCTCAGCATCTTTATCCTGTTTTTTAAGAATTATCCTTTATGTCTTTTGGTACAGATTTTTGAAATAAATTTAGAATAGAGAGTGACTAATAAAATAGGCTGATGAGTAAAAAAAAATTGGTAATTTAGATTTTATAGAGATTTTAGTAGGAGCCAGAAACTGTGGCAGGCATTCAAGTCACAGGGATATTTTCATATTGTAGAATGTCAGCAGTTCACTTTGAGAAACTCAACATGTCTTAGGATTAAACCACAGGAGAACATAATTCCTTACTGAACATTAGAAATTCCCTATGTTTCCAAGCACACTATGATTAAAAGTTTATCTGTTAAAAAAGGTACTTGAAAATAAAATAATTAGAACATTTAGCACCGAATTTAGTGTTACTTTTACCAGATACATTGATCAGACATGCTTCCTAGGAGTCATGGGCTTGCTTAGTGAAGGGGATGTTGGAGTGGCTTGTGTTTTCTTAGGGTTTTCATAAATAAAACAAAATATGTGGTAGAGCTCTAAATAAAAGCATGGTTTAAACACTGAATTATTTCCTGAGGAATCATAAGAATATTGTTTATACCTTTATTTGCAAAGCCAACTTCTCATTTTTAATGACTAAAACAAACAACTTTAAAAATTTAACCAAAAATGTTGATACTGACCCTTATTACTTTTGTATGTTGAGTAACAACCTACTATGATATAATCTATATATGTGTGTCCAATAAGTGTTAGTAATGTATATTATGAAATCCACTTTCTTATTTCTTATATGCACTTTAGTATCACAGAGAGATATGACATCCAACACATCCTCATAGTTAATAATGTATGTATATCACATAAATATAAGATCGAAATATTCAAAAGTTAAGTGTTTAGATATTGCCTCTATAAATCTCATCATGTTTTCAAAAACACTTCTACTTTCTGTTCATGTGAGATTTAATCCTGGATGTGTATCAACAAAAGGGTAGTTTCCAAACTCCAAATAAATCCATAAGGCCTCTAGTAACCTAGAATTGCAATAACAAAGCCATCCTAAAATAAAACTTCAAATCTTGAACCAACTCAAATATGCACAGTAGCTTCTGTTTCTACATATGTGTGACAAACATAAAATTAAAAAATAAACATGTGACGAGAAAATAGCATTTCGGGATTTTGTTTCTTTTCATGTGATTTCTTATGGATGTCACATGGTTAGCACTACATTGTACACCAGAGTATGTCTATGCTGTATTCAGAAACACAAGCGTCCACCCAATTTTTATGGATAGCATAAATTTTATCCATAAATTAGCACAGATTATCAAAGATCTATGTCCAATACTGTTGAGTTGTTTTGGACTAAATACATTTGACACTATGGTTTTTTTTTCCACAAAATTATTTAAGACAGTTACAAGGTATACTGTATCGATTGTCTAGTATTCTATGCTGAAATCAAACAATACATCTAAACGGACAAATAGAGACTAGATGAAGGCATTGCTGACAGTAGACATAGTTCAGAAAAGAAGCAAGGGAGAGCAATGCACTCCTGGTCTCAAAGAAGAAAGAGGACAAATGGTGTTACTGCAGTAAAGGAGAGATGAGGCTTCAAGAGAGGATCTATTCCACCTGCAAACTGAGGTGAAGATGAATAAACACTTTGACCTACGACCTCCACCTGTCTTTTTGTTGTTGTTGTGTTTGGTGTTTTGTTGTTGTTGTTGCTGCTGCTGTTGTTTTTCCCAGCGTATAAAGGAACCCAGGGGAGGCATTTCCGAAAGGCAGCCTGTAAAGCTATATGACAGGCAAACCCATGGAGGGTGCACAAAGTGCTCTACTTAGTAAAATACATTGCAGATTCTCTTCTCTGATGCTACACCGTCATCGTTTTGAAAGCCCACTGGGGGGATTTCCTACAAACTTTGTTACCAGAATAACTCTGCTTACCTTGTCCTTCTCTTTGTCTAATAGCCACCATGAGCTAGCTAACTATGTTTCCTTTCTAGTTTGGCTTACAGAATACCTTAGACTAAGCATGTCTCCTATGTCCAACAAAATATGCATGATCTTGTGGCATCAAATAGGTATCAACCTTATCCTTGTGTCTGTTTTTAATTAGCTCACTTTCAATTTCCCCCTAATTTGTCACCTGTTTTGATGTAACACATATTTTATATAAGCCACCTGAAATTCTATTTTGTTATAGGGTTGTCACTGAAAGATATTATTTATAATGTAGCTGAATTAATATTTTTTCTCCCAGGTATGTGTGCTAGATGTTAGACATCAGGGTTCCAAAGTGTCTGAACTGAAAAAGATCACTTTAGTCACTTCTTAGGCAACTCCTTTCTTGCTGTGTGTTCTTATAGCTGTTACCAATCAGTATGGTTATACTCTTTGCTCTGCCCAGAAACTATGACTAGGAGAGAAACTCTCATGGTGCTGACAGTCCCCAGGCTCTAAATGTCCAGTGCAGAGTCAGAGGATTAGAACTCCAAACCTGGAGATCTAGGGGCTCTTGTCTCCATTATCAGAAGGAGTTTTCTTGTTCTGGCTTTACATCATCAGTAGCCTGCATTTGGCAGCTACTGCAATCATAGGCTTCTGAAAGCAACTATGAGTGGTGACATCCACTATTCACCAACTATGAGTGGCGATAACAGAAAGCAACAGAAAGAACCAGCTGCTGTAATAGATTCTGGGTAACTGGGCCTTACATATCAGGAGCTTCAATTCTATATAGGTCAGTGATACAGTTTTCAGAATTCCAGTGCTTAAGATGTGGAGGTTCTGTGGGAGCCTAGGCTGTTTAGATACTCACCTTCCTAGACCTGGATGGAGGGGGGAGGACCTTGGACTTTCCACAGGGCAGGGAACCATGACTGCTCTTCAGACTGGAGAGGGAGGGGGAGAGGAGTGGGGGGAGGGGGAAAGGAGTGGGAGGAGGGGGGAAATATTTTTTTCAAAAAAAAAAAAGAATAGACATCTAAAGGGGTTCTACGAGATGTCAAGAAACTGCTAAACCTTGCTTCTTGAGTTTTTCAGTGTAACTTTTGGAGGTTTCATAGACAATCAATATAGTTTAGGAGCCAAAAAAAAAAAAAAAGATGTAGAGGTTCGGCAGCTTCCTGAAAGATTTCCTACTTTGAAAGACCCAATTTTCTTGTCTTGACTTCTTAAGAACCTCCATGGTTCTTTAGAATCGTGTCTCTACCACCTATCTTGGAAATGATCTGGGACTCTTAAGCCTCCTTCATCTCTGCAGCATTGATAACTGCAGCCTTTGAGATAGGTACCATTCTGTTGCTGTTACCTGCTCAGACAACTCAACTGACAATGAGACCAAAATCAAGGAAGAAAAAAACACTGAGAAGCATGTTTGTATATTTAATGTTATAACATGAAGGAACATCACAGGAAGGCAAATCCTAGTTGAGTTTAAAAGGGAGCTGAACATCCTACTTATTAAGCAGAGAGGGTATGTAGCAAAGGCATTGGTACCCTTCATGTCAACCACAGGACAGCCATTTATGTACATGAAAGACTGTATTTACATCCATCTCATATGTTCTGCTTAGTTGCTAAGGAATTCCCCTCTGTCCTGAGTGAGATGAGCTACAGGGTAATAAGAATCACATAGAGTTCATCAGAAAAACGTGTCTGACTTTCTAAGGTTTGTGGAGGTTTTCTGTAGTGTTCATGACTAGCACACATCTTCAGCTTTGGTCTTAGCTGATGGAAAGTCTTCAGAATAAAGTAAAGTAGCCAGATCCATGCATGGCAGTCAGCCATCATCCACCCAAATATAAACAAAAGGGCTGTCTAATCTCTTCTTTAACAATTACAATCAATAACACAAAGCGTGAAAAGAAGTGTTACAATAAAAATTTAGCTAAAGTTCAAAATAGAATTATCAACTCTAATAGGATTTAACAGTATTTACTAGTATTTAACATGTTTAACGAAGCTTAACTTCTGTCTCAGGACTCCAGGAGAAATGTAGTCCCTCTGATCACCACTTAGGAAATGGGAAGAGAAGAAACCACCAGTTTTCTAGGGTATTATAAAGGTACCAATGTCACCAAAAGTGCCTAAATTTGTGAATTTTTCAAGCTATAGTTAACTCACAAAGATCTTGTCTTCAAAATATAACCATATCAAGGTACAGAGTTTTAACATGTGAATTTTGGATTATATTTTAAATTGAGATACAGAGGATGAAAAGTATCTCACAATGATTAGAAGAAATACAGATGGAAACAAATATTTGACAACTCAGAGTTTTAGAGGATGTACATGGTAAATCCAAGATGTCATATGCACCATGGTCAAGGAGGTCGTAGCAAGAGACAACAAGGACAATGAGATAATATGTCTATACAAACACGTCTTATGAAGAATTTTAGTAAAAAGAAGTGACCACCAAAATACCAAAGTAATTTGAAACCTCAACTTATTATGAAGTTAAACTCAGAGTGTAAAGTTTCTAGAAAAACAGAGAAGAACATATTGATAACATTAGAATAGTAGAAATTTTTATGAATCAGAAAATAATAATAATCATAGATTAAGCACCAAGAAGCTTTATACTCAAAACTGGAAACTGCTTTTCCAATGGGCTGCTTCACGGATGCAGTTACATGAAACATATCTGGTATAGAATATTTGAGGTTAACACATAAAAAAATTCTAAAAGTTCATTTTTAATACTAAAAAAATTCAATACATTCTTTGCAAAATAAGATATGAGTTCTCAAAATTATATAAAATAACATACATGGTTATCAGTCATCGGTGAAATGCAAGGCAAAACCATCTTAAGACACTATGTTAATCCCATGAATGTCTGAAGAACATTTTTGACAAAAACGAGTAATGGAAAAACATAAACTTCCTAACACTCTGTTCAGTGTTGATGAAAGTGTAGAGTATTGCAACTTTTGGAAAAGGTTAAACCGGGTGTTCAACATTTAAGCATTTTACTAAGGTACAGTTGTATAATGGTTCAATAAATTCATACATTCATTCAGAAGAGATTCGAAGGTGTATTTCTCACTTCTCCACAAAAAAAAAAACTTGTTGTATCAAATTCTTAAGAGATTAATGTTCACTGATTGAAATCAGGACAAAAAATATCCATAAACAGGAAGAAGAAATAAACAGATGATGGTAGATTGATATAATATTACTAAACAATGGTTATTACTAAACAATGAAAAGAAAGGCTACTGTATAGAATGAAAAAAAATATCTCTTTGTTCTAGTATGGATCAGGAATGCCTCCACATGGCCATGTGCTAAAGACTTAAGTTCTCAGTGTGGCACATTAGCAAAGTGGTGGAATCATTAAAAAGTGGCCCTGGCAGGGAGACTTCATGTTATTCTGGGCAAGCCTATAAAGGTGTGATGTGGGAGGTATTTCTGTATATGTGTTGCTTTTATTGACTATGAATACAAAAAAAAATTGCCTTGATCTGTGATAGTGCAGAGTAGAGCTAGGCAGGGAAAATTAAACTGAATGGTGGGAGAAAGAAGACAGAGTTGCAGAGATACAATGAAACTGCAAGAGAAAAAAGACACAAACTGTAAGCTAGAACCTTACCAGTAGGCCAATCACTTCTCAAAAGTTCATTAGCTGGAATCCAAATGCCCAGTATATGAATCTGTGAGGGACATTTTGTATTCAAGCAACTAGAAGACGGGATACCAAATTAGTGGGAGTTTTCAGTCAGGCATGAGGGGCTGCTTGAGTAAAGAAAGGAGCATCAATCATCTTTTTAGGAATATGAAAATATTCGAAACTATGATTGATGTGATGATAAGATGAGAGGTGCATTTGCAAAAGCTTAGTAAAGTCTGTTCTGAATATAAGCATATTTTTATGGATAACTGTCATAGAAAGTATTAGACATGTTCCAGATATGGTAATGTGAACCCATAATCCAAGCTAAACAGGAGGCTGAGGCAAGATGATAAAGTGCTTGAGGCCAGCCTGGAAATCACAGTGAATGTGAAACCTACCTGGATACATACCAGCCACGGCCTACATCAGAGAAAATGTTTCAGGAATGAAGAAATGAGTGAGCAAAAGGTAGGAAGCCAGGGTTAAGAAAACTTTGAAGATTTATTTGTTTTAAAACATTTTATAAAATACACAGTGAAGTGAAGTTCAGAGAACATTGCAGAGAATAGAAGAGAAAGGGCATAAGAAACAGATTAAGTGATGGGCTATAAAATGACATTTTTTTGGGCAAAACATCACCATTACATCCACAAACTCAAAACAGCTACAAAAGTCTGCACTGGGTCAGAAAAAAAAAAAAAGAGCTTGTCAGTAGCCACGCATGGATGGACAAAGGGACTCAGGGGCACTACCTCCCATGGTTAGACTCTTTTCTACTGATAGACTTAAAGAGGGAATTCATTGACTTCTGTTACGTACCAACTAGCAACTCCACTGGGCTCCACTAAATGGCTCCAATCCAGTAGTCACATAGATGGAACTAGTTAAACTAAATGGGTCACAAACAAAACCCAAAGCCAGGAATCTGGGAAATTGACTATTGGGGGGAGAGGGAAATGATGGAATGGAAGACAGATTTAATAAGGTTAAAGACAGATTATCAGAATGCAATATATAAATGTGTGAAATTATTAAATAACTAACTTAAGTAATAAAAATAACTATGAAAAGCATATACTGGGATTTTCTGCAATGTATGTGAGGGATATTGCTCACAGAGAAGTAAAAGAATATTTTGTAACATCCACTAATTTGTCTAATAGACTTTTGAAGATTCCAAAATTATTTTACAGACTACTAAAATATTAAAATGTTAGGCAAGCTAGGAGACAAGGTCATTGTCGTGATAGCTGTCATCACGCTGAGTATAGTGTCTGAAATACAAGCTACACAAAAGGTGCAATATTGAGTCTTCTAATAAATACATAAGAAGTCATATTAATGCAAACTTAATGGAGATTCTCGTCTAAGTGCCGGAACTTTTCACTCCCATTTGAACACTTAAGAGTAGCTCATTTCCAAAATGCTGTTAATATATCTCAGACTAGCTAAGGGCCTGGAGCAAGGGACAATAGAACCTTCTGGGTATTTTTCTCTAAAGTGAGCAAATGGATCCCGAGGACAGAGACTACCTTCTTAGATGTCTAGGTGCTTTCTGGTTAAGCTTTCTGAGTAAAAAGAATTCAAATGTTTTCCTTTAGTGCAGCGTGACCTACACTATATGTTGCTTTCTAGATAGGAAATCAAAATACATCTTGTGCTAACATTAGTGTTAACCACAGAAGAGTCCAGATATGAGAGCTGGCCTCACCATTCAATCATTCACTTTCTTCCTACTTCAACAGCTCAAGTGACATTAGGGAGAAGAAGAGTTGCTGTTTCCAACAAGGAAATATGGCGTGTAGCTACACAGACACCCGTGAGTATGGATAAACTTAGCAAATATTCTGTTAGTAAGATGCTGTAAATACTTTTTCCATAATGCCTAGTATTTGGGATAAGTTACTATGTGTTACTCATTACAATAGACATTATTTAAAATTTTACCAATTAATAATATTTTTACTTATTTTCATCATTATTAATTATGTCCAAGCAAAAATAAAATGTAATCAATGAGTAACCAAACACATTTTTAAGAAAAGAAAGAAAGCAAAATTATCAAGTTGTTTGACTGCTTACAGAGCAAATCAATTCCATCAACACCCTTCAAAACAAACTAAGGGGATAAAATGAAATGGTCTATAAATGACAAGTAGAGGAGAGGGAAATGAAAACAGAGATGTTTTGTGTTAGGAAAAAAAAATCTTATAAAAATGGTACTGATTAACCGGGAGAGATAATGGAATGGAGACACCATTTTTAAAAACAAAATCAATACTCTGATGGAAGAAAGACGGCAGCTCACTTTAAAGTCAGAAACTAAACAGAATAAATAAGTGAGTGATGGAGGAAGGTCATTGGTTAAAAAATAAAGAAACTGCTTGGCTGGCCCTCATAGGTTAAAACATAGGTGGGAGGAGTAAACAGAACAGAACGTTGGGAGGAAGAGGAAGTGAGCTCAGACTCCCTGGAGCAGAGATGCCATGCTCCCCTTTCCCGGGCAGATGCACACGATGAAGAAAGCTGCCAGGTCAGACATGCTGAATCTTTCCCAGTAAGACCAGTGCTACACAGTTTATTAGAAATGGGTTGGTCGGGATATCAAAATTAGCCAGTAAGGGCTGGAGCTAACGGGCCAAGCAGTGTTTAAAAGAATACAATTTGTGTGTTGTTATTTCGGGTAAAGCTAGCCGGTGGCGGGAGCTGGGTGGCAGAATGCAACCCACAACTCCTACTACAAGTGAGAACATGTATGACAGGGTTAGAAAACACATCATGACTTGTCAAAAGAAGAGAATACATGCAATACAGCGATGTCCCTTAAATAGAGAACACAATGTCCTAAGGAGACCTCAAAATGCTGAGAAGAGCTTTAGAAGGCAGAAAGAAAAAGAATGCCAGGAACCTAAAAGCATATGGTGCGATACGGAGGTGATACCAGATTGACCAGATCTGGCTGCTGATCTTGCCTGTCAATACTTGTGTTTTATTTGTTTGTCAATTCTCAGAGCCCTTATGGCTCACTCAGCAGCAACTGCAGGCACACATGAGCACTCATGCGCTTGATTTGCTTTAACTCTAAGAATACTCTATTTATCCCTCTCAGATGTCCGTTACTTTGAATATTTGGGACAGCTGTCCTTGATAAATATTTTCAGTAAATTAAGGGTAAGTGAACGAGAAGCAAAGCTTGCATTGTCTACATCATGTTGCACAGGAGATGAGGAGGCCCCCTCTATTTGAAAGCAAAGAAGAGGAGGTAAAGATTAATGAGCCAAAGCTAATTAAAGAAGTAATTGCCTCTGGGGGTGTGCCTGAGGTAGGAAAGTAACTGTCCTAGAGGCTAAAAATACCATAGCTTGATAAGATAATCTTGTACAAATGAGAAGTAAGTACAACAGTAAAATGCAAGACATATTAAAATGCACTCTGTTTATTAGAAAAATAACTTGTATTCTGGAGCTTAATAAAAGCCTAATTGTGGTAGAATTGGCTGGGCTTCACCCTTGTTGCAGCTTTGGTTCCTTATTAATTATTCCCCAGGGTCCAGAAATCTCCTTACAACTTGGGGGATCTGGAATCCTACATTTCCTGGAGCAGTAATCGGCTACAGAGGCTTTAGCAAATAATTTGAAAATGTACAAAACACTAATGAAACCTGTGTTTTTACTCAAGATCAGATTGTACAAACTAATTAAGACACTGGGTTTCTTTGCTTTGGGGTAGAATTATGTGTATCCACTGAGGAGAAAATGGCCACTTCAGATATCTATGTGTAATAAGCCTTCTATTTATACAGAAGAGAAAGAAAAATTAAACACTCCCCAAATGGTACAGATTGGTCGCTAAGGTTTTTCTAAACCAGAGATCCATTCATGACTGGGAAAGCAAAGAAAGTACTTATAAATAAAAACAAATATTTCTAACATTCTTTAATCTTGTTCTTCCATGTTCTGGAGCTCAAATCCTTCCAGCCTTGCAAACCTTTCCATCTCTCCTATTCTATGAAGAATTTACCTTGCACTATTTGCATGAAGGGGATTTCAATAAAGGATGATTAAATATGAATTTTTTTGATTGAGAAAATGTTAAGACAATTGCTCTGTTATAATGTAATAAGTAGACTTAGTTCTAAATCATGTGAATTGCTTTGCTTCACTCCAGTAAGGCACCTAATAGTTCGCTGGGTACAGGCTGTGCCTTACCAGTCTTTGCAGAGGTTTATAAAGATCAGAAAACAGAGTAACACAAGCTTCCAAGCACAGTCACTTCTTAACAAATTGTAGGAAGACCGTCATTGTTTTTCTCTAAAATGTCACCTGAATAATGCTCTAAGTTATTGTACCTCTCATTTCCCCCAGCAGCTGGCTGAGACACACTGACCAAAAATTCCCCTCTTCAAAACTGAAAAAAAAAAACTACAACAAAGCATAAACCCCAACAAAGCACCACAACAAAAGAAAAGGAAAAGCAAGCACACAAACACACATAAACCCCCACACAGAGAAGTCCAAATTCTGTTGGCCAACTGCTCCTAATAATAGGATCTGTGCTAAAGTGTGGTTGATGTACCTACAGACAACATTGGAGCAAATGATTTTTCCCTTTCCCAGTAGATACCAAATCCAAATATCTTTTTGGTTTTGTTTTTCATTTGTTTTGATTTTTTCCCCTTCTTTTGAGAGAGATAGAGAAAGGAAGAATTTCAAATTGGGTGGGTAGAGAGGTTGGAAGGAGTTGGGGGGTATTTTAGCCTGTGTTCTCAAGAGGGAAAGACCTTATAGAATGAATATACACACACACATATATATAGTTATTTATGCATATGAGTATGTATATTTATATACACATATCTATCTCTATATGAAGGGGATACATTAGAATGGTTTACAGGCTGTTGTCCGGCTAGACTAACAATGGCTGTCTACCAAAACAGAAGGCCCAATAATCCAATAGCTGTTCAGTCTTGAAACATCCAGAAACTGAATGTCTCATGTGATCTTCAGTACACAACAGAATTCCCAGCAAGTAGAATCTAAGGCCAGTGAAGAAATGGACTTGTCAGCAAGGGTAAGGGCGAGCAGAAAAAAGAAAAGAGCAAGCTTCCTTCTTAAGTGTCCTTTATATAGGCTGCCAGCAGAAAGCGTAGCCCAGGTTAATGGTGGGTCATCCCATTTCAGAAGATCTGGATTAAAAGTGAGTCTTCCCACTTTGAATGATCTAATTTTTAAAAAAGTCCCTCACAGGCATACCCAGATGGCAGGTTTTAATCAGTTCCACATGTGGTCGAGTTGACATCCAAGAATAGCCACCACATGAAGGGAAAAAATAAAAAAATAAATTTAAAAAATGCGATAAAGATTAAAAACAAATTCTCTCTTTCCAAGGTTCAGGAATCCCTAAGGAAAACAGGGAAACAATGATTTGCAGACACAGAAGAGTAGTTGCACACACCAATGCACAACAGTTATGGCAGCATTTGTAAGCGGTAGCCAGACAAAATCTCAACAGGGAGAAGGAATATGAGCTAAGATGCTGTTGGTAACTGACAACAGCTGGAAGAGAGTCAATTTTCTTTAAAGCTGTGGTCTCTGTTAAGTTGATCATGTTCTAGTAGGAGGCAACACACACACACACAAACACAGAGACACACACACACATATGGGCAGCACAGGTTGTACTTGATGTGGGGTCTGGTGAGAGAATATAGAGTTGTGTGTGTGTAGGAAAGAATGAATAGTGGATCTGGTATTACTTCAGGAAGGGATATGAATAAGATCAATAGGCATCATATAAAATTACTGAAGAACTAATACAATAAAAAAATTCTGTTAAACCTGAAAATAGGGAGAGAAAGAGCAGTCTGACAGTTTTTGAATCAAATTTAAAGTATGTTAATTAAATACTGGCCAGGATTATGGACTCTAGCCAGATCCATTCCAGGGTTCCCTGAAAATGGCAATGAGTCACATTTTGTAGAGACTTATAAAAGCAAACCCCTAAGGCTACCATATTTCCCATCAAGTCCAATCATCGGTAAGCACATACACTGATGTATTTCCTGCCTATGTACCTCCCATCTGCATGTGATTAAACACTCCTGTGCAGTTGCAACAAACAAACTTGTTTACGGAAGTAAAGACATGTGCTTGTTGTCTTCCATATACAACAGCCACCAGCATTTCAGGAAGTATCTATTGCTTACTGGTTAGAGGCATTTTTTGTTTTATGGATTTCCTAGATCTCATAATTAAAACTTAAAACATAACTGTGGCTCTCATAACTCTTCTCATTCTTAGAACAAAATGCTTAAATTGATAATTTTACTTTCTATCAATGTTTTTACCAGAAGAGAACTGAAAAGAGAAAATAAAAGCTTATGTAACTAGCTTTAAAGAAAAGAAAAAAAAAGAATTATTGCGTAATACAAGGTACAACAAGAGCTTATAAAACCATTTCATAGCATTTAAACCCATTTCAAGATGTATCATCCACTACTTTCCTTGAGGAGGCAAGCCCTTGGTGATGTTGCTGTGATCAGCTCTTCCAGGTATATGAGATATCATATGATGCTGTGGTGGTTCGAAAGAAAATACCCCTCCCCCCGCTATGGAGTGGCACTATTAGGAGGACTGGCCTTGTTGGAAGAAGTGTGTAACTATGAAGGCTGATCCAACAGTTTTGAATATGCTGAAGCCACACCCAGTGAAACAGTTCATTTCCTGTTACCTTTTGATCAAGATGTAGGAATCTCAGCTCCAGCACCATGTCTGCCTGCTTGCCAGCATGTCCCACCATGATGATAATGAACTAAACTTCTGAAACTGTAAGCCACCCAATTAAATGTTTCTCCTTTATAAGAGTTGCCATTGTCATGGTGTCTCTTCACAGCAACAGAAACCCTAACTATGAAAGACTTCACGTTTTTGACTCCTAATCAGAAGGTTAATTATGTGGATGATTAAACTGATAGCCACTGATTCATCTTCTTTTGGCCCACTGAGCCACTGAGATTAGCTTTCTATTCTCTTCATATTCTTCAATCAGATTTCCAGTTCCCAGTGTTTCTAAGCCTTCCATGCTCCTCATTTTCCTATTCTTTTAATAAGAAGTCAGAACCTATCTCCACTTCCCTCTCTGCAGCAAAACATCACCAAGTTCACACTAAGACTTTTCTTTGTTATTTTCATTTTTCTCATGTCATTTATTTCCCAAGAAAGGGAAAGTCCGTTTTGTTTAACTGAAATCCTCAGTGACTCTACTTTGAAGAGAAAAAAATAATAATTCTGAAAGAATACCTCAACTCAAAACTTCCAGTTCAGCTTTGGCTCAAATTACAACCTTTTGCAGCTAGTACTAAATTTGTAAAACTCAATTCTCCAATCATCAAAACAAAGAGCCCCAGGAGTCCCCAGGTGCAAAGAAACTGGGCCAGCAAGTAAGAAGCTAAGAAAGTTGCTACCTGCTTTACATCTCCTTGGTAAAAACCTTTTCTGCAGAATTCTTCTGTTGAACTGAAAAACTCCAAGTATATCCTGTTACCTCTCCAACTCTGTAGTTAGAATAATTTTTCTTTTTATTTAAATATTAATAGTGTATGACTAACATGGTATATTATATAAGGGAGCTTATATAAGCATAAAATAATAGGAAAGTAGATGTAAATAGGTGATTCTAAATTTGGTTACAATTTTTTTTTTTTTTTGGTAAGAAAACTGACTGTATAACAACTAATCCTTTACAAGGCGGTTTTGTTGGAGGGAGTCAAGGTGATTTACAGGCTTCGGGTAGGTTTTGGATTCACGCATTTAAGATAAGATGAGAAACTTTTGGAATTTGAAGCCATGGCAAAAAATACACAGAGCACACAGGGCAATAAGCATTCTAACATGGGTACCAGAAAGGCAATGCAGAAGACAGAGGAATTTCAATTTGGTCTCCACAAATGAGTAATCTATTGACCTCTCGATGACTTTTTGATTATTCCCCATGAAAAAACTCTAGCTAATCAGCTAAGATGATATATGTAGAACAAATGTAGCTTCTGAAGGTTCACAAGAAAAATTCAGTTTTAAGTTATTTTATACTGTTTTTAAAAAATAGATCTCCTTGAGTTTCACAGATTTTAGCAGTTGCTTAATTAGTTTTCGATACTGTTTAACATTCAACATTCAGTATTTCTTGAAAGCATTAACTATGACCATTTTACTGTCTATATACATCCTTTATTCTTGAAATAGCAAAATGGAAACTAATGAAAAAAAGAAATATAGATAATAATGGATTTCTTTCAATGACCTCTTTCTCTAAGAGTTTCTGGGCACTAGCTGTAAATTACCATACCCTTTAAACTGTTGAAGAAGTAGAAATAAAAAATCTAGTAGGTACCAAATGGGAGTTTGCATGGTAGACTGACATGAAGAAATGTCTCTACTTGGAAACATTTCTTTTAGAAATCAAAATAATTGCAATTTTATTTCTTTATTTGATAAGCAGTGCCTTCACCCACTTTGAAAGTTTGGCAATATTTTCATTTATATCTTCATAATAATAAATGAAACTAAGTTTAAAATCATCAGCTTCTGTGTGAAAAATGACATGACACATGCTTCAAATGTTTAAATTTGCAGTATTCTGTGTTCAACTATGACTAGAGAACAGCTAATGAAAATATTTTTAAAGCCATTATTTTTTTTTACCAAACGTTGTGGTTTTCTCATGCTTTCAGCCATTCATTTTTATCAACTATTGATCTTATGTGATTTCAGACAAGCAGGAACCTGCAAGGCCTTGCGTCCTCATTAATCAGTTCTTAGCTAGGTAACTAAATCTCAGTATATAACTGGAAAATACTTGAGAGACACAGAACACTAATTTTATTTTATGCTGTTTTCTGAGATGCCTACAGCTATCTAAAGAGGGTCTAGCTCTCACTTCCAAGATAGAGGGTATGAAAGACACACTTACATATCATCTGGGATAGTTCCTGTGAAATTGGTTTAATATGACATTGTTTACCTAGAGAAGGATGTGTGGGGCCATACTAGTTTGGGCTGGTATATTATTACTATGTGCATGTAGAGCCGAACTGACCATGTGTATGTCAATGGCATATGCATGTAAAACAGGAGTAACTGTATGTATGTCTGTGTGTATTAGCATGTGCATGTAGCACAGAAATAGCTCTGTGTGTATATTAATAACATACATATAGAGAAGAACTTATTTTGTGTTTATAAATATTTGATAAAATTCTCCCAAATGTGAAATTAGAATATTTTCTCCTCACAGAGCCACATATTTCTGTGAAGTTCTCAGAGCTGGGATGAACACACAAGCCATGTGAAACAGCTTGGCAAAAGAAATACATCTATTCATTACTGGTTTTGCGTAATAACATTCTATAGAAAAATCTGTTTACTGTAGCTCATGTCTGTGTCTTTACTACAGGTAAAAGAGCCATGTAGAAGGGGACATTTTTAAAAACAAAATGAGTTTGTACTTAAGTAGAGACTACAGTAACAAAGAAATGTATTTAACTGCAGGATGCTGTTTGTTCCCACAGAATACACATGCACTTTTCTGGTCTAAGTGCACATTGAAATCCACATAAAAGGGGCACTTTATTTTGCCAAGGACCCTGAGTGGGATAATGCAAACGGACTGAAAAGAGATGAGTTTCACTAGTGCCTGTATTCCAAGCCTCTAAATCTATCAGAATCAGGATAAAGCTAAGTGGATGGCATCAGCTGCACGCTGCCTTTTTTCTAATACATAATTTTAGGTGTTTAAGGGTCTGAGAGAACTATACTAGGTTTCTCATTTATTGAATATTCTATCACCTTGATAAAATATATAAAAACAACTCATCATAAAAAGATTGAATAAAAATGCCCAGACTCTGAAGAACATTATATTTTTTGCCTTAAATTCCATAGGCTAAAGGCTAAAAATATTAAGTAAACGTTCTCAATATGATAGGTATCCTATTTAACTGTCAAGACTGAAAAAAAAATTGAACATTTATTCAAAGCCATAATGTACATTTGAAATAATGTTTTCCCCTAAAAGTATTTTTTCCATTTAAATTTATCTCTTCCTTTCACGGCCACCTTCTTTAGCCAAAGCTCCAACTATTTCCACCCTCTCATTTCCCAGCCGTTTGTCATATTCCAATTCAATCCCCGCTTCAGCCCCACTGCTGTTTAGAAAAAGCCTTTGTGATTTGCCAGGGCTTGCCTGGTTTTAATAGGATTCACCTTAAGCCTGGGTTTTAAACGCTGATATATAGGTGCCTTCAGTGATGCTTCACTTAATGTTGAGAACTTACAGCCAGAAGGTGAGGGGAAAACAAAGCAGAACGTGTGATTTAGCACATAGATCCATCCAAGAAACACACGTCCCTTTCTCTGCCCCAGTTGCTGCGCTTCGATGTATGCCATCATATTCCACCCAGGCAACATCATTCAGGGTGGTGATGCATTGTGCATTCATCGACATGTCCATGTCTGTTCCAAGTGATCTCTGTCTCCAAATGCATCCTTCCTCTGTTAGTTTGTAGTCCTGACAATGGTCATTAGCTTTAATGTCCAGGCATCATCCTTTATAAACAATTCTCATTTCTCTATTTTTGTTATAAATTATCATCTACATAATGAAGTCAGAGTGGTGTTCATGGGTCCAAACCTATATGGAAGGACTGGTTCTTTGAAGAGAAATTGAGGCTGCCTCTTCTATGCCACAAAGTAAAAACAAAATCAAACCAACACAATGTTTTCATTCAGCAGAGAGTGAGACTATCAGGGAGCCTGTATATTAGACTTCAGGGACTACAGTAACCCAAGAACATCTCAGTTCACTGTGCTATGGACAAGAAAAAGGACACTAAAAGTCAAGGCAAGGAATGAATAGAATTCAGCACAAATTTGTGCTGTGTTTCCTCCATATTCCTTCTGTACAGTTATTTCTTTGGGTCAAATGAAGTCTAACCATTTGAGATGACAGAGCACATTTCTATTTGGATGCTTTGGGTATTTTACTGAGGTAACAGTCAAATGGGAGAAGTCATTTAACTTTAAGTTGAGAATCCAAATTAACTTGCAGTGAAAAGGTAACCTGCAGCTGTGCCACGTTTCAGTGATTTAGCCACATTAGTTATTTGAAGATGCCATCAAAATTTTGCATTACGTTGGTTGAAAATCCTTAGTCAAATGGGAGTGTTTTAGGAGCTATAGACAATACCAGGTTCACAGAAGTGCTATTCAGACACTACATCTTCAGTGTCTCCCTATCTGTGCTCTCCTGCATGCTCTGCTTTGCACCTGAAACTCCCGTCAGTTATACCGAGGCCCCTAATATTCCTGCCCTGTATCTACTTTGTATTTTATTATTAGTTATTCAACAGTTTCATACTTGTTTTGGTGATATACACTGCTTCCCAACTTTCACAGGATGTACTCCTGCTTCCCTTCCTACCCCACTTTGTGAACTCCTTTCTCCCCCAGACAAATTTGTGCTGCCTGGACATTCCTGGATGTTTGTTTTTTTTTTTTAACTGGAGCACAGCTGACTTATTGGGGGCAACTCTTCGGAAAGAGTGACCTTTCTTCTTTTTACAGAGCTAATAATCTCCAGTAGCTCCTCTACTAGGGTTAGAACATTGCACCGAACTGCTGTCTCCATGCTGGCGTTTGATCTCCATTTGGCTCACATAGGTCTGTGCATGCTGTCTTGACTGCTGGGAGTTCATATTTACAGCTGCCCTGCTATGTCCAGAAGACAGTGTTTCCTTGTAGGTATCCACTGCCTCGGACTTTTATATCTTTCCACCCTTCTTCTACAATGATCCCTGACCCTTTAGTTGTGGGAATACTAAAGGACTGTCTATCACTGACAGAAATACTTGCTAGGTCCTAGAAAGATGAATCAGTGATTGTTATTGCTGGTGGCTCTTTCAGAGTATCATAGTTTGATTGACAACACCAGTGTTAGGTGGATCACAATTGCCTGTAACTCCAGCTCCCAGGGATTTGATGTCCCCTTATGAGGACACCAACACATGTGTACATATACATATATACAGACAAACATACAAAGACACTTATGAATATATTTGTTATTGCTAAGATACTGCTAGTTATGTTGTCTATAGTGTGGACTCTGCTGTGACACTCATGACATATCAAACTAAAAGACCACCATAAAGCACAAATTGTGCTTGGTAACTCAGGAGGCTTTCTGAACAATGAGGTATCAGAGACCTGAAGATTTTCACCCACTGGTTATAGAAAATATTCCTCAGTTCATCTTCTTGTAAAACACATGAATTTCTTGAAATAAAAACAATAATCTTCTGTGAGTCCAAAGCCCTCTTGAAAGCTGCCTCTTCTTGACCAGTTTGGAAACTGTAGTATGTACTCATAAAGGACTGATGTATAATCATCAAGAATTTTTCTACATTGACAAATTACTTTTATTCCTAAGCTAACACAAAGGAAAAAGTTTTCCCCTTCTATTGGAAATTCATTCCCATTCACATGGTACTTTAGTACTAGAATCCCTTCCTTAGATCTACAGGCATATTCAGGAAACTGTTACTTTCTCTTATTATTGCTGGCTTAATGAAGTTCCCAAGTGCTTCCCATTCCCCATACTATAGTTTAGGACATTGTAGATTATACCTCAATGTTCCAAGTTCTATTTCTAGATAAATGGTCACATCAAATAGATACACCTCACATGAAAACATTATCCCTAGATATAGGCATGGTTGTTCTACTTCTTTTTAAGTAGAATGTTAAGCACACATAGTGATGTTTGTAAAGAGATATCTAATCACTCTCATTTAATTGGGTCTTTATAATATCATTTTGTAGACCACACTACCACTGAGGAATTAAACAGATTACTTATGGAATTGGGATGGGAACTGGCATCTATCTGACTCTAACTTCTTGTTAATTTATGGTACTTACACAGATCTTCATTACACAAGAGTAACTGGTTTCTGAAGGGTTCAGAGTGTGCTATGCCTATGACATCAAGGTTGGTCTTATTTCTTTACTAGAATAGGTAAAGGGAAATTGTAGCAGGTGCTAAATAAACAAATATATTTGACAAATAAACAAATGTATAAAACTATGCATAAATTGAAGTTTTTTAAAGCCTCTTTGACATTTTGATCAAGGAGACTGTGAGACGAGACAGATCAGATAGAATGTACGTTTTGTGGTCAGGAAGTAGGGCTCAAGTTCTGACTGAGATCTTTATTATTTGGGTGATAACAGGAAAGTTTTTAAATTGCTCAGATGCACATTTGTAAACAATGTTATAATTTTACAAGCTTATATTAGTTATATATTCAAGGACAGTATGATTTTAATAAGTTATATAAAGTATTTCGATCATATTCTTTCCTTTACCCAACACCCTAAGTTCTTTCCCTTACTCATCAAACTCATCTCGCTGTCTCTGTCTCTTTGTCTCAAAAACATATTAAAAAAAATACTAAAACAAAAAGCAGGCAAAAATATGGAGTGTGTTTTATATTGGTGAATTGCTTCTTGGCATGATTGATATACACAATGAGACTGTATTGGACAAAATGGATTTTAGCATTCCAGCATACATCAATTACAAGCAGTTTCTTGATTTGGCATGGGATCTTGTGTTCATTTTCCCTTCTCTGTGCTAGGATTTTGTCTGGTCTGAGCCTGTATAGTATTGTGCATACTGCCAGTGTCTTTTTAAGTTCATATGAATGTCTGTCATGATGTGTCTAGAAGATAATCTTTTCTTGTAATCATCCACTACCTGCGGCTGTTTCAATACCTACCCACCCTCAACCTCTGTATAGATCCCTGAATAGGGGTTTTGGTAAGTATATCTCATTTGGGACTGATTGCTACAAAGTCTCTCACTCTCTGCACATTGTCCATGGGTCTTTTTAAGGTCAAGATACCAAAACACAAGGTCATTGAGAGATCTTGAGATGCTCTATTTCTATCTTAATTTGAGGTGATACTTTCAGATCTTAGGCCCATTTTGTAGCAAGTACTACAGATTTTTGTTTTGTTACTATTGACATTTAAGGGCATATAACTATTTACCATGGAGAGATCTTTAGCAGTTTCCCTTGAATAGCCTTGGCACAACATGTACTGCAGAGATATTTTCTTCTTTTCAATTCATCCTCTGCTTTGATTTGGCAGCAAGCAAAAAAGTTTAGTCTGATGGTCCTTTATAGGATGATACAATCATACTGAATAAAAGTTAGCAAAATGTTACCTTGAGGTCACATCTAACCTATTGTCTAATTTTTAAAAGAAGACTTTCTTGGAGTATATCTATAGTCATGACCAGTTTTCTGTGATGCCTTCTGGATGATAGAATCATCCCCTGTAGAAATGGTTCATCCCCAAAATGGTGAATTATTCACTGGTTGAATAGAATACGTGTCAAGCCCTGTTCTGGAAACATCAAAATCCTAGACCTTTAACTCTTCCATACTAACACTGTTTCACAGCAGAACTCTGAGTGTGATTCAGTAGCTGCTAAGTGAAGAACATGCTTTTTGGGTAGCTTTCAAAGACAGTGTCTAAATTCTTTACATTTGAAATGAGTCATTTGCTTCCACGACCTAGGTATTATGCAACCTCTTCAGAAGCAATAAAGGTCAGAACAAACCCCAGGTGAAACTATTTCTTAAAAATCTTATTTTCTAAGTCCAGGAATTCATGTGCCTAATTATAATTGGCAGAAGTCAGTCACAGGAGAAACTCCATCCCCCATGGCTGGCAACCCCACTTAACCTCATGTGTTTATGCTGCTGACTGATAATTTGTGTTTCTGCAAGGTTTTGTAAGGTCTTAGAGGAGCCACTACTTTAAAAAAGAAATGCAGAGGATCGTGAATGGAAAGCACAGAGGCAGAATTTTTTTCTTCTGTGCAACGATGATAAATGGTTTGTTTATGAAGCTAAGTTCTGTAGAAATTACACAGGTAAGCTGTATTCAGTCTCCACTTAGAAAACAAATAGAGAATGTATGTCTTAAAGTGAAGTTTCTCTCTGGTGACTTCTGAAGCCCTGATCAGCATAGGCTGATCTCTGTTTAACCGCTTCACAGGTCTCATGCCCACTGTGACTCAATAAGTGTTTTAAAATGGTCTAGGTCACCGGGGTTCCTCAGCCTCAGCACTACTGACCTTTTGTGTCAGGTATTTCTTTATTGCAGAGACTACTCTGCATTGTAAAATGCCTAGCAGCATCCCTGGCCTCATCACCAGCTTCTAGCGAAGACATCCTCTCCCACTGTGCCAATCAAAACTATCTTTAGGCATTGCCAAATAACCTTCGGAAGACAAAATTCCCTCTAGTAGAGAATCATTGATTTGTATTATGGCACCCGAAGAAATAGCTCTACAATTTCAGTGGCTTAAGATCTCAAATATTTATTTCTGATTCATATGAATGATACCGGGCAGCTTTCCCAGGAAATTGCCATCTAAGTAGCAACTCAGTATTCTGAGCTACTTCGATTTTACGGCATTCCCAATCAGTATACTCTTCTTATTTTACCATAGAAAGTCAGAGACTGTAGAGTTGAGCAACGCTCTTAAATATTTATGACAGAGATGACATACTCCACATCCATCTATATTTTACTCATCAGAGAAATACATGTGGCTATTACAAACTGACAAGGATGAGAAGTAAGGTAATATTCAAGATAACAGAGAGCACAGCGTCAGAATGTGTCAAACACAGATACCATGTGCCCATCTTCTGTGTCATCAGTCAGCTTTGGTTGCTATGTGGAACTTCAACAATGTCATGGGGGCAGAAGGTGAGATAGTATTATTTTGATATCATGGATTGTGGAGCCAATTTACTTGAGACTGGTCTCGAGATATAAAATTGTGATTCTAGGTAAGTAAATAACCTCGCGGTACCGGAGCCTCATTTGCAGAACAGCAGCTAACAAAATGGCTATCTTGAAGAGATGTGGCAGGAGATAAATCTGGGACTGGAGCGATCACTAATGTTTAAGAGTATTGGCTGCTCTTTCAGAGGACCAGGGTTCAATTCCCAGCACCCACATGGTCACTAACAATTGTCTGTAGTTTTAAGATCTGAACATATCACACAGACATACGTGTAGGCAAAATGCCAACACAAAATAAAAAAAAAAAAACTATGGAAGAGATAAATCTATTACAATGTGTAAAAGCCTTGGAAAAGTGCCTGATATCTAATAACCACACAGTTAATATTTAAAACAAATTAATAGATACATACATAGAATAATTTAAATGATTTCTGTGAAAGATATTGATAAGATAGACAAAGAACAGAGTTGTTCATTATTAGGAAGTTCTTGATTCTCATATATAAAAACTCTGGGGCTGTAATTAGAAATATATAGTGAAAGTAAAATGTTTAAAGACATATCTTATAATATGACTTGAAACTGCTTTTCATGGTCAGAAGAATGAATCAGTAAATTCTATAAGATCTTTGAGAATATGTTGTAAAAGTTCAACTTGGGCAAAATGAGAAATGGGTAGTCACCAGTGGCCCATCAAAGCCCTATTGATACAAATAAAAACATTTCTTTTGCTTACTATCAAAACTCTAGATTATAGCCCATAAAATACATTCATTACCATTTTACCTATCATCTTATTTAAAATATCAGAAAAGTATTAAGTATAGACAGGTGAGATGGCTCTACCTATAAGTGGACTTGCTGTCAAGCCTGAAGACCTGAGTTCATTTCCTGGAAGCCATATGGAGGAAGTTGAGAACCAACCTAGGCAGTGTGTTTTCTGACCTTCATATGCACATGGTGGCAATCATACATGTGAGCACAACACATATCCACAAACAAATAATTGTTTTGTAAAAAGCATCAATCTATCAATTATTCTATCTGTATTAACATATTCCTGCATTCCCTTCTAAAAAAACTCGTCCGTGATTTGTAGCCATTCTGAAACCATGACAAACCATGTGGTATTTAAAACCCATTGGGCAAGTATCACTGATATAAAGCAAGACACAGCAGAAATTCTTCGTGTGACAACTGTGTTTTCTTTAGAATGTATTTATTGGAACTCTTTCTATCCATATTGCTTAAAAGTAAATGCCCTTCTCCAATTCTATCTTCACTTCAAATTTTTTTCTTTTTTTGTTTTTAAAACGTTTTTATGTGTGAGAGTGTTTTGCTCAAATGTATGTGTGTGTAACAGGGGCATGAATGGTATAGACAAAAATCAGAAGAGGGCATAAGATCCCTCAGGACTGTAGCTACAGAAAGTTCTGAGCTTCCGTGTGGGTTCTGACTATGAAAACAGGGTCATCTGAAAGAACAAGTGTTAGCAGCTAGGACATCCCTTCAACACCCATGTGCTGATTTCTTAAGGTTTACATACACACACAGCCTCTCCACAAGTCTCCGAATATGCCACATTCGCAAACTTGTTTTCTGTGCTGGTTAACACACTAAGGATAACCCCAGAAGCACCAAAATGGCTCTGTGCTGCATTAAGGAATAAAACACAGACTTTGCTTTGATTGACAGTGTATTCATTGAGCAGCATAGAAAATGTGAGGTTGGAAAAGATGATGGATTCCTAACAGAAGTCTTTAACAGAGTTGTATAAGGAAAAAAAAAACTTGACTGAACCCCCTCCCACGACCCTGAAACACTCAGAGAAGCAAACATTACTCTAAATTGATGCTATCAAGCTATATCCACAGGTTACTTCCAGAATACAAATAGGTGTTTGGTGCATCTATAACATAATATACAACTTGTTGGATTTTTTCACCATTCATAAATGACATCCAAGGGTATTAGTAATTTTGCTATAATTTCTGGAAGTAGTTTAGTCTTTGGGGGGTTTTAAACATTTTTTGCTTGTTTGTTTGTTGCTTTTTCTAAAATGGAGTCATCACAGGCTTCCATTTCCTGTATTAATTTTGTCTTGATGTCTCTTCTGCAACAGAAGTCAGGTCTAGTTGCATTGATCCTCTTGACATTTTGTTTTATCTTTAGCCCCTTATATTGTTAAAGCCCCAGAAACCTCAATTTTTTAAACAGATTCCCAGTGGCGACACACTAGAGCTTAAATCTCATCTGCCACCTTCCCCGTCATCCCAAGCCCTGTGTGAAATGTCCATTCCTAGCTGGCAAGTCTGTGGTAACTCTGGACTGCAGAACACAGCTGGTGCCAGTCTTTCCCAGTTACATCTGGCCAGTGGTTCCCATCTTACTCTCTCTGCATCCTGGTCAAGTATAATGTGAACAGTCTCTTTATGCCTTCTCACCACCATGAACTGAGCTGCTCAACTCTGCCTTTCCACCAAGATGGAAAAAATATCTCTAAAACTGAAAGTCCAAGTAAATACGTCCCCTTTCAGTTGTTTCCAACAGGATCAGGGATCGCAATGACACAAGAGTAAGCAATGTGCAATCCAATCAATAGCAATCCTATTAATACTGGTCCAATATGCTTTAAAAAAAAGAGGATGAAGAAAGTAACCAGACTTTATTTTAGCCATGTTTGTCAAGAAACATTTCAAAGAGGACCATTGCTATGTTCAAAAGAACTTCTTCATAACATGTGCTGCTGGGCTAGAGAGATGGTTCATTCTACATGGTGCCTGCTGGGCTAGCACAATCCCAGAGTAAAGAATCTTAATATCACCATGAAAAGATGAATATAGTGAATACAATCTATAATTCTAGCCCTGGAGAGACAGTGACAGGAATATCCTTAATGTTCACTATTCACTCATCTACACAAATTGTTGAGTCCAGATTCAGTGAGAGACCCTTTGTAAATAACATGGAGAATAATTTAGGAAGACATTATTTTCCATTGACCTCCTATCGCCACAAAAAGGCACAAACATATACAGTTCCCTACACACCTCAGGGATAACACACACACAAACAATATACCAATTTTTCCATTTCACAATGGCTCATAGTAAATATTTCTAAGTTTCCAAACCAAAAATAGGTCATTTGTCTCTATTGGATAATTGCATATTGCATGTGTATACAATGGGCCCAACACATTGTACAAATGTTTGCAGCTGTACCTACTAGGAAATAGAAAATTATTTTTTTCCTATGGAGTGTCATTTGTATATCAGTTACACTCCAGGGTAGGTCACATACTCAGGGCGAGTTGGCCAACATAAAACAGGTATTGTTGTCTGGTTTTTGTTTTGTTTTGTCATTGATTTTATTTACTTATATTTTCTTAGGTTGTTATAGCATGACATTTTATTCTTTTGACTTTTTTGGGGGGGGGAAGTCTGCCACCAGCTCCCAAATAAATTACTCACTGAGGTTTATTCTTAGTTATGCATGCCCAGCATTAGCTTGGTTTGTTTCTTGCCAGCTTATTTTTAGCTTAAATTATTCCTGACTACCTTTTGCTCCTGGGCTTTTATCTTTATCTATTTCTGTATATCTTCCTTTTTTTTTCTTCTTACTCCATGACTGGCTGGGTGGTTGGCCCCCGATGTCCTCCTCTCCTTGTTCACTTGTTCCTCCTTGTTCTCCTCACTTCTCCATTTATGCTTTTTGCCTGCTAGCATCACCTATTCTTGCTTCTGACTTGCTATTGGCCATTTGGCTCTTTATTAGGGCCATCAGTTGTTTTAGACAGGCAAATAGTCACAGCTTCACAGGTAATCAAATGCAGCATAAATAGAAGTCACACACTTGAAAATAATATTCTCCAACTGTTTGCTTCAATTTAAATTTTTGTTTTGTGTTTATCTGTATGTGTGTATGTGAGAAAGAGGGAGAAGAGAGAGGGAGAATATGAAATTGAGTGGATAGGGAGGAAAAAGTTGGAGCTGGAGGAGGGGAAAGAATATGATCAAAATATATTTATGAAAAAAATTATAAAAGTTTGAATGGCATATATAAAGTAAACTGTAAGTTTTAAATTTAAGATTCTAATATTTAGCTCACATACTAATATTTAGCTCTCCCACATTTGATGAAGCATATCTGAAGATGAAGTCAGACATTGGTAATGCTAGCATGACTTCAGCTATTGTCAAAACACTGCAAGCTACTGTTGTCAAACTATTTGAGAAGTTTTCTTCTAATTGAATTCTTCTTTATGTTTAAAATCCATTAGTAACCTACATGGTATAAGCAAAACAAATTTAAGTATGTAATTGTCATTATTCATATAATTTTTATTAAATTATATTCATGTATCTTTCATTGTCTATGTTCATATAATTATGAGACACATTTACTTTTTATGGGGCTAGTAATGTTATCAGGAAAACATTAGATGAATATACTTTAAGAAACAAACAGCAGTATATGTCTTGCAGCGTGGGCATGAGGTTTTGGTATAGCTTACCTCCCTATGGCTTAGCTTGACAAACATCTCAAACAGGATCTAAATAATAGATTACAGACACGCAATGTTTTCTTCCATCTATAAAACTTCCCAGTGTGAAGAAATGTCTAGAAACTTCATTAAACATTAATAGCAATGAGCGGCATCCTCCACACAGTCCTTCTGCAGCCCAGCATTACTAGAACTTTCTCGGGAAATGACCAGTCACAAGTCAGCACAACTGACGAGGATGGAGAGTGCTAATCACAAATCTCTAATTGACTTTGCCTTAAAGACTCGCTCCTAATAGATAAGGCAACTAGTTCAAGCAAAATAAGATTCTAAGCAGAGAGACTTTAGATTATGAATAGGAGTTAGTTTTGAGATCAGCTTACTAAAGTCAATCTGAACAAATGTTTAAGTTTATAAACTTTTCCTATATTTCATTTTTCCCATGTTGACTTTGCACTATATTATCATAAAATCATATCCCATAGAAGTAACAACACAAGGAAAGGTAGGATGGATGATAAATTGTATCTTAAATACAGATTTACAATTTGAAGATATTTGTTCTTGGAGTTTTTATGTTACTCTCACATTCTTAATAGGCCTATCCCCTGCATGTACAAGACCTGTACAAGATCATGCCAGCCAAAATCTTAGAATGGTGGAGGAGGTTCTGATGAAGTCCTGCCTCTTTATGAGATGCTATTGACAGTTGATGACTGCTAGAAAAGAGAAAGTCAGTCGGATTTTTTTTCCAGGGATATAGTTCCTAAAAGTCTGTTCATGCTTTGTTAGATGGTCCCACATCCATGCAAAAACAGGCATTACTAAATGGACTCAATTTAAAAGTAGAAAAAAAAAAGAGGGCTGCTGTGGGATAATCCTTTTGTACACTGTAAAGATTTGTCACTTCTATTGGCTTAATAAAACACTGATTGACAAGTAGCCAGGCAGGAAGTATAGGTGGGGTAACCAAACTAGGAGAATTCTGGGAAGAGGAAAGGCAGAGACAGTCACATATAAGATACAGAGAAAGCAAGATGAGAATGCCTTATTGAGAAATGGTACTAAGCCATGTGAATAAACATAGACAAGAATTATGGGTGAATTTAAGTCATAAGAGCTTATTAGTAACAAGCCTGAGCTAATAGGCCAACACTCTATAATTAATATAAGCCTCTGTGTGTTTCTTTGGGGCATAATGGCTATGGAATGGGGGTGAGATAGGAACTCCTATCTACAGAGGACACATGAAATAGGGAAGAAATCTGTGTGGGGGAAATTTGGAGGAGGAATTGGAAAGGTAAAAATAGGTTATGGATTTAAATAAGTGTACAATTTTCATTAAAAATATTCTGTTCCATGTGGTAAAGAATATCAATTCATGAACTTTCAGAAGTTCTCTTTATGCTTTAAATACCACTACTTTCTCTACAAGAACAAGTTGAATAGAACTACCATGTGATTCAACTATACCATGCCTAAGCATATACTCTTGAACTTGCCTCAAAGAATCTAAGTTAGAGTATCTCTAGAGATTCTGTTCATCCATGTTTATTGGATGGTATCCACAACAGTCATAGTATGGAATCAGCATTTGTTACAGTGAACACACAATGGACAAAGCAAAAACAGGTATGTATGCACAATGGGACTTTATTCAATAAAAAAATAAGGATAGAATCAGACATTTTGCAAAAAATATCATAGGACTGAAAATCATCATGTTAAGTAAAATGATGCAAACTCAGGAAAGAAAAAAATTGTATTTTTCTCATATAATCTATCTTTTCAGGAGCTATTTGGGGAAAAGAAAGTAAATTTTCTAGGATTGTTGTCATCATTTAAGAAAATGTTGACCTTCCATTCTGAGCTGGAATCAATGATATATCAAATGCATGTGTGTGAGACTTTAATCTATATAGTTTATCTAAACATAAGACAGAATTTATTCATTTAAATAAATATTTTTAAAATTTTAATTTATTTCCTAGGGCTAAAACATCCATGTGTAATTTAGATTAATGCTAAAAATGAGACAGATCACAGTCTGTGAAAGGTGATTGAGAAAAAAAGTAAAATTTTGTGTGTGCATCTGTCTGTGTGAGTCACTCTGGATAATGGATAACTGTTAAGTTTATGTTTAATATATCAAGTCTGTGTTTGATAAAAGATTGTGTCTATTATTTTTCCAATGAAATCCAAGTATATTAGGTAGAAGGCATGTTGTGTTTCTAGCCCAATGCTTAATGAGAGAATATTGGGATGACAGAGAATTTCCCCTTTTGCCCCTTCTATCTGGATGTACCTACTGTCTACATTGATCGGGCCCTCCCTTTCTTCTCTCCAGTATTGCTGCAGAGACTCTATCTAGTCTCCATGATCCCAGAACTACTCTCTAATAGCTGGTTCCTGATGCTATAGCCAAGTGAATTCTGTTGCTCACATCTTGTGTTTTCATGAAGCCTTTAACAGAAAAAGTCTCTGCTTCTTCCTGTAACCCAGAGCAGTTTGTGTAATCGGATCCATGCTCACCTTTTGCAGCCACACAGGACTAGCTTTCCAAACACACTAGTCACACAGTCCCATAAGTGCACAGACATGCTTTGTTCAGCCTATCACTTCCCAGTTTAGTTTGCTAACTGTTTTGTGTTTTCTTCTGTCTCCAAGCTGGGTTTCACAGATTCTCATGAGGTTGAAACCTCTTGTTCTCTCTCATCTGTTTGGTGAATATTGCTTGCCATTGGCCACTTCACAAGCACCACTAGAAAAAAAAATCATTGTAGCTTAAAGAGGATGAATTATATCATTTCATCAGTAAACCTTTGAGGTTTGCAGATATCTGTAGAATGGGATTCTATCAGTTTATCCTGAAAGACTTGGCATGACTCTTTAACATTAGACTCTGGTTTTGCAAGGGTGAGCAATTAGTGCTATTGTGCTAGTGTCAGCAGACGTTAGTATAATGCTGCCCAGAAAGTAGAAGCTTCAGGAAAGCGTCCAAATAAAAGCACATCGGCGCTTGATTATCCTGCGATGGATGGAGGGGAGGGGCACTGTGGTTTTCAAACGCAGTGTCATACTTTCTCCACAGAACTTAGGTACAACGGCAATGATTAATTTCATTTTTAGTCAGTTGTTAGAGTTGTGTGTGTGTGTGTGTGTGCACGTGCGTGAGCACATGCGTGCAAGCATGTGTGTGTGTGTGTGTGTGTGTGTGTGTGTGGTGTGTCTGCACTCGTACTTGTGTGTGTATACCATATGAGGCCAAAGGTGTTGGATTCTCTGAATCTGGAGTTATAGGCAGTTGAGAGCTGCCTGATGTAGGTGTTTGCATTAAAACTTAGGTCCTCTGGCTGAGAAATAAATGGTCTTAAACCCTGAGCCATCATCTCTCTAGCCCTATTCTTTGGTTATTTTGTGAGTTACTAGACTCCACGTTTATGTTGACTACAATATCACAGCATTTGAATTGCATAGAAATATGAAATTTATAACTCTTTCATAACTATCTATTTTTTTAAAATTCATTACCATAGATTTTCCAAATACAGCTGCCTTTTGTGTATTTTTGGCTAATGTTAGTTAGAAATGAATCTAAATAATGAGTACGATTTGATTAATTTGCTATCTTAGCATGTCTGAAATTCTTTTCTGTAAAACACTAGCTAGGATAGGATTGTTGTTGCTAATAGAGAAAGGTTATTAGGTATTCTGTGATCAGATATGTTTTACTAATAAAGACAATACTAATTTTATAACTATTTTTGTGTTATATATTAGATAATATATATTAGATAATATATATTAGATAATAAGCAATGAGTTCTAACTCTATGTGATTATGTATCTTTTTTTCTTGTTTGGTGGCCATCACAGGAATTTGGTAATGGTAGGTTTTATGAATTTTTTAGAATATAGGAGCCTCTTCTCATTCATAGATCAGTGAATATGGGACAAAGTATTCATTTCTTATTAGATCATTGGTGGTTTTGTTTATTCAATGTGGGATGTCCTTTTGTATATGTGTTTCTTTTATTGGTTAATGAATAAAGCTACTTTGACCTATGGCAGGGCAGAATCTAGCCAGGATGGAAGAGATATATAGAGAAAGTAGGCAGAGTTCGTGTAGCTGTTGAAGGAGAACACGGCGGAACCTTACCGGTAGGCCCTTGTGGTGATAATTAGATTAATAGAAATGGATTAGTTTAAGACGTAAAAGCTAGCTAGAAATACAGCTAAGCTATTGGCCAAGCAGTGTTGTAATTATTATAGTTGCTGTGTGATTATTTGGGTCTGTGCAGCTGGGAACGAATAGCAGTCTCCTTCTACATTATTTCTATGCAGAAAACCTGCTTGAAACTGTAGTTTTTTTTTTCATTACTGAAATCATCCTCTGTGACTTTTCTGCCTAAGTATGCAAATAAGCAATTCAGGATAGAAGATAGGGCTGAGGTGATTTTCAGAACTATTTCTACTTCCATGACAGAGGCTCATCTGAACTTTGGGAGGCAGCCTTCTCCAAAGACAATCAAAAACCACACAGGTTCTCTTCACAAGCATGATTTTTTTCACTGTCCTTTTCTTTGCCATATTCTTGAGTGAACACTCTTGATCCTGAGTGTCTGATAGGAAAGAACAACTTTGTCATCTCATATTTTATTGTTTTTTCCCTTTTCTAGAGACTTTCCAAACCCAGACGTTTTCACAATAGTACTGTATACAAATCTACACATAAAGAAATCCCTTGTTCTTTAAACTTTCCTGGTCATCACTTTATGAATGGAAGGAAGGCAGACAGTATAGCCCTCGCTTAGATGGCTCAGAAGTGTTTTCTATACAAAGCAAATGATCTGGGTAAGTGGTCAGACAGGAGCTGGGCATCCTTTTGAGCACATTTGGATGCTGTGTAAGGTACTTTACATGCAATCCTCCCTTTGGAACCGTGCAACCACAAGTTGCTACAGCTATAACCACTCTATTTACCAATAAGAAAGTTCAATATTTGAGGTTCTGAGAGTTCAGATTATTTGCCAATATCACAATGTTACTAAATGACAGAGCTGACATCTAAGAACGAAAAGATCTCATGCAAAATTTACCATCCATCTTATTGTATCAGAATTTAAAGCATCTTAAAAAGATAGAATTCGCCTTGTGATGATTCTTAACTACAACTGGTAATTTGTTACCAGCAGTTCCAATTGAAATGTTTCTGGAACAGAAGTGTGCTCAAGATGAAAGACAATGTCAAAAAGAAAAAGGGAAAAAAAAGCAATTTAGAAATAGTAGCAAATAAGTATTGAGAGACATAAAAGGACAGATTCTATTGCAGGGAACAAGGTCCTGGAATAGGTGGACTTTAATGGAAGCTTCAAACCTCTTTGCTCTTTAATATTTTGTGTGCCATGCTTGATTCATACTTCATTTAACAAGCCATACTAATTCATGTACACTTTGAAATTAATGCAGCTTCTGTGCAGTTAATCACAATTTTAATATGTGACCTTAATAAAATTATTGTAATGAGTATATGAAAATACAAGCTTTTCATACATGATACATCTACAGGCTAGATTATGTCCTAAATTGCATATTATGACATGTTGAATTTGAAGGATTTTTAGCTCAAGCATCATCATTCAACTTTTATGTTTGAACGAACGGACCGACTTTTGAGTCTGGAGATGCTATAGTCTATTGTCTTGAGAAGTCATTGTCTTGAAAGGGTATTTGGTAAAACAGAGTTAGATTGAAGCAGTCTTTTATACAATAAATCACAACAACTGCCCTCTAAAGAAGAACTCATAATATCAACTGTAAGAAGTATAAAATGATGTGAAACCTTTGTGACCTCTACTGATAGAATAGTTTCTAACCTGAATTTCCATGGAAACAAAGAGAAAAAGTAACATCAGTTTGATAGAGTTGGAAACCAGGGTGCTGGGGAATGAACCTTAAACACATGTGCTGCATTGAGCTTATATTAGCAGCTCCAAGGAGAAAAAAAAAACCAAGTCCTGCATCCAATAAAACATCAATCCTTTGTTCTAGGACTATTTCTTTACAACCAGCCAAATACTGCATTGCCACTTGTTATACCTGGACCTTCCAAACTTACTCTTGGTATCCACTATGGACTTTTCAAACATCACTACTTACTTTCCCTCTGCTAATGAAACTATGTCTTTCTTCCCAAATTCTTCTTCAAGTATTTTTGAGATTCTCATTCAATGACCATGATTCCCTTGTTTCTTTATCATTTTTTCTTCAAAGTTTCCCTATATCTCCTTTAAGTAACTTAAATCTAGAGTTTTCCTTCTATGTAAAATTAGAGTTTCCACACTTTAAGAATCTCAGGATCTAAAAGAAAAATTCAAATATTTAACAGAGCAACCCACTACAGGGCAACATGCCAAGAATAAGAGATTTTGAAATGACTATCTCTAAATGAGATGTCTATATCACACCCCTCTCTTCAAGGTTCAGAGACTTAGGCAGAGGAAGGGGTGGAAAGATGTAAGAGCCAGAGTTTTTGGATAACCTTAAGGAAATAGCATGATATGGAAAGAACAGGGCAGATGCATACATAAACTCATAGAGATTATAACTGCATGCAAAAAAAATACACAATTTCAAGCTAGACAAAATCCTACATGGAGAAAGGTAAGTGAGAATGAAGTCCCACCCATAGAAAATGAGCTCTTTGTAAGCTCTTTGTTAGATACTAGGGAAAGGAAGAATCTGTTTTGTTCAAAGGAGTGACATGGGCTACGTCAACCACACTCTAGAGCAGGCCCCATGCTCGTGAGTAGTCACAAACACAAACTGGAATTGGGATATTTGTTCCTTTGGTTTATTTCAGATTTTTAGAGAGTGGAAGAGGGAGAGAGCGTGACATTTCATGAGTTAGTGAAGTGTGAGAAGATCTGAAATGATTAGGGAGAAGGGAATGGATATGATCAGATCATATTGTATGAAACATTCAAAGAATAAATAAAACATAAAAGACTGTTAACTTATTGGATGGTGTTGCAATCAACAACAAGTCACCTGCAATTGTTGAAGATATTGTGCTAACTAGATAAAAACCAAGTTCGATGCACTTGGGCAGTAGAAATATTACATGAAAGATAAGGTTCCATGAATCTATAACGTTAATGAGTAAAAATACAAATTCATTAGAAGGAAGTGTTCCTTAAGAAATAAATCCATTGAGCACACTACTGAAAAAATGGCAGGCTGTTGTGTTTTCCCAGCTTTAACCATGAAGTCACACAAAGGCCACTGCAGTAGTGGTCCAAAGAGGCCAAATTACATCCCGAGCTTTAAGCTGACTGAGTTTATTTAGGTTTACAAAATTCCATATCTAATTATGCCTGGAGATTTGCCCCAGTACTTTAGAATGCCTCCATGGATAGGTAGTGTGTAAGGGAGTCTCCTTTCATGCAGCAAGCTCATGAGCAGTTGGATTGAAGACCTCATGGAATCCTTTCCCACCTTGATGGATGATATCCCTGCAAAATAAACTCCTCCTTCCAAAACTGAGTTTTGCGTTGCATTTGGACACAGCAATAAAGAAAGTAATAGATCGTCTCCGCCTGCATGAATGAACTTAGACACAGTGGAGGAAAATCACAAGATTCAACAAGTGGTGATACCTCATAAATTAGGATTTTTTTCTGTCTCATAGTCTAAAAATCACCAGAAATATTTCAAAACATTATTATAGGTTTGGACTTCTATACTTCATGGCAATTATTTGATCCTCCCATTGTTTTCCTTCTGATTTCACTTTGATATCAGATGAGAAATGAGAATCCCTTATTTTCCTGTCGTATCTGCTAAGATTTCTTTCAAACATTTTACCTTTTCTAAATCCTTATTTTTAAAAGGATCATTTTTTCAGAATTTCATAGTTTCACAATGAACTATGACCAAAATGAACCCACATTTCCCCCTTTCCAGCAACACAACTCCTCCCAACCTTTTAAGAAAATAGTCCATTTTTATTAGTTTTTTTCACTTATTTTACATACTGACTCCAGTTTCCCCATCCTCTCTGTTGTTTTCTCCCCCCCCCCACTGCCTCCCATTTATTCCCCTCCCAATTCACTCCTCCTCCATTGTCTCCATTCAGAAAGGGCAGTCTTTCCATTTTAAAGAAAATAACCCACTAACTACAGCTAGTGCTGTCTATATATGCATCTTTGTCCCATCTGCCTAAATCCAGTTATTTTTTATGTACTATTGAGCAAAGAAGGCCTCATTCTTGATCTCAGACGGATGGAATATTGGTAGGCAAAAGCAAAGAGACATATCCAGCCTGATTGGTGAGATTTCTCCATACAATAAAACCAAACTTAAAAACAATGGAATATTTGTTAGGTGGAAGGAAATTTAATGCCCTCAGATGATGCCAAAAAGGTTACTAAGAGCTGAGAGAGACCGGAGTACAGCCAGAAACTTAAGGTTCAATTTAAAAAGTGACTGATTCTTTGCATCCATCCTTAAAATTTGTTCAGAATAGCATCATTGATTATGCTTCAGCTATGTTGTTACTTAACTATAATGCATATTTCAATGTTTTAATAAAACCTTTACAATGCAGAAAAATGAATAATTCAAACTACAGATAATCTGCCTTAAATTCTAATTAATATTAAAATAAAGTAATTTAAGATAACAACCATACTATCATTTTTTGAACAATATTTGACAAGTTAATATTCAAATACACAGAGCTGTGAAGAGCCTGACATAGTTTGAGTTGTTATGGCTGTGACGAAACACCATGACCAATATCAACCTTTTGTATAAGAAATAGTTTATTTGGCTTACACTTTCATATCATCGTTAATTATTGAAAGAAATCAGTACATGACCTCGAACAGTACAGGACCCTGAAGGCAGGAGCTGATTCAGAGGCCAGGGAGGAGTGCTGTTTACTGGCTTGCTCCCAGGGCATGCTCAACATGCTTTATTATAGAACCCAGGATCACCAAACCCAGGGGTTTCCCTACAACAGTGAAATGGGCCTTCCCACATATGAGTCATTAATGAAAAATAGTATTCTAAAGGCTTGCTTTTAACCCAATCTTTTGAACACGTTCTTTCAAATGACATTCCCTCCTCTCAGATAATTGTAGTTTGTGTCAAGTTGAGATAAATTTAGGCAGCATGAAGGCCCAAATCAAGAAAACTCTTGAAGAAAATAAAGAGATATAGATTATTAGACCTGACATTTTGAAAAGGCTAAACTGAACTTAAAACTAAAGGGTCAAGTATATAAATAAAGATCTCATCAAGAAAAAAGGAATAGAGCAAATAAGCGTAGCAAAAATCTGTAAAGATAGGAGAATAGACCAGGCAGTGGAGGCTCATGCCTTTAAATCCAGCACTCAGAAGACAGAGACACTTGGATCCTTGAGTTAGAACAGTCTGATCTATAGAGTGGGTTCCAGGACAGTCAGGGCTACATAGAGAAACCTTGTCCTGAACACACACACACACACACACACACACACACACACACACACAAATAAATGCTTGATAATTGATGAGGTTTGAGGTTTGACAGGTCAAAGAAACTCCTTTCGGGAAAGTTTTCCACTGCCGCATGTGGCTCAGTCATCGAGAACCTGCTTTGTGAGCTCGGCTCGTGTTCGGTCTCTACACCCCAACAGAAAAAGACTTCCCAAACAATTTTACTTGAAATAAGTTATATTTATAGTCCTATAGGTCATACAAAGAGTAGTCAAATATACAGCCAATAATAATTTGTATATTGCGCTGGGCTGTGGTGGTGCATGCCTTTAATCCCAGCAGCCAGGAGGCAAAGGCAGGTGGATCTCTGTGAGATGGAGGCCAGCCTGATCTACAAGAGCTAGTTCCAGGACAGGCTCCAAAGCAACCTGAGAAACCTGTCTCTAAAAAAACAAAAAAAAAATTATGATTTGTACACTGAATATAAAATGAAAAGAAAAAATCAAATAAAAAAGAAAATGGTCATATACCCAGCTAGGTAACTCACCTCGAATGAATGCTGAATTATACATAGAACAAATGAAAAATTACCCAATGCATTTGTCATTACTGAAAGTACAATTTATTATTTTACATTAATTCTATTTAAGTACATATTACCCCTTATTATCCAATTACAGTTTCTCAATAGATAGCACTTAGGTGGCAATAGAACTAACAATGATTTTAGAATTTTTTGTTAGTTGGTTTTTGATAATTTCATACAATGTGCTTTTATCATATTCATCCTTTCTCCCACCTCCTCTCAGATGCACATGCCCTTCACTAGCCATTCAAATTTGTGTTCTCTTTGTGGAAAAGGCACATTGAGTAGTTTATGCTACTCATATGCTCTAAACTTTATGACTTTCCACCAGATCGTGGTTGACCCACCAGAGGCGACATCTTTAAAGAAAACTGACTTTTTTTTTTGTAGAAGATTTTGATTGCCAATAGCTCTTTGGCAAGAGGTGGTATTTTATATCCAATCTCTTCTCCATGAAAAGATTTCATCTGGCTTGAGTTTATGTATTCTGTCATAACCACTCTGAATTCACATGTATAACTACACTATTGTGTCCAGAAAACATAATTTGCTTATAGTCACCCACATCTTACGTCTTAAGAGGAGGGAGCAATATAGATGACCCACTTAAGTCTGATCTTTCTGAAATCTTCATTCCTTGACTTGTTGTCATTATCTGTATCAATCACATTTACTGCAAAAAGAAGCTCCTCTGTTAAGAGTTAGAGATTCACTAATCTATGAGGATAACTTCAAATCATTAGGATTCAGTATAATCCTCTGTCCATTTGTCAGAACAACCGTAGAAAATAATCCCCTAGGGCCTATGACATACCTAGCCATGGGTTCTTTTGCCCTAATAATGGTCAGAGGGATGGGTTTTATCTTGCAGAGCAAGACTTAAATCTAATCAGAAAATAGATGGTTACTCCTGTAACATTTGTGTCACAACTGACCCAGGTCAAGAGGAAGAGAGGATGTCTTACCAGGGTGGTCACTGTTGTAACTCACAGGCCTCACAGCTAGCTAAGATTGGTGATTTTTCTCCTCTGGTAGTGTACATCTAGCTGATAGGAATGAAGCTACCAACTGAGCACCAGATTGACTTTGCCAGGTTCTATGACTCAAATATGTGTTGTCTTCATCAATGGGATACTACTCTCAAGTTCTGGGAGGTAATTCAGAACATTGGTCATACCTGTAACGTTTGGTGGTCCATGGAACTTACCAATGAACAACTTTAAAAGCAGTAAACTAAGCCAGGCGATGGTGGCGCACGCCTTTAATCCCAGCACTCGGGAGGCAGAGGCAGGCGGATCTCTGTGAGTTCGAAACCAGCCTGGTCTACAGAGCTAGTTCCAGGACAGGCTCCAAAGCCACAGAGAAACCCTGTCTCGAAAAAGCAAAAAAAAAAAAAAAAAGTAGTAAACTATTCCTGACAATGAATTTTTTCTTTTCTAACCTCTGGTGTCTAGTAGGGAATTGTCACCCAATTATAGAGCAAATCCATTTAAACATTTTATTTTGAGAATATACGTATTTTCGGACTGTTCTAGAGCAGTAGGTTTCTAAATGACTTTTTTCAAGATCTTTGGTGTTAATTATCCCTTGCTTTACATTGCCCTCCCATCCTTAGTCTATTTAAACATCACTGTCCAATTATTTTTTATGCCTTTAGTTTGTCTACCCTCCCTTGATTCTCCTCTTCCCCTCTTGGTACCTAACTAATTTCCTAACCTTTATAAGTATGAAGATAAAATGCAAATACTTTAAGATATATATCAAACAGCTACAAATGACATAACATTGAACATTTGTATTTCTGGGCCCAAGTAAAAATGATTGTCTTATTATAACTTGATATGCCATGTTTGGTTGATATCCCTTGACAGTCTGCCCTTTTCTGAAGGGAAAAGAGGAGGGATGGGTCTGGGTGAGAGAGAAAGTATGAGTGGACATGGAGGAGAGGAGGGAGGGGAAACTGAAGTCAGAATGTAATATATGAGATAATAATAAACGAAAAAAATGTTTCTATTCATATTCATTAACCTGTTAATTTCACTTAACTGTTGAATAATATCCAATTTTGTAAATCAACCATGTATTTATCAACCATTCGTCAGTTGATAGGTATTTAGGCTATTTCCATTTCTTGGCTATTGTAAGTAGAACAGCCACCAATATGGATGAACAGGTATCTCACGCAGTATTAGGACACAGAGTCCTTTGAGTATATTACCAAAGGTGGTATAGTTAGATCATGCGATATATCTATATTTAGCTGTTTGAGGAGCCTCCACAATGGTTTCCAGAGTGATTCTACAAGTTTTTACTCCCATGACCAGTGAATACCCTACATATATACTAGCACATATATATATATATATATATATGTATATATGTATGATTTTACCTTATTTCACCATTGTGACTGGGTTAAAATGAAATATAATATTAGCTTTAATTTGCATTTCCCTGATGGCTAAAGGTATTCGGTATCTAACCCATTTCTTAATCATAAAGGTAAAAACTAGAATAAATGCTACCCATGTGTTCATGAAATTGTGAGCAATTAATCTATCTGATAACAAGTGTTAGCACTGAAAAAATGAAAATTGGAATTATAATACTTTGCTGTTGTGACTACAATTTGCTATGAGCATTTTGAAGAATAATTGAACAATCTCTAAGAAAGAAAGAATACATATCTATGATTGAGAATTCTCTATAAAGGAATACATGCCTGTTTGTGATCAAGGAAGTCTATTTCTTTTTACTTTCCCTGGAGACACTTCTGAACATATGTCCAAAGATATTTATTGGAGAGCTATTTAAAGCCAAGATGATGTTGATGCTATAACTCTTTCAGCAAGGGAATGGATAAGTACATTATGATTATTTATAGTAGAACATTCCAAGAATTAAAGACTGTTAAATCTATGTAAAAATGAGGGATATTTTTGAACTATAATTTCAGTGGAAAAGAAAATGCAAACTGATAAAATAATACATCAATTATGTAAACTTAAAAAGCAGAAGAGCTACACATAATTATAAGAAATAAAAACATAAAGAAATATGTAGACAAATATACCAGCACAAGTATGTAAGTTGTATCTAAGGAGAAAAGACTTTTAAATGAATTATAAGGGCAGGACCTCAACTGTATCTAAAAGCGAACCTTTGATGAAAAGAAAAATTATAAATGTATTGTACTACATGTTAGCTATTACAAATAGTGGGTAAAACGTGTTTGTTATATCATCTTGTGTCAGCCAAACTACTGGAAATTTTATGGAGGAAAGAAAATCCAAACTGGATCAAATAAAATCCCTAACAATGCAGACCTAATATATTAAAAGGAAAAGAAGAGATGGCAGCACCTCAGTGTATCACCACAATGTCATCAGCCCTCTAATGCTACATGTATGAGTGAAAGACATAGTAGAAGAGAGCGACATTAGGATTCAAGGTACAACAAGCCTGCAAAAGAAATTCACTCACACTAAGTTTTAGTGCAGCTTTGATGAATCAATAAAGTTACACATGCAGAGAAGTTAAAACAATATCTGGCACAGTATATGATCAATAATTATGTGTTATTTTTGTTGTGAAACTAGAGATTGTATAAAGAATTTGCTCTCTGAATGATAAGAACAACTCAACAATACCTACACGTCGGTAAGGACTGAAGTTGAGTGTGCCGCACCTGTGTAAATCATCTTTACTTCCGCACCTTTTGGTCTACTTATATCAAACAAAGAATTTTAATGCAAGCAGTTATGCATTTATTATCTTGTAAAAAACTAAAAAAGGCACGGGAATGGGAGCATTGACAATGACAGTGATTGATAGGCACCAAAGGGAGGAGTTTTCACTTATGTGTACGTTGTACAATAACAATTCTCTCCCAGCCCAGATTTGAGAAATGGCAAAAGTGTAACAATGGAGCCAATTATTTCAAGGTTCAATCTAGACCCCAGTTTTCTTTACTATGAAAGCCGTATTTGAAAGCTTTAGGTACTTTTGTCTTCAAGTGCTTTCTCCTTATAAAGAATAATGTCATTACCAACTTCTCAAAGTTGTGCGATGTTTATAGTAGAGAGCATAAATATAAACCCACATACTCAGAGGCTGGCACCGACGGACGTCATTTTAGTTCTCTATCTTAAAATATGATCTCTCCACAATATTCGTGTTCCGTTGCTTATATTTCCCATTATTACAACTCAGCCATTTCTGTAGAAATCACTTATCAATCATAGTCAATTTAAGAAAATATCCTTGTAAATCAGTACAGCTACACACTCTCATAATACTGTCGAGCAGCTCTGCATAGATTACTAGACATTTGTTATTATTTTGGCAACCCATTCTAATTCATTCAAAACACACACACAGCCATTACATTAACCGAAAACTTTAGGAAAACATAAAGTTCCTGATTCTTCCACGCAGATTTCTCGAGGCTTGGAGGATGTAGTCCACCTTCTATGTAGGACTGCTTCCACGATTAAACTGCTGACCTGGTTGCCACTGTCATTCCATTCCACACTCCCACTGTGTTCTTTGCCAGAGGTGGGTAACTGGGAGAGGAGAGGATGTGTCTATTGATTGACAGCAGTTTAGATCTGAAGTTTCATTACTTATCCATTCTAGTAAGCAGACCATTACTTAAGAATATGAATATCTCACCTTCTAATATATTAATAACTTACAAAAAATAGTATGGGTGACTATCCCGTTCACCTCCTCTCTGGCCTCTGTGTCACTGTGTGAATGTCAATTAAAGGCCAGTAACTTGATTAATGTGACCTTGAATGGGGATATCAAATATCCAGGGACAGGTTTCAAAGTCTTAAAGTATGGAAATTTTCACGTGAATGTTTTTTTAAAATAGAAAAGAATCATGAGAAATCAGTGGGGACTCAATATAGAAGCCTGGTGACACACTTGTTTTCCCTTACCTGGAAGTGTTGAAATAGTACTGTAACTTTCTCTTGATGTGAAGAGGCATATACTCTGGGTAAATCTGTAGGCGGCACATGTTTTAAGGTGAACCTGTGTTCTGGCAATATGATTAATTACATAATGACTATAACTAATTTCACTTAAGAGCAGCGCTAAGACAATTTTGTGAAGAATATAACACTTTCTTAAACCTTAAATTCTTTAATACAGGAGAAAATCTAGAGGACAAAACCTTGCAGTCCTAATCTCTTCTAAGCAGCTCCCTGATACAAAGGCCAGATGATACCTCAGGAGGAAAACAGCTACTAACATGGACCCAGAACTCAGCCTGGGGTCAGTGTTTTCTTCTTAATAATCCTGCTCTTATTCTGGTGACTTTGAAGTACGTCAATATAGATTAGGCAGGCATTTGAAAAAGAAAACAGGGGATTTGCCTTAGTTCTCTGTTGTTAAGTGACATACTCTGACCAAAGTAACTTAAAAGAGAAAGGTTCTAATTTGACTCACAGTGCCTCATTGCAGTCCCTCATGGTAGGAAATTCACACTAGAAGGAGCTCAAGAGAGCTGATAACATTGCATCAGGATTGATGAAGCAGAGAGAGACAAATGTTAGAGCTCAGTCACACCTTCTCCAGTTTATATGATTAGGGACCCATACTAGGTACCTTCCCAACTCAATTCTAAAGGGAAACAGAGAGGGGGTTGATCTGGGGGATAGGGGAGGTGGTTGAGGAGCTAGGAAGAATGCAGGAAGGGAAAAACTGTGGTTGGGATGTAAAAATAAAAGGAAGAAATGAGCTTGATTCTTCAAGGGTGGCAGTGACAGTCAATAAACTACCATTCTCTTACTGTAAGAAACGGGGGAATTTATAATAATAAAGATCACAGTATATAATATGTATTGTTCATATATATTTAATATAATCCCCTACAGGCACACACCCCACAACCAGGGTTCATCTCCCAAATCATTCTGTCGAATTGATAATTAGCACTAATCTTCATGAGTTTGCTATATTTGCAGAGGAATTTATTCCAGTTTGTAGAAATGACCATTTGCTTTGCAAAGAATTTCTAATTTATCTGTCTCTTGTCATTAAGTCAGATTAAGAATTATATAGTTCTCAGATAATTTATTGTCTTTGTTAGAGAAACTAATTTTTTAACCTTACAGGTCCTTTTCATATATATTACAATTTCCAGTTTTCTGTTTATAAGGTATTTCTCTGTGTCTGAATGTGTGTGTGTGTGTGTCTGTATCACTGTATCTATAGATGTTTCTTGAAATTTTCTTTGACTATTCTTCTGTTTGTTATGCCCTATTCTGCTTTGTTTTTAAAATCTTATCATTATTATTTATTGTTTATTTATTATTATGCCCAGTTGTATTATAATGGGGGAGAGAGAGAGAAAGGAGAGACAGACAGACAGACAGACAGACAAACAGACAGACAGACAGTAGAAAGAAAGTGTGGATTTGGCCAGGTAATAGTGGCACACATCTTTAATCCCAGCACTTGGGAGGCAGACACAGGTGGACCTCTGTGAGTTCAAGGTCAGTCTGGTCTATAGAACGAATTCCAAGGCAGCCACAGCTGTAATACAAAGAAACCCTGTTTCAAAAAACAAAACAAACAAAGACAAAAAAAAAGAAAAAAAAGAAAGAATGTGAATTTGTTGAATAGGAAAGAGGGGAGGATCTGAGAGGAGTTGAGGTAGGGGAAACCATAATTAGAACATATTATATACAAAAACTATTTTCAATAAAAATAAAAGCCAAAGGAGCAAATGCTGGAGAGGATAAAGCAGGACATGGAAGCACTGTTGATAAGAAAACAAATTTGTTTAATCACCACAGAAATAGTGAGAGAAATTCTTCAATTAAAAACCCTAAACAATAGAACTATAAAATATGGTCAAGCTATGAACTCCTAGAGTTGTGCTCTAAATAACCAAATTCAATATACAATAAAAAAAGGGAGTTTGTCTGATATATTTTTAAATTAGGGAAAATTTAAGACTCTCCCATGATTTTTCCATGTATACTCCCAGCTCTTCTCCATACACATTGGAGATTCTTGGTTAAGCCTGCATTCAGTTGATAGTTTTTCGTGACTTCATGCCACATGAGCACACATAACATCCTCAGCCCAATTGGTCCAGGGGGTGTTCTCTTGTGCGTTATTGACTTTTCACGTGAAGAATCACCAACTACTTAGCAAGAGAGAGATATCTTTTGGTGCCAGAAAAATTTTAGGTACCTGATTACCATGCCCATATTGTAACCTTTAAGAAGGCCATGGTCATATTCTTCATCACATTTCTGTGGTTTAAAGCCTCCTTCAATTATTTACATGAGCAACAGAGCAGAATCGTGATTTAAAATAAAATGAAAATTTAACATTTCACAGAATCCCTTCCTAATTGTGACAATTCACTATTAGTGCACACAGATTTGCTAATTATATGGTCAAATGTATCCATCATCTTTCTGTTGTCCCAACTGCTAAATGCACTTCTGGAATTCTGAGTTGGCGAAAGTATTTGTTTCACCACCTCTGCTTTATGTCAACTACATAACAAATTCTCTATACCCGCACACCCCTCAGCATCTGCTCTCCAAATGTCAAGCAAAACACAACAACTGCACAGCAACAGAACAGAAAAAAAGGATACAAAACATCATCCGTGAAAGAAGTAATGTGTTAAACCTCGAGGTGAAATCAATACACAGTCAGCCAGTTGAGTCTATCAAGTGTAAGCAGGCTATCTTCTCTATGTGTGCACTTGGATCCTTCTAAGCATCCTTAGGCATTTTATGTTACTGTCTTCAGTTAGTTTCTGAGGTAGTTAGCTCTGCTTATAATTTACATTAAAGTCAAAAGTGGAGGGAAAAGAAGGTAGATTCTGAAATGAGGAGACTCATGCAACAATTTCTCCTATGTATACTATGGTTGGAAATACCTTCATTCCGTCTCTTGGTACCTTTGATTATTCTAAGTATTTTGTGATGAATAATACATTATTTCTCATAATCTCTTCATTAACCCAACATGTTCAAGCTGCTCAGTTGAAGTATTTGGTCTTATTTTCATCTAATTTTCAAGAAATTCTTATTGTATACCATTGGTTGATTGGTCCCATTCTGATTTTGCAGTACATTTATCAATTTATTTGTATATTTCTTCATCAGTTTTAATACTGTATTGCTAAAAAAGGTACACAATTATATTGCTTAATTTCTAACCTTATTAATATGATCTTTTTAAGTTCAGTCCAGTTGTTAAGACTTAAAACAAATGTCTTAAATATGACCTATGGTTTATTTTTTTTTTTTGCTTTGTAGATATCAAAATTAAGAAAAACAATCACCAATACCTCTCAACTAGGCAACAAGATTTTTAAATGTCCGAAAGGGTTTTAATTTTGGCAATATGGCTATATTAGGTATAGCTAAAAAGGAAATCTCATCATAACTGAAACCGTATACCCAAATCAACTTTTTTATATAAAAAATTCAACTTTTGTTATAAATTGTCTTGGTCAAGGTGTCTTGTCATAGAAAGAGGAAAAGAAATTAGAAAGTCATGTATCAAATAACCACAGATTCTCTTCTTGTTAACATACTGCCTCGTGAAGCAGCATGAAGTTTTGTATTCTTATTAAGACCTCTTATGATGGGTGTATCCTCAAAAGTGAAAAAAAAAGCCAATGTATTTTCAGTTGGTTAGGTGTGTCCTCTAATGTGAAGAAAATTTCCTATGAGGGGAATATTATATGGTATTTTCCATTTGCCATAGAGACTTTAATGAAGAGTGGTCGCTATACCTGTGGGTATAAGGATATAATTTAAATTGTAATAAGGAGTTAATTGTAATAAGGAGAGTGGGAGTAGAAGACTCCTTTTTAATGTCCATGACTTCAAGAAACCTGAGAAGTTGGCTAGGTTTTCATGAGTTAGAAATTGATGCATTGAGTAGAGTCCATGTTCAGTGGAATCAGGCTATATCACAGCCTCTGCATCATAGCTCAGATAATATTGTGGATGAGGAGCAGAAAAATTGTTAAGAGCAAAAATACCAGGAAGTCTATGATAAAATAATCTCTTCTAGAAATGGCTACGCAAAAAAAAAAAAAAAATGGACATTCACAATAACAATGGCCGTATTAACACAAAAGGGTGAAATTTTCTTAGGGCCACACCCTTAGACAAAGATTTATAAACAACTAATTGTATGGTATATTTGTATACTATGTGAATGTGTGTTTGCTGTGATTGGTATAATAAAAAGCTGAAAGGCCAATACCTGGGCGTTATTCTCTTCCAGGGTAGAGTGAGAAAAAAGGAGGAAAATTTAGGTGTGCAGATTTTGCCAGTAGATTCAGAGCAAGTCAGACATGCTGTACTGAGAAGAAGTACCTGAGCCATGTGCCAGAGTGTAGATTAAAAATCTGGATTAATTAAGTTATATAATCTAGTTAGGAAAAAGTCTAAGCTAAAGATAATAAAAAAGAAAGCTTACTACAACTAATGAGAGTGGGAAAATGTACTTAATACAAGGATAAACACCTTTATTGGTTGTCTAATGCAAAGTGGTCAGTCCTGAAACTATACACATGCAAACAACAATATCAGACTCAGAAGACTGTATTTATATGTTTGTGTACAAACATACATGTATATACATGTGCGTGTGTGTGGAAAACAATAACATCAAAGAAGAAACTATTTATTTAAAGTTTTAGTAGTGATATGAGACAAGTAGGAGTGTGGTATTAGGCAGGAGTTGGAGGGAGGAAAGGGAGAGAGAAAATGGTGTAATTCTATTTCAATTAAAAACACAGTTTTTTGAAAAAATAATGATAATAATGAGGTGAGATTTAGGACCATAGAAAAAGGAATAGCTTGTGATACCATATTTTGCATCCTTACATTTGATGAGTAGAAAGTACAGTGTCTAAAAAAATGTTTTTGAATTTTTGAAGTGTTATAGAGCTTCTTGTCTCCTTATCTCTCTCCCCTCCCCTTTATGCCTTGCTTACTCCACTGTAAACACACACACACACACACACACACACACTACATTTTATCTTCCTTGTCTCCATTGACAAATTTGAATATTTTATCATAAGCAAAAAAGCCAAAGGTTACAATTTCTAGTGGTTGCAAATATTGACATTTTGAAAATAAAGCTGTTAAAATTGTTTTTCAGTGTAGCCCACAGAATCTAAATACCATAGTGACTAGAAACCAACCATCAGTCATTTATAAAAATATATGAAAACTTTTCTCTTTTGTAGTAAGCAGTTTCACATATTTCCTTATTCTTGAACTAGAGTTTGCAGTCTACCTCAATAGAGTTGATTTTTAACACGGCATCTTAGGACTCGGTTGATTTCTATATTCAACTCTATATACTTCTATATTCAAATCGTATTTTAGTTTTTCAAAAATTCTGTGACCACAAAAACCTATTCATTAGTAGATTCTTTCTAGATTGAGGTATCTTAACAATTATACCCAATACATAATGGATAAGTCATACAATAATTTGCATACTTTGGAACACTACTAAACATTAATTTTATTTGAAATGCTTTTTAAATAAAGCATAATCCTTTTTTTTCAGTGAATTTAGGTATTTGTGAAAGAATAGGATTTACTACGACTGGGATGGGATTCAATATTAATTTTATGTTATATTTATTTTTTAATTCATCAGAGAAAATATATAACCACATATATGTAAAAATAAAGATTTCCTATATTTTGTATCTAAGCATTATTTAAAACACTTATACAAAATATAGTTATGCAAATTAAGATACCAGAGTTATATTATTAAAATTAATCTTAACTCTCTGTCAGTAAGTGACCAAATAAAGTTGTCTTCCAATTTTCATAATAGCAAAAAATTAGAAACAATGTTTGCAAAAGTATTTTTAAATTTTGTTGTGAAACAACTCATTTTTTATATTGTTAGAGGAATACAAAGAAGATTTTAAATGATAAATTTAAAATTGACTATCAGTTACCTTAGCTTCCTCTAACTGTGAACACCCTGTTCAGAGCTGCCAGAAAAAAAAAAGCTACTGGAAAAATTGCAGTTATTAATGTACAAGTTTTTCAATAATGTATTTTATTAGACTATCATCATTATTTTTAAACCATTGCAAATATATTTATGAACACGTTGGAACTTCTTATTTCCTTTGCATTTTTGAGAATAACTGTTATCACAGGCTCTACTCACAGGCTGGCCTTGATCAGATGAGTTCAGTTATTTATCCTTGGTGCCAATGCGGTGCTAAACACCAACCCACACAGCTTTCAGCATCCAAAGCCAGTGCAGGCTGGGAGAGCCTCCCACAGTAATCCGTTATTAGACAACATGCCCTTGAAGAATTATAAATATGAGAGAGGAAGGGTGGGATGGGGAAGGAGATGGAGAAAAGGGGGAGAGAGAAACTAAGTGCTAGAGAGAAACAGAGACGATAGATGGAAGAGACAAAGAGGACAAAGTGGAGGAAAAGAACAGGCACAAGAAGAAAAAAACAGTTGTTCGGGGGTAGAGTTTATTGACAGTTTTCCTCCTTGAGAAGAACTCATATTTTGACTTTAACTTATTAAAAATAGAGACATGAAATTGTGAAATAAAAATAGTGATTTCTCTACCACCCTGTACACAAGAATTCAAACAATAGCAAATGATGGGAGAATGTCTTCTTAGGATTCTGTACTGAATTTCAGCAGATGTTAACAGAAAATTTCTATAAGTTTTGAGAGCTTGGTTAGAATAATGTCTTTGAATTTAAAATTCAAAATTGTGTGAGCTTTAGTTCATCCTTAAAGATGAGTGAGGACAATTAATGCTTTTTAGCTATAATATGGATTCAAGAAGGGCTATGGTGAAGGGGATGCAGGAAAGGTGTATCTCCAGGCAGACCTTCTCCTAATAGAATCAAATAAACACTGTATTCTTTATCTATGCTCGTATACCTCTGGTAAGACTGTGTACTTCAGTCTAGGCTTGGGAACATGTATGCCACATTCCAACCCTCGCCACTTTAGGACTCAGGACATGAGACATTTCTCATTCCTCCTTCTGTGTGTGGTTATAATCCAAGTGACTTCCCATATCTGCAGATAAATCCACTTGGGTTCAACGACTTTTTGAATATCTCCAACTAATATACATAAATGTGTATAGACACATACATAAATCAAGTATATATGCATATTTTGTATCTTATGATATTGCTGTGATAATTATATCATGATAATTATAACAATGCATTGTTTTGTTTTTCAGGTATAATCACAGTTGTGTGTATGGATCTAACTTCTTCTTTTTGGTGGTGATAGTATAGCATCCTTGACACAATCTGTTTAACTTTCTTCATAATGATGGAGTCAACATTTCTGTTGCATATGAAATCTCTCACATCTGCATGTCTGCTGTTTCTCTATAATTATTTCACTAAATATACAAAGAGTGTTTTCATTCAAAAGTACTTTATACATACAGCTTTTTACCTAGAAAAAAACTAAAGAGGAAAATCCAAACTAGCATGAATTTTTTTTTAATTTTTAATACTAAGTAGTCTGCTGAATGTATTAATTTATATTGCCCACAGCTTTTATTAATTAAAGCATTTGAAATAGCATAGACCTCATATATAATTTTAATAACAATTATGTATAAAAGGCAAATGTCATGTTGCTTTCATGCTTAATATTTCCAGTTCAGTGTTAAGTATTCTCCGTTTTGAAGGTATAATCTGTTGAAAGTATATAGACACAATTGTATAAAGATAGGATTGGAAATATAAATATACATTTGTCAAAAATATTTAAGAAATATCAAGGTGTCTCTTTGGAACAATAGTGTTACTTAGACCAACTGAGGCATGGAAATAGAAAACAGTATAGCTACAAAAGCATTTTAAGTAAGTCAGGTTGACTGGAGTATGTTAGAGAGGCAGAGCATCACCGATGTTCGAGAGTTACCAAGGGCCAGTCAAATAAGAACACTTTATGCCAAGATTATCCATCTCAGCTTTATCTTGTTGATGAATTGAAGTTCAAAACCATCCAAGCATGGAAATAGCTGAAAATCTGGGTTTTAGGGAAATCATAATGCTTAAAGATAGAATATATCGGAAAGGTGGACATACTAGTAGTCAGAATACCTATGAGGGGGCCATTAAGTAAACAAGACAGAGAAAATGAGGCCCTCAAAGGAGGCAATATTCGCTCCAAAAGGAAATGCACTTAGCCGATGCGATTCTCAAAGACTGAAGAGTGTTGAATTTACGTTGTAGGTAGTTCATTTATTTGTCACTTTTGTAAGGAGTGCAGGTCACTATTCTTTCAAAATTATATTTCTCTATTAAGGAGACTTATATCCATCTCCACAGCTGGAAACTTGACATCTCTATGGGCCGTGGCAAACACATTTCCTCTAAGTTATCCTTCTATTACTGCATCATTTAAAGATTTATTTGGTTTCTGTGCTTGATTGCCCTTGCCCTCTTCCTCTCATAAAGACAAGGTACTGTTCATTTTTTTAATTCTCCATCCACATCATTCACTTTTCGCTCAACTTTCCTTTCTATCACATATCAAAAATAAAACCAAGTGTCAAAACAAAAGAAAATATATTTCACCCAGAAGTTAATGATGATATATATTACCTCCTCTCATTTTGAGATGCCTCAAACTTGTTTCAAGCTGTTTGTGAAGAAAAGCATATATAATCTGTTGGATGGAGGGCCCTCTTGTTCATCCTGGCCACCCAGCTAGCTTAGACCCAAAAGAACCACACAGAAATTGTAATAATTAAAACACTCCTTGGCCCATTTGCTCTAGCTTCTTATTGGCTAACTCTCACATTTTAATTTAACCCATTTCTATTAATCCGTATATCACCACGTGGCAGTAGCCTACTGGGAAAGATTCAGCATGTGTGACTCTGGCGGATCCATGGTGGCTCTCTCTCTCTCTCTCTCTCTCTCTCTCTCTCTCTCTCTCTCTCTCTCTCTCTCTCTGCTTTCTTCCTCCCAGCATTCAGTTCTGTTTTTTTCCTACCTACCTAAGTTCTGCCCTATCAAAAGGCCAAGGCAGTTTCTTTACTCATTAACCAATGAAAACAACACATAAACAGAAGGACCTCCCACGCCAATAATCCTTTAAGAGAAGTTTTAGATAGGCAAATAATGAATAGTACTTTCTAGACAATGACAGGCTGTCCTCAAATTTCAGAGGGACATGGAGGCAGAACTTACTTGATCATCTTCAGTAAATTATGAGAATCCTTTTTGATTATGGTATGAATTCAACAACTGGATTAAAATCCAGAGCAATTATGACTAGGTCTCCATGGACTGCAATAATCAATTGCATATCTCTCTTACCCATTTTTTTTAATTTGATGTCTATCACATAGGTCTTTAGACAGCTGCCTCTTATGATTGCAGCTTTAATTACAGTCCCTTGCAAACAAGAAATTCAATTTATTTATAATCAGATCACACGCTAATCTAATATTTCAGCATCCAAACTATTATCAGAGTCTAAACCCTATAAGAGCCCAGTGTAAAATACTTTAATTGAATCACAAAGGGAGAAAACCATAATCCTATAAATCAGCCTCAGGAACTTGACATGCTGAGAGTGCTTTTCTGGAACTTTTTAATTGCATGACACAGCAGGCATCATAAGTCTATAAAAAAGGCTATATTTCCTATAAGCCATCATGTTATATAATTTAAAATGCCATGCCGGTAATTCTAGTTTTTAAGCCCAGTGTCTCATCCTCATTAGTCAATACAAATCCTTCAGGCTTATAAAAATGTCTGGTTGAGCAAAAGGATGAATGGTCACACTCTGGTAAAGTGCATCTCTGAGAAGGTAGAGGCCCTGAATTTAATAGAAACAGATCATGTGTGGGGCAAAACCCGAGCCCCTATCTCTGCCCCTCTGCTTTCGATCATCAACTGGGGTTATTATCTCTCTTGGTGCAGCAGGACTAACTCCAGAACTCCTACATAAGCAGTGCTTACAGGTGACAACTTGACAGAAAGCAGAAACGAGGAGAATTGTCTTAAACCTGTCTTTGCATGACAAATTTACTGTTTTTATTTCTAATATAGGTTTAGTCTGGATGCCTGTGTGGAAAATATGATATGTCATAAACTCAAGCCATTCAGCCATTCCGTGGTCATAAGCCTTAGCTATGAAATTTACCATTTAAAGGTGAGTGGTTGTCAGAGCTGTCAAATATGTTCTGTGCTTAGCCCAGAACCAAAAATTCTCAGTCTCCTCCTCATCTTCCTTTTCCTCACTTCTGGTCCTTAGTCCTGATGCCAGCTGACTCGGTCATATTAGCTCTGTGTCCCACTCAAGGAAAAACTCATATGTTGACTGCCCATGGTGGATCTTGGGGTAGGAGTTACCAATACTACAGTGTAGTGCATCATTTGTTTTCAAAATTAGTCAAGACTGTAAGTCCTAAACTTTGCGTCTCTTAAATAAAGTATAGCACATTTAAATGGGTGTACAAAGTTTGTTCTTACTTCTATAGTTTTTGTTGTGTGTGTGTGTGTTTGTTTTAGTTTAGTTTATAATTTTTAGATTACCCTATCCTCTGGCCTGCAGAAAATAATTATAAAACTGTGTCTTGTATTAATTTATATTTTATTTCAGAAGATTTTAGTTTGTTTCTTCCTCAATTACATCCCTTCTATGGTTTTTATTTATTTATTTACTTATTTTTGTCTTTCCAGGATCTGCTTTTGGGGAAAAAATGAAGAGAAGATTTTCATTTTGAGAACGGTACATCTGAAAATATGTTTCAGCATTTTTTTTATTGGAAAAAAAGTTTCCGCCTTCTCCCAGCCTCTCAGTTTCAGGAGGTCCCATTTATTCATTTATTCAATGTTGCCCTTAATGTCTGTGCTGCTGGGGTTAAACCTAGGAAGCGATCGCCTGTGAGGCTGTGGATTTCTTAAGGGGTTAGACGTCACTGGCAGAAGGGGGATTTCACTAGACACTTGCTTCCTATCTTCATTGCTCTCTGGACTCTGGGGTTATACATAGGAAGCGATCTCCTGTGCCCATATGTTGTGGGTGTTTGATTACTATAACAAATTATTGTCGCAAAGTAAATTGTGAGCAACAGTAAGACCAAGGCCATGATTTTAAAAATGTATGTACTGAAATCACATTCCTTGGACATAGATATTACACCTCATTGATTCACAAGGTAGAGTCAGGAAATTAATTATGTTATTCCATTTTTTAAGAATATCAGTTCCATTCACAAAGATCATTCCAAAGTCTCACTCACTAAAATCATCAAACTAGAGGGTCAACATTTCAACACAGGAATTTTTATTAAAAAAAAAAAGCATTCTTACCAAGTAACTTAGAAGACTAACTAGGAAAGAAATCCAAAAGTGGTGTTCAGATTTATTTATTTTATTAGGTTAGTGCCAGGAAAGCTAATAGCATTATTCAATGGGTAACTTATATTGGAATTATTTTAAAGATACTAAATAGTTATAAGCAAGAACACATCCTAGGTGTGCCAGCTAGCTTCATGTTAGCTTGACACAAGCTATAGTCATCTGAGTGTGAGGAATCTCAAATGAGAAAAAGCCTCCATGAGAATAGTTCGAATCAAGCTGACAGGGCATTTTCATAATCAGCAATTGATGGAAAAGGGTGGAGCCTATTGTGGGTGGTGCCATCACTGGGCTGATGGTCCTAAGTTCTATAAGAAAGCAGACCTTGTAAGCCATAGGGAGCATGACGGTAAGCAACACTCCTTCATGGTCCCTGTATCAACTCAAACCTCCAGGTGACTGCCTCATATAGCTCCTACCCTAAGTTCATTTGGTGATGAACACTGATGTAGAATTACAAACAAAATAAATCATTTCCTCCCCAACTTTCTTTTGATGATGATGTTTTATCGCAGTAATAATAACAGTAAATGAATGTTGGGAGTAGTGAGACCCCAGATCCTGAATTTCTTGTAATCCGCTGATCTGAGTGCCTACAGCTGCTCTGAGCACGAGACCTTCAGGAGTTCCTGATGGCAGGAGAGTGATTTCTGGTGGGTTTGGCTGGGGCATGGCTATCTCTATATAATCTACCCCTGAACACAATAAAGGAGGCATTCTTGGGGAATTCAAGGATGACCCATGTCACTGTCTCTCTGTCTGTGTGTCTGTGTTCTCAACCTCTAACCCTTTGCCCGAAGCTCGGTAACTGGGTAACAGTGCACAGAGCTCAGACATGGGGGCGCGGTGCACAGCAATTGGAGGTCTCCACCGAGATAGCGGCAAATGAAATAATAGACAGGCCCCTCTCTCACAATATAATAATAATTTTTATGTGTTGTTAATTTATAATGCAATCAGAACAGAATTTTTAATTTAGTAAAATTGGTCTTCAAATGAATATGTGATGGGTTTTGTTTGCTTGTTTTTAAAGTTACTGTTATTTTATTTATTTTTCATTTTGTTTTGTAGAGGAGGCTACAAAGGTGGAGAACAGATATGGAAGGACTAGAAAATGAGTGAGATTGGGTTGTGTGATGTGAAATTCTCAAAGAATCAATAAAAGAATTATGTCAAAAACAAAATGAAACTGATCTTTATTGGCAGTGAATGACACATAGCATCTCAAGGAATGCTTAGCACAACTTTGATGTCACTTAAAATGTCATGTTAAACTAGATTTTTTTACTCATAGACATGTATATCATTCTCAAATGTGGCCACAGATAAACATATACCAATTTATATGTAAAATATATAGTATGTTGCATGAAACTCCTTTGGTCACTCCTACTAGAGTATATGCATTCCTCATTTTCTACCACAGGTTTTTCTATTCTTCCTAGAGACCTTTTTCTAAATTGTGCCCAATTCTGAAAGTTACAGTTATCCTCCTGCCTCACTAGTGACCACCTTTGTTCTTTCCTCTATAATTCATACTGACCGTACTTTGCTTATGGCATCATTTGTGCTTTCTCATAAATATCTTCCCTTTGGTTATGTTGATCCCCCATCCAAACATTTAGTATATTTTCTGATTAAAATCCTTTATAGATAGGCATTGACTCTGATTTCAAGAACCTCAGAGACTCAAAGAAGACAGAAACAATAATCAATTTATCACACATCTCATAAAAGTACAACTCTAATTAGCACCAGTTAAGAAAAACAGATTTTCTCTTTAAAAAAAAAAAGTTTTCTTTTTCTGTAAGATGAAGAAAGTTTCCCTTCAATAGGAAACGATGAGCAGACACATGAGCAGCTAGTGGGCATTAGTATGCTACGAGGGAGGGGAAAGATAGTTTGTGATTTGACTTTTTAAGTGATAAATATGCTTGCAGATGTGTGAATATCTGTATGCATGTTACCATAAGTTTGTGCCTGATCAGATGACTTCAATTGTTTCCACACAGAGTGAGCAGCAGACACATTTGCTCCCGGCCTTCTGCGTTTGCCTTCATGTAGTGAACACTCCCCATACACTCCGGCTGCTTCCACCTCAAGGGTACTTCTCTCTTTACCTCTTCTCCCAAAGGTTTTCTTCAGTTCCCTGGGCAGTTGAGCTACCAAGTCAGAGCATCCTAGAAACTACTGGTGGAATGCTTGTCCCAGAGGCAGTCAGCATGAAAGGGGCAGCAGAGGTTGGCAGAGAAATGGCAATGCTCCACTTCCTCAGTCCTTGGTGACACAATTTGGGAGATGTGCTCTGCATAGTCCTCATAGGATGTCTCAAGGGATGCTGCTTATGAATTGTGGATCTGCTCACTGCAGCTCTTCTCTCCCTTACAGCCCTGCTGACTTCACTTCCTCTCTTGTGCCTCTTGGACCATCTTCCAGATGAATGCCCTTTGCACAAGTATTTGTAAGTGTGTGATGCTGGGGACAGAAAAGGGACTTTGGTGAAAAATGAGAAATGACTGGCAATCAAAGCACAAGTAAATTCTATTGTGATTCATTAGAATTGTGAATTGTTTATTACTAGAATACCCATATATTTCATAGGAAACATTTCTAATCTGGTAATTAAATTAATATCTTCCCTCTTGTCCTAATTATATTCATAAATGGCATGAATTATAGATGCACTTGTCATATTAATCTATAAACATGTTCATTTCTTCACATTTTGAATAGGCAGGTGTCTGGCTTTTTGCTTAACATCAGGTTTTCCTGAGGTATCCTGAGCTTATGCTAGATAAGTTCCAAGAAGGGAGAGTGGGATTTAGTTAGACTGTACAGCAGACAATATTTTCAAGGAATAGCTTTATTTCTCTGGACTCGTGGCATTTCACTGTTGAGGTTTTGTGCAAATAGCTCTGATCTCTGATCTTAGTGAGTTTTCTCTTGATGAATCAAGGGGACAAAAATCCCAATGTAGCATAACTTTTTCCTAGTTCAATGGGACATACTCCATTTTCTTAAGAGTTGTTGACTCCCTTAAGAAACCCTGTCTCTGGTTCACAGACCACCCGATGTCCTTTTCTCTGGCATGTATGGGCATCTACCTACATACACACAAGTTAATATTAAAATAAAATCTTAAAAATAATGACATTTTTAGATCTGAGGAGATGGCTCAGTGAATGAAGTGTTTAACAAGAATGCACAAGAACCTGAGTTCAGCATCTAGAGCCATAAGTGCTTCTCCTATTTAATAACTTCAATTAGAAATAGGTCTCACAATGGCCTCTTACATAAGAAATTTTTAATAAAGTGATCATGCCCATTCTTTTTCCATTTTTGTTTGTACATCTGTTTGTGCTTTGTGTGTGGGTACCTACAAAGGAGAGAAGGCATTGAAGTTGCTGGAGCTAGAATTGGATGTAGTTGTGAACATGGTTTCTAGGAACATAGTTCAGATCCTCTGGAAGATGGGCAGCCACATGTTCTTCGACAGTGAGCCATTTCTGCAGTCCCTGTTTTTCCATAGTTTTAATGGACAATATAGTGGCATTTGTTTACCAATGTATAAGAAGCTACAGTCTTGACTATTGTGGATACAATGAAACTCAATCGTAAAACAGCTGATGGTTTGTCACAGGAACTGAGTGCTCTTCACCCATAGGTGTGAAAAACAAACATATGCCCTAAAATACAGGCCTGACCTGAATAATGGCAAATTTGTTCTCAGCTCTTTCTTTTCTTTCCCCAGCAGACTCGAAGATTTAAAAGAGACAACCATGTCTAAATATTTTAATATATGTAGATTTATAATTTTGTGCTAAATGATAGTCCTGAAAAATCTATAGCTTTTTGTGGAAATTGGTGGAATATACTCAATAGAACTTCATGACAATAGGACCCCTAAAACAATAATCTTTTATCCAGAATAGCACTGTGTTAACATTTGCTAATATATGCAGGACATTCCAGAGCTCTGAATTGGGTTTATTTTTTCATATCTTCTCATTTGAAATACACAAGATCTCTAAGCAGATAGAACATGAAAGCCAGTCATAGAGGCACTTTCCTTTTAGTTTCATTAATACTGGAAATGGAGAATGGAACTTCATCAAAATCCATTTGGAAAATCCTCAATTCTTCCTCTATTTACATAAACAGCCAGAAGATTTCTACAGAGAAACCAAAGGGAGAGTGGTTTTGATTATCATGAGAAGGGCCAGAGAAGTTTACTGCTAGAATTAAACCTTTCCCTCCTGTAACAAGAAATAGCCCAGAAGAAATTAAAAGAAATATGATCTGTCTATGCATCGAGGCCAGAAATTCACAATTATCAGGTATAACTCTTCTTAGGATATCCCCTTTATTTGAAAATATAGCTTGACAAAAGAAAGTCCTAAATCCTACTGGTGTGTGTGTGTGTGTGTGTGTGTGTGTGTGTGTTGTGTGTGTTGTGTGAAGGCATTTCTACAAAAAAAAAATCAGTTCCATGTAGCTTGGCATTTCTGATATGCCCTTAAAGATGCATATCCGTGGTTGCGTGGAGGTGGCTGCTTGTTTGTCCCGGCTGCCGAGAAATGAAATAACCACACAAAAACTGTATTAATTAAAGCACTGTTGGCCGAATAGCTCTAACTTCTTATTGGCTAACTCTTACATTTTAATTTAACCCATCTCCATTAATTTGTGTATCACCATGAGGTTGTGGCCTACCAGTGAAGTTTTAGCACATCTCTGGCAGCAGATCCATAGCATCTCTCTGAATCCACCCTTCTTTTTCCCAGAATTTAGTCCACTCCTTTTTGCCTACCTAAGTTCTGCCTTATCAACAGGACAAAGCAGTTTCTTTATTCATTAATGGTAATCACAACACACAGAGGGGACTCCCACATCACCTCCCCTTTCTGTTTCAATAAAAAAGGTTTTAACTTTAACATAGTAAAATTACATATAACAAAACAGTGATCAAGCAAGAATTACAGTTACAATATTTATATCCATTTTATCTTTTATCATAACTAAGGAAAACTATAACTATAAATTCTTCAACTCCATCAAAGACTCCAGAAGGATATATTACCTAAGTAAACAGGAAGTGCATTGTAAGCAACTTCCAAATCTCTAGAATTGACAGAGACATCTTGCTGCCTGGACAGTCACCCAAAGTTCCTCTGTAATGTTGGGACATCCACATTCAGCCTACTGGCCCAAAGTATCCAGCAGACTTTTCCATGAAGCAGAAAACTTTAAAGACAAGTCTGCCTATATTGGCACTTTGCCAGTCACTTTCTTTTGTACCCTGCAGAATGTATCACAGACTCTTTCATGAAGCAGGAACCCTGAAGGATCATCTCACCTTTAGGCAAGTTCAGCAGTCATTTCTTTGTGGATCCTACATGTCCAGTTCATCTAACAAACTCCATAATGTGCTTCTTAGATGCCCATCTTCCTCTTGAAGAAGATTGGTGCTGCCAGGAACAGATGTGTCCCACTGTCATGAAAAGTCTTAAGTTCTTAAAACATTTTAAATGCCATAGTCTGAAGGTCTCTGAGATATTTGAGGAATACCTATCTAACTGAAATATATCTCTATATAGCTACAAAATCTAATTAACATGACTATAAGCTTAACTATTGTAGATGATTATCCAATAACCTGTATTCCTTATTTATACATTACATTTATTAATGAACTACACAATCACAATACCTTAATCAGGAGCCAAGATATACATATAACAAACTTGACCTAAAACTTGTATCAATAAACCAAGATCCATACCAATGCAAATCTCTATAGCATATCCTTCTTTAAATGTAAATAAACATTTATAGACAATATTTGGAAATAAGAGCATAGTTATTTCTCTCTAAGCTGCTTCCTTCTGTTTATTGAGTGAAGTAATATTTTGAGGGAATTTTTGGGGTGTTCACAATGACCTTTTAGGGGTCTGGATCCATCAAAATACATTGGTCTGAAAGCAATCCACAGGTTCTCATATACTGTGGAAACAAAAGAAAAAACTTTTTTCCAAAGCAACATATCCTTAGACTCAAATTTTGAAGTCAAGATGCCTTTATAATATATATTCCATTGCTTTATTATAATTTGTGTGTTATTAGCATCTATATTCATGGGTGTCTAATATGAATTCATGAATAAAAAAAACCTAACACAGAAAACATTGCTTTAGGTGTCCAGAGAATTTATGATATCAATAGGATATTTATCTAATCAAAATTTTTCTGAACAATTAAAAAATATACCAATTCATAAAATTTAATTTAATTACCAGAATATCAAAGTTGCTCAGCGTGGTGAAAGTATAGGACTCATCTAGGATTTTTACTCTGTACATCATGATATAACAGCACCACAGGAGGGACCTTCACTTTTTAGTCAGCAAAACTAGTTAGTACTTATTCTCATCTCTTCACTTCTTTGTGACCTACATCAAGTTGCTTGCTTTGTGTTTTAGTTTGTTGCCTATGAAATAATGATCATAACAGTTGCTAGGTCATGAAGTTGTCAGAATAAAATGAGTTGATGTGCACACAGGACATCATAAAGCCCCTCTTACTAGTTCTGACTGTTAAATGTTACTGCAGGATTGTCAGGAGAGGGAAGCAAAAGGTGAAGAAGGCAACTGAAGACAGATTCCCTAAGACTGACAGAGGTCAAAGGCATGACAACAAAAATAGCTCTACTGTATAACAACATTTCAACTTCTAAACCTTAAACTGTGAGACAGAAAACAAATATTTCAACTGGATGTGGTAGAATTCAAACATGAAAAGAGTTACCTCTTACATATGACTTAGCAATTTACTTTTATGTCTGCATCCTAACACATTTAAGTCATAGAACATTCATTGCTATTAACTATTTTATTATGTGTGTAAGCATGAATTGTTGTGTGCACAAGTTGTTGTGCACTGCATTTTGTACTGTGCATTCACACATGTATGCATCTGAGTGTGAGGTGAGAGGTCAATTTATGGTGTCCTCCTTAATTTCCTGATATATATAAATTATATATATATATATATATATATATATATATATATATCTCACACACACACACACACACACACACACACACTTTCACTGAAACTAAAGCTCACAAACAAATTTGGCCAGACTACCTGGCCAGCAAACATTCCTGATAGTTTTGCCTTTTCCTCCCTAGTCCTTGGGTGATAGGCATATACGCAACCATGCCTGACAATTCTATGCAGGTGCTAGTGATAGCATCAGGTACTTACACTTGTGTATAAGCACCTTACAAACGGAGCCACATCTCCAGACCCCCAATTCAATCTTCAGTGTGTCCTCTCATTCTCATATTCATTTTCAGTTCCAGTGTTCTTGATACTACTGATGTGACACTTTGTGCCATCCAGCAAGTCTTTAAAGCATATTATCTTCGATTTTAATGAGGTTGAAAAATACCAGATATAAATCCACATATTGGCTGCTCAATGCAAGAAAGTTCCCAAGTCTAACGAATGCATTTAAAATATGCTAGGAATTTAAAATATAGTAGGAATTTCTGCTTTTTAGTGGTATAGAAGGTTCTGTTTGTTTATAATCACCTTAGTGTAATTTTATTAAACTTTTATTTACTTAAAACTTTTAAATAATATATTTAACCGTATCATTTACCCTTCTCAAACTCTTTGTAGTTCCTCCGCACCTCCTTGTCCGCTAAAATTCATGTTATTTCTCTGTGTGTGCCTCTCTCTTTCACTTTCTCTCTCTCTCAAAACAAACAAAAAACCCACTAAGACAGAAAATACCAAAATACTATAAAACAAACTAAATAATAAAAATATCCTCCTAACGGTGGGGTTTGTTTCACGCTGACCAACTCCCTTTAGGAGTGTGGCTATTGCAGGAGCGTGGTTGGTAGGTGCAGTGGCAGTCATCAGAAGAAAGTGATCTTCCCTTTGCTGTCAGGAAACAGCTTCCTGATTAGAAGTGGGGCTCTGTTCCACCTCACCTTCTGAATGCTGAGGGGTTTTTTGAGTTGTATTTGTAAGATCTTAAACATGCTGTCAGAGTTTCTGTGAATTCATCTGTGTATCAGCCCTATTGTGTCTGGAAAACCATCCATGACCCAACATCTTACATTCTTCCCTCTTCCTCTTCTACATAGATTCCCCAAGCCCCGAAGAGAAGGGCTTGATAGACATAGCATTTTAGGCTCAGTACTCCAAGGTACTCTCTGAACATTTTTTCAGTGAGGTTCTTTCTGAATGTTCCCATCTTTTGCAGGAAGAGCAGGGGTTGAGTAGGGTAGTTATCTATAGTATAGCATATCGTTATTCAGAGTTATTTTATTACAATGTCCTTTTAGCAGAATAATAGAAGTTGTTTTCCACTAGGCCCATGACCTATCTAGTCTGAAGTTCTTAGTCACTTTAGCAGTTTCAGGTATAGGTTTCATCTCACATTTATTAAGTTCTTTAAGGTATTATTATTCTTTTTTAATTTTTCTGTTTGTCAGTTTCATATATTCCTACAATGCATTTTGATTGATTTAGCCAAAGGTAGGGTGGTGTGTGAATTGAGTTGGTGACAAGGAAACCAGCCTAGCTAGTGTAGCAATGAATAGCAGGCAACTAAAGCACTCAAGGGAAGAATAAAAGCAATGCCCACCTCTGACCAGTGGTAAAGCAATGATTTCATCAAAGGAAAGACACCACTGGTCAACTGATTATAATAGATGAAGGGAGATCATAGAAGAAAATGTCATAATATTTGTTAAAATAGAAAATATAAGGTCATAATGTTAAGAAAGAGGTGATACAGTTAGCAAAAAAAATTTGTCCAATGTTCAGGAAGGTAATGCTTTTGTGGGACACTGGAAACATGGTATAGGATACAGATTAGGTGAGGTGTCTTTGATGGGGTACTAAACACAGGAGACACACACGCATACACACACAGATGCATACAAGTGCAAAATAGTACAGGTACTAGCCATAGGGATTAAAAGTTCCCTGTGTGTTGGGTTTGGTGTGGCTCATTACTTCTTCCCACTTCTTAAGTTATAGAGAAAAGGATGAAAACCACATAGGAAATTTCTGAAATTGGAGTTGAGAAATGAGTTTACATTTTTGCTGAGTGAGTAGCATGAATTTTGGTAAATCAGTCTCTCAGCTAGTTATTTTTTATTTAACTTTGAGATAGAGTCTTAGGCAGACAACTCAAGTTGGTTTTTAGCTCATTGTTGTAGCCTAGGCTGGCTTTTAATTACTGGTGCCTTCGCCTCAGATTTCTAAATGGTAAAATTATGAGTCTGGATTTCTACACTTAGTTTAGCCAGATCACTATTTATTATGATAAACTATGATAAGTATCACTTTGAAGGAGCATTTCTGAAATAAGAAATAACACATGAAATGTCCCTCTGAAGGAGCGTTTATGGAATGAGAATAACATGTATATTCACTACCTCCTGTACAATTTAGATATCATCTCTTGAATCTTTTGTGTGTGTGGGGGGGGAGGGTTTAAGACAGGGTTTCTCAGTAGCTATGGAGCCAGTCCTGGAACTCGCGCAGTAGAGCAGGTTGGTCTGGAACTCACAGAGATCTGCCTGCCTCTGCCTACCAAGTGCTGGGATTAAAGGCATGCACCACCACCGTCCAGCCATCTCTTGAATTTTAATCTAGAAGAAAGTTAATTTAAAATGTTTAAGAAATGTTTAACTTTCTCCTGATAGTTTCTGTTTGTTAGAAAATTCTGGCTTAGTCAATACAAATGTCAAAATGGAAAGACAAATGAGGGGATTTTGGATAAAGCTTAGCTGTTAAGAATGCTTGCCCTTCATGCATGTGGACTTGAGATTGTATCACTAGCACATGATTTAAAGGATCAGATATTACTGCATGCCATTATAACCCCAGCATTGGGTCACAGAGACAGGCAGATCCTAATTGCTCAGTAGTTAGTCTATCAGAAACAATGGGCTTTGTGCTCAGGAAGAAATCGTATCTCAAGGAAATAAAACAGATGGAACTAAATGGAGACATCTCCATGTCTATCTCTGGTCTCTACCTGTGCTGCATGGAGGTTCACATGCCTGTACACTCATATATATATATATATATATATATATATATATATATATATATATATGTGTGTGTGTGTGTGTGTGTGTGTGTGTGTGTGTGTGTGTGTGTGTGTGTACATGCACACTACTTAAATAAGGAAGGGCAAAGGGACTAGTTTAAACAGGGGAAACATTGGTTTAAAACATTGATTTTAAAAAATACATCTTCTTGGTAATATTCATTATAGGAAGTAAGTTTATAAAGCCTCAACATTATATTTCCACTACTGCTTTTGTTTGGTTAAACATATTAATATGGCCTCTTGCTAGGCAGGTAAGCCAATGACTCACCTTTGCTCGGTTGTAGAGGTTTCTTAAGATTATGAAAATGAAGCTAAATGAAAAGTCTCATTTTCCCATTCAGTTGTGGCACATGGGAAATGTATAAGCCACTAGATAAATAAAATGATTTCCTCTGCCTGGAGATGCTTTATGTGGCCATATTTATGGTGCTTTAGCAATCTGGGAGATTTATGAAAGAAAATAGAAAAAGTTTAGCGATGTATGTGGTGCAGTAGTGGAAGCGGCAGAAGAGTTCATTACCAGAGGAAGCTGTAAAGTTCTCGGGGTCAGGAATAAAGTGAAAAGACCATGAGTGGCCATAGAGGAATTGCCGAGATCACTAAGCGAAAACCTGACTTCAGAGTCTTGATACAGATTCCCATTTTCAACAAGTTGCTGAGCAGATTTGTTCGTTAAACCAGATGGTGTACAGTGCCCAGACTTGAGCTCCAGGTCTTGCATGCTATTATTCTAAAAATAAACATAATAACAAGGTGCATAGGAAAATGTATACAGGCATCAAGGCTAATATTTACTTCTATCCAGGGGAGAGAGAATAGGTAGTTCTAAGGGAGAAGTATCTTTGGAGCCCACTTCTACTGAGAGAAATGCAGATAGAAAAGCTGGTATGTCTCCTGGGATTTCCTCAGGGCAATATACTAATCAAAGTGAGAAGTCCCTGTTACTTGCTAAAATAAAATTTTGGGGCCCTATTTTTCTCACAACTAAGTCTTTACATTAGCATATTCTGAAATTAAAAACTGACCCTCACCTCCTTCAGCATCCATCAAGAGCCAATACCTCTCTGCTAGTGGGAGGGAGAGGCTGCTTTCCTGAGGACCATGGCTTGTTATTGGTTGCACAAGCTATATCGGTGGCTCTACAGTGGTATGTGTCTTGATGTCTCTAATTGAGTTCAGTCGATTATAAAGAAAAATTGGGTTATGAAGAAGGAGATTTAGAGAGATTTGGGAATAATTGAAGGGGATAATTAATATTAAAGTATATTGTACATACATATGGAATTTGCAAAGAATGGATAAAATGTAAAGTAATAAGAGTTCTAAAGTTGTATGTACAGCAGACTGAGAATCATTCTGCCAGAGTTGCAGTTGTTATAAGTACGCCAGACTCAACCCATTGTCCCGTAATTCCAGTTGCAAGCACATAAGACAGAGAGCTGTTGCCCCACAGTTCCATTATAAGTACACTAGATGGAGAGCTATTGTCCCATAGTTTCCAGATAAAGAAAATGGCCCAAGAAAGCAGAGGAATGTATGGTATCTTCTAGTTTCTTAAAGAAAGGGTGGAGTTGGCAGTCTCATTAACTCTAGCTCATAGCTTCCCTTTTACAACACATTTTTCTGACCACAGCGTTTTCCAAGGAACAAGGACTTCTTACCTTCTAGAAATACATGTAGTTTTTGTTTTGTTTTGATTTTTTTCTCTTTGAGGGCCAGTTACCCAGCTCCCAGATAAATACAGAGAGAAATATTCTTACTTTTGAATGCTGACCTTAACTTGGCTAGTTGCTAGCCAGCTTTCATAACTTAAATTATCCCATCTCTCTTCAACTACAGTTGGCCCCTGGTCTTTTAACATTTTTTTATTCTACATATCTTTGTTTCTTACTCTGTGACTGGTCCCTGGTAACCTCCACTTCTTCTACTTTTATACTTCCTCCTCTTCTTTCTTTAGCCTAGATTTTTCTACTATATTTATTCTCTCTCTTTGCAGTCCCATGTATCCCTCCTTCCTGTCTAGCTATTGGCCATTCAGCTCTTTATTGGACCAATTAGGTGTTTTAGGCAGCCAAAGTAACACAGCTTTACAGAGTTGAACGAATGCAACATAAAATAACACAACTCATCTTTGCCTCATTAAACAAATATTCCACAGCATAAACAAATGTAACATATTTAAGCTAATTTTCCACAACAAATAAACAGACAGACAAATATAAGGGTTCTTTTTATTGTTTCCCCTTGACTTGCAACAGTAGCAGACATATTATTTCCGTTTTCTATGACGTTAGCTACATGGATGTTCTATGGTATTACATCCTTCTTTGAGTTAGCCTGGCTCTTCTTTTGCTAAAAACATTGATGTTTACTGCTTAAAAACTGGCCTCAGCTTTAGCGAGAAATCTGAACCTGTCTGTTCAGTGTCTTTATAATCCCCTCTGTTTCCAGTCAGGCAAGAATAAGACTTCACGAGAGCTGCCATTTAGTACCAGGAGTCAGGCTGAGTGACAATTCTGCAGTCCCAAGACCTTCCTACTCTGACATGCATTTCATAATCCCCTTCCCCTGCTTCACACATCTGCTAAAAGGTGAGTCCATGTTGACATATCCCATTCTTTGTGGACACCTCTCTAGCAGCTGTCAGGATAAACTTGTATTTCAGCTTGTTTTACACATCCTGCCATAAAGCCCAGGAGAGTCTTTGCTTTCTGAATAGAACATAGCTTGCACTTGGCGGAGTTTTTCTGTTTTTCTTCTTCAACACTGGTGGTAATTCTGGTTACTAAAACACTTCTACTTTACCCCACTTCAGGATAAACTTTAAGCCATCTGATTACTCCTTTAAGTGTTTAAAAGTTGAACAATGAAGTCAGACTCAACCACATGAATAATTCATGTTATTCATGCTAATGTCCTCTGCGTTTATGCTAACCAATTTTCCTTATTCCAATTTGTTACATAAGAGGAACATTTTTATATGACAGTGGAAAGCCAGGCAGCCGTTGATGAGGATTTTCTGCCAATGAGCAACTGAAGTGTCTGAAGTAATTTCTGAGATGGGCGAATGTGTATTTTATTTAAAATGAGAAGTTTCCTCAAAGGACACTATGGTTAATAGAGACTAAAGGCTCCAGAATGTTAACACAGAATTAACTCTGTCTAATATACAGTAAAAAATGTAAATGTCTACTTATAAAATTACAATCAGAGGACTTTATTCAAATGGAAAGTTATTTATGTGTAAAAGAGAAACGGTGATGAGAAAGGAGAGAAAAGCTTGTCGGAACGTAACTCATATAATATTTCCTGTTAGACGGGTGGACTAGAGCTGGGCCTGGCTGGCATGTCTACCATTTCACTTACACCAAGCAAGTACCTCAGTAGACAAGTAAGTCGCCCCTATATGTCTTGTTTTTCTAAATATGAGTGATATTTACTATTGGAGGAGATATTTAGTGACAGAAAATAGAAAGGGAAACACTCATATTTCAGATAGACTGCAATCTCAGTGGTTAGTGAGATGTCAAAGAATTCCCAAAGCCTTGGAACAATGGGCGGTGGAGCTACTGCTATGGAAACTCTCATGTAACCATGGCCCTGCTGTTAAAATATTTTTTGTGGAGCACTGTGTGGGAAAGTATTGCCTCTACATCTTTTAGTAATGTTGTCAATAATCTGTTATGAAAGCAAGTAGATAAATAGAGGGTGGTACCATGGCTTTTTTATAAGGAAAAATTAGGCTACAGGTTTTGTTTGTGCTAAACACCCAGCTTCCCTCCTGTCTTTGGAATCTCCCTCAAACAAGAATGACTAAATTCTACATTCCTGTTATCCTAAATTTCTGTTCTTCTACATTTTTGGTTATTGAAAAGGAAATAGCACTAAAATTAAAACTTTATTAAAAATATCTGATACTTCAATAGATTAAATAAACATCAGAACAGTTTCCTTGTCTGGACATCTGTTCATACGTTGCATGAGGGCTGCTATTTGCATGTTAACTGTGAAAAGTTAAGAAAATAATGCTTCTGATATAATCTACTTGGTAAACTGATAAGAATATAAAAAAAGTGTCTGAAACATTGGATGACAGAGAGGGAGAAATGAATAAACAAATGAAGTGTGTGCTTGTTGTGTGCGTGTGTGTGTGTGTGTGTGTGTGTGTGTGTGTGTTTGTGTGTGTGTGTGTGTGTGTGTTAATCCTACCAAAGGACAGTAAGACAGGGCAGAATTCTCTCTAATTTGCTCCAAATTCTGATTGATTGCTTTGGGGGGTTTCCCCTAGTGCTTACTCAACATAGTCCCAGATTTATTAAAATGAATATTACACAGGTAATCAGGAAGAGAATATAAATTTTCCATCATGGTACCCTGACTACTAAGTGAGCCAGAGAGGTGGTACATAGTTGCACTTATGGAACTCCAGATAACATGAGTCTTGAATTCCCATTAAAAGTTCCTGAAAAATAAATTATTTTTCTCTGACTCTGAAATGCCCAAGGAGCATAATGTATGGAAGTAAGATGGAGAAAAGAGAAAACACTTACTCAGCAGGTGTTCATTCCCTCCCAGTGCTGTACCATATGTATTGATAAGGGCCTCACATTTTAAATGAAATTCTAACTATACTAAATTAATATAGTAAATATTTTCATTTCAGTTATTCCAGGAATTGTGTACTTAAACAAACGTGGTTTTCTCATTTTCACTATCTGTGGCCCTCTTTCATCCCCTTCCCACTCCACTCAATGCTTTCTTCCAATTTCATCTATCTCCTACTTGTGAACCTTTTTTTTTGTTTTGTAATAGGTTTGTTAGTTAAATAAAATTTGCTTGTGTGAGTGTGAATAGAAAGTTATTTACTATAGCTATACCTCTGTCTTATTTACTTTTCTATTTCTGTGAGTAGATGTTATTTATGTGAGCAAAGCCGCTTATAAAGTTTATTGGGGGCTCACTTTTTCAGAGGGTTGGAATCTGTGACTATTGTGATAAGCATGACAACAGGCAAGGGGGGGTGGTGCTGGAACACTAGCTGAGAGTTTACACCCTTATATTCTGTATAGTAGGCAGAGGAGAGAGAGAGAGAGAGAGAGAGAGAGAGAGAGAGAGAGAGAGAGAGAGAGAGAGAGAGAGGAGAGCGCTAACTGGGAATGAAATAGAGTATTGAAACCTCAAAGATGACTCCCAGTGAGTCACCTCCTCCTACAGAGCTACACCTCCCAATCCTTTCCAAAAGTTTCACCAGGTGAGGACTAAACATTCAAACATGTGAGTGTATAGGGGCCATTCTCATTAAAATCAGCAAAACCACTAAAACACAAACAAACAATAAAAACCCCTACAACCATTAAGAGCCAATAGCTCCATAAGGAAAGCTAAGGACTCTTATCAATGATACACTGTTCTCTGGCGCATCTTGTGCAAGTCAGGTACCCATAATTGCTGCGAGGATGTAAGTGCATTGGCTCTGTCATGTACAACAGACAGCATTCTGTACTACTCCTTCCCATATTGTCAACTCTTACGTGTTTTTCCCTCTGTTGGGGAATAATCTTTTTGTACATTGTACAAAATTAATAAAAAGCTGAATGGCCCATAGCTAGGCAGGATATTAGGGGCAGATAGAATGCTGCAAAGAAGAAGGGCAGAGACAGAGTCATCAGAAGATGCAGAGGGAGTAAGACACACTGGAAGAACGGTAAAGCCACAAGTCACCTGGCAGTACATAGATAGGCAGAAATGGGTTAATTTAAGTTGTAAGAATGAATTAGCAACAACCCTAAGCTATGGCTGAGCTTTTATAATTAATAGTAAGTCTCCATATCACAGCAGTTCTGATGAAAATGTTCAACTATATCTCTTCCCCATTTATAATATTCTGAAAACTTGGGGGAGGACAACATAGATGTTGTCCATTAAAGCAGAACACTCTTCAGTCACTAATTTTCAGTTCTTTGAAGAGGTATGAGTCTCAGCAGCAGCTGTCAGTCACTGCAAGCAGTAACATCCCACAGTGCTTGAAAAAAACTAAGTGATATTATCCTATATTTTTCCAGGGAAAAAAGTACAGAGAAGTCGTCAGGTTTCACTGCATGGTATTGTTTTTCCAGAAGAACCTTTCCCTTGTCTTCCATATTTCTAGTTGTTGTGTCTCCCACCAGGATTCATTTTCACAGTTCTGCTATGACTGATGTTCGCAATACAAAACCATCATCAGTTTTTCAGTTTTCCATGTGACACTAAGTCCCCCCACTCCCAGATATGACTGCTGGGCTTGTGTCTGACAGATTCTTCTATCTAAGCATCACAATGCCAGGAACATACTGGGACGTAATCCATGCTTCAAAACAGAGAAAAGTAGTAATATTTTTCTCTAAATATCACGGAAATATGCTCTTTGCTCCCTATGAGATTCTAAACTCTACTTAGGCTTGCCTCCCACTTGTTATGAATAAATGTCTCCTCCCTGAGACATTTTGGAGACTGTTTGGAGACCTCAGCTCAATTTATTTAAACTTTGTCTACAACAGAAACTCCTAAATTAATCCTTTCCCATATATCTCAGGCGCGCGCGGGCACACACACACACACACACACACCCCACTCTGAATAAGAAATCCTTCTTACTGGACCCTTTTCAGTTGAATCCTGGTGCAATTTACATGTGAGAGCTATTTGAATTCCAGCATTCTGCCAGAATTTTCTCATATCTCGGAAGCTAATAAGTGAATATATAGTGAGCTATTCCATAATAAAATATGTCTAGGGATTATTCTGGCTTTGTTTTTAACTCCACACACATATATACACAATACTAGTTCACATGAAGAGCTCACTTTATCACTTACAAAAGACCCCTGAGGAAATTCTGTGCAAGATGACTTTCCGAACCAGGTATAGTGCTATGTACCTATAAATCTCAGCACTCTGGAAAATCATTACAAGTATTAGGTCAGTCTGGTTTACATGATGAGGTCTAGGCCAGGGGAGACTACAATGGCCAGACACTGTCTCAAAAGTTCCAAATGAATAACTAACAATAGTACTAATAGAAATCTTTCTCCATGTCTCAAAACAGCAGCTACTGTGAGAAACTTAAATATTAATTCTAAGTGATTTATGCAAGTACATTTAGTTAGGACAGACAAAGAAGAGAACAGAAAAAAAATTCTTTGATTCCATTAGGTGAAACTTGTAAGGATGGGTGGTGGAATAGATGCATAGATAGATGCATGGATAGATAATAGATAGACAGACAGATGATTGATAGACAGTAGATAGACAATAGATGATAGATAGAGAGAAAGAGGATAGATAGATAGATAGATAGATAGATAGATAGATAGATAGATAGATGATAGAGACAGACAGACAGACAGACAGACAGATGATAGATAGATAGATAATAGATAGATAGATAGATAGATAGATAGATAGATAGATAGATAGATGATAGACAAATGATAGGTAGATAATAGATGATATCTAGAAACAGCACTAAGAATATGACAAACTTTAATTTAATAGCACCCTGACACCAGAAAATTTCAGATGAAAGCAGGTGAGAGAAGAAATAATAAAGAACACAATTACCAAAAAGCCTGTCAACAGCCCATGGTGGAAACAGTACATTGTCAAGAAAACAAAGGAAGGAGCTATTTGGATTTAATGTCCCTATGTAAAACATGAAACAATTGAGAGAAACTATTTTATGATGTGGGATGATCAGGTCTTCAAGTGTAATGGATAGAAGCAATTTCCTTGGCTCGCAGGCATCTATCTCATTTCCTAATTTTAATGTCTTAAATACAATGCATGAAAGCACTAAACACAATTTTAAATAAACCCAGATTTTTTTCTTCTTTTATTCAGAACCATTAGAGTAAAAATGAATACAGAAAGAAAAGTAAAACTGACACATGATGCAAGGGGTGCATTTAAGAGGTTGGTAAACTCACAAAGGAGGCCAATAGTTTACTCCTGATCCAAATTTTTTAAATCATTCCCCAGTAAATATTTGATTTGGAATATTTTAAACTTAAAAATTGAGGACACATTACTTTAAAACTTTGAGACACCATGCTATCAGCAATTTTGAGACTGAACTCTACAGCTGTGAGGTATGCCTGGGGTACAGGTTTTGCTTCTGATCACTAATGGAGAGCTATGCTAATTTTTCTTTTTTATAAATTCTGCCATGGCTACTCTAATGATGCTGGAATGCTGTAAAAACTAGGTGCTTTTGCTCCCGAAATTCATTCTATCCTTGCTAATTTGTATGTGGCAGGGGTTTACAAGCATTGTGCATTGTAAAGCACTGTATGGTAGAAGAATTATTGGCACAGTTGAAGAAACAGGCAGATCACCCAAAACAGTGACTTGGTTTATCTGTTCGCTGTTCTTGTTGACTTTCTTGCATTCTGTTTGAATCCCAAGCAAGAGTGGATGTTTATAAAGGTCCTATTTACATTACACATACAGTACTTTAGAAGGTACTTGGTGAGAAAGGTATCACTCAGCTCTTGGAATTCAAATAGACATTAATCATAATATTTTAATACTTAGGGAATAATGATAGCTAGTATTATGTAGTCATTTTCTCCAAATGAAATATCCCATCCTGGGGAGAGGCTCTTTAAAACTCTGAAAGTAACAAAAACAGGCTTAGAATAAACAACTTATAATTTACAGGAAGTCGCTGGAAATTATAAGATTCACAAGGCTCCTCATCAGGATTCTTACATAAGTAATAACAGCCGCTAGAGAAAGGAGACTAATTTGTCAAGCTATCTTTAAATCGTGAAAATGCTCCTGGGATAAAGCTGTCCCAATTTTTTATCCATGCTCTGTTGGACTTTTCAGTTGTGATATACGTTTGAGTTTCCCCGGCTCCTGTACACAACCCCTCACCTATAAACCTATAGGTAACCCCGATAAAATTACTGGCTCACTATACTAACTTGTTTTTTTGGCAAATCATTGCTACTGGATGGGGGTGTAAATAAGTGTTTATATACATCTCTCCCCAGGAAAGTTCACACAGCAGCCAGCCCTTCCTTTTTGGAATGGTGTGCTTAAGATTTCTTTCTGTCTCTTAGGTGATTCTTAAGTGAATGAAAATGTAAATTAATATATGAAATACCAAATAGCATAGTACAGTGGAAATGTTTGTCTTAATTTCATAAAGATATGACTTTGCTATCTAATCAATAATTATTTCTTGAAAACTTAAATCTAGTGAGTTTCATTTAGTTGCTTTTTTTCTGTTTTTTGAGACAGGGTTTCTCTGTAGCTTTGGAACCTGTCCTGAAACTAGCTAGCTCTTCTTGTACTAGCCCAGTCTTGAACTTATAGAGATTGTCTGCCTCTGCCTCTTGGGTGCTGGGACTAAAGATGTGTGCCACCACCGCCTAGCTTCGTTTAGTTACTCTTTTATAAGGCTAAGAATTAGTCCTAAAAGCCCATGAGAGAGGTTGCAAAGATACTGCTGGCCTGTTTTAGACACAGTGCCAAAGTTAATCTCTCTATTCTTTCTGTCCTCTGATCACTAAGCATAAGTCCTAAGGAGACTGAGTTTTCTGAGACAAATGTATAAGTCATTTTCCTAGTCACAGCTGCTGCCCTAAAGTAATGCTTCATGCTTACCCTGGTGAATCAACCCTCAACTTAAAAGGAATCTGAAGTTCTCATTTATCAACTTCCTTTTGAGTCAGGAAGCTGGGACCAGCCCTAGGCAGCCAGACCCTGTTAGCTTTCCCCTGGCTCCTGCTGCTCACTGAAACCAAAACTGAATTGCAAACACAAAGCACTGTCATCTCCAAAACACAGTTAGTTTCTCAACTCTCCTCACACCTCAGGCAGTCCATGAGTTTCTCCAAGCTTTTATATTTACCCTTTGTGTTTTTCCACTTCTGTCTCCAATGACAACAACAAAATGCATGCCTCCATGTGTGTCAGAAGTTCTGCTTAAGAGACACTCATCACTCCCCTGAGTCTTACCTTTTAATGTGCTGGTTCATTTTCTGTGGGCGCCTTCAAAGTCTCGGTGATGGTACTCACCCTAGTTCAGCAAAAGACCTTGGGAGGAATTATAGGGCACAGTGATAGGTGATTCATATACTTCCAACAACTTTCTTTGAGGTATGGATTATTAGTTTCACATTCATTTTATGAGGGAGAAATGCTAAGTTGGCATGCTTGATTCCCCTTTTATGCAATTAGGAGATGCCAAAGCTGCATCTCAGGTCTTGATCTAAAGATCTATGCCCATATACCTACTGAACAATCAGTTTGAGTTTGAGAGTTTGCACGTCAGATCTTCTACTTGACTGGATGAGAGTTCATGGTGAAGAAAGGCATGGCTTCCTCAGGAAAATATACAGAGATATCCAATGCAAATGGGAAGCAAGAGTTAAAAAAAAAGTGTGTCACTGTCGTATGTTACATAGAAACTATCTCTTTTAATTCCTGGACTTTTTTCTCATCTATGAACGTAGTTGATAATCTCTGGACTAACAAAAACACATAAAACATATTGAGGGAGACCTAATACAACATTTTATGTAGAAATTCTGGAAAAAAATACAGTCCTATGCAATATTTATGTCATTACTGCATTAAATGCTATTAGAGTGTAAAACATTCCTGGTAGAGCCGCTCTACCATCATCCAAAGCTGTAGTGTAATTGCAATGCTTTATCTTTCCTGTAGGAAATTTATTTTGATCATAAAGCTCAAGGCTATTTGTAAGACTATGCTAGGTGTGATGATAGATATTGATTAGCAACTTGATAGGTCCTGACATCAATTCAGAGACAAGTCTCTGGGCATGCCTCAGACTGACTGCATAAAATAGGTCGGTCTATGGGCATGCCTGTGAGATAGTATACCTACATTAGTTTAATTGAGGTAGGAGACCCTTGCCCTTCTTAGCTGGGTTTAGCAGCATTCTCATGGACTGGGGTTCCAGATGAAACAAAGGAAGACTAGATGAGCACCAGCATTCTCACTCTGGTCCCAATGGTGGAAACAACAGGACCAGAAACTTTGTTCTCCTCACACCATTCATTCCCAACCATCATGGACTGCACCCTCAAAATGTGAGCCTAAATAAATCCTTCCTCCCTAGGTTGTATTGAACAGCTTTCCGTTTCTGTTTTGTGGGGAGAAATGAGTGCAGGAGGATTTGTAGTTTGGAAGACTTTGAACTATCTGCCAGTACATGGCCACACTTTTCAGTGATCTGCATAATCTGTGTCTCATTTCCCTGGTTTGTATAATGAGACTAGTACTGTTCTTTCTTAGATGAAATCCTTGCATTGCATTAATGATAGAACCTGAAATATCCAATCTTGGATTTCTTATACAATAAGCATCTTTTCCTAGACATTCCTATATTCCCTTGGAAGGCTATTCATTTTGTATAACTGACAGATGCAATTGATCATGCTTTCAAGTATATGAGTATACATATATACACATATATAAACTCTAACTAATTAACATGTGCAAATGCACCTCTGTTCTTTAAATATAGGATGTACAGAATCACATTGGAAAAAATTCCAGGTAAGGCCACCTTCACTCGGTTACAAATGAGTATTTTTTTAAAAAAATCACATGCCTAAGTAATGCCCAGAAATTCTAAAACTTGAAATCAGAGGTAATCCTCAGGAACAAGGGTTTTAATATGGCCTTCCAGGTATTATGGTTTTAATGTTAAATACTTCCCACAGATGTTTTTGTTTTAACATTGCTCCCCAGATAATGCCATTGCTTTTGAAGTTGAGGACTTCATTAGTAAAGGTAGGGCACTTCAAACAGGTCTTTGAAGATGATAAGCTAGTGCTGTTGCATCTAACACCATTTTTTTACTCATTGTTTTGCCCCCAAGCAAAGATGCTGAAGCTACAGTCTCATACACCCCCGTGAGCAGGAACTCAACCATGCTTTCCCTACTCTGATGGATTGAAATGTCCTGAAACTATGAGCAAAATAAACCTTGCTCCCTTGAGTTGCTTCTGGCAGGTATATGTAATGATGACGAACGATTCACTAGGCAGTTCTTAAAAGGACTTTTAATTACTCATAGATCTCACACTGACTACATGGCTTTAAATCAATGAAATAATATTTTGAATTAATTATGCAAAGGCTTGGTTTTGAGCATCAGTGGGAGTTAGTGAAAGTCTCAATTTTACTGTCTTCTCCCCTGAAGTCCTAACAGCCAATTTTGTGAATAATCTCCCTTCCACGTGTCTCTATTAAAGAAACTAAATTCTTTGAGACACAGTAAGTTCTTGCTACTTTTAGCATTCATTCTCATTTTTATATGCGTTATGACTTCTCTGGAACAAAGGAGGTTGTTATGGAGACTACAACTTGATTTTAAGTTGATTGACACTTTCTACTTAGTTAGATCTTATGTTTTTGTGAATTAAAGCAATAGAGACTAGAGTCAAATTGTAATAAGTTTTCCTGTGTCTTGAAATGAAATGTGTTTTTCTGACATCATTAGCAGGTAAAGTCAAGAGGAATTTTGCTTCAATTCCTCTTCCTTTCCTTAACTTGCTTATATTGCCTCCTATTTCCTATGTAAACTAACAGGATTTAAAGAGTTTGAATAATTGTCATCTCTCTACTTCCCAGGAAAGATAATATTTTCCCAAGTGTCATCATATCCTTGAGTGTCCTAAATATTGGTACAGTATGAACATCTTAACATGGTGCTGTGCTCACCAAATTCATCTTGTTACTCAGTGAGGAAACTTTCCTCCTCCCCAGGCTCCAGAAAACTTGGTGAAAGGACAAGATGGTATGCATCAGTTTCTGAGGGTCTCCAGAATATATGTTCAAGAACTAATGACGCAAACAGTGGGGTTTCATTCACTTATGCTTTGACAGAATTCCAATGTGAATATATTACCAAGGGTAGTTGAAACACGATTAATAAAAACTCAGGGTCAGAAATTGGGGTTCAATCTGAAGATCTGAAAAGCAAAACAGCCAACCACTGGCTTTTTTTTGGGGGGGGAGTTGTTCTTTAACTATTATGATGGCTTATTTTTTATTTATTTATTTATTTTTATTTTATTATTAATTTATTTATTTATTTATTATAGATTTCTGCCTCCTCCCTGCCACCACCTCCCATTTCCCTCCCCCTCCCTCAATCAAGTCCTCCTCCCTAGTCAGCCCGAAGAGCAATCAGGGTTCCCTGCCCTGTGGGAAGTCCAAGGACCACCCACCTCCATCCAGGTCTAGTAAGGTGAGCATCCAAACTGCCTAGGCTCCCACAAAGCCAGTACATGCAGTAGGATAAAAAACCCATTGCCATTGTTCTTACCTCAACTCAGTCTGAAATAACAATCCTGTGTCCCAAAATCTCAGAATGAGACTGTCTTTTGAGAGCTGTTTCCTCCCATTTTATAATCATCTCTATGGCTGGAATTAAAGACGTTCACCGCCATAATTAAAGGCATGCACCACTCAGTTCTATGGCAACTAGTGTGGTTACTGGGATTAAAGGTGCATGTCATTATGGTTACTGAGATTAAAGGTGTGTGCTACCATAACCTTGTCTGTAAGGCTGACCAGTAGGACTGTTTTACTCTCAGATCTTCAGGCAGCTTTTACTTATTAAAACACAATTAAAATACCACTCTAGGTAGTTTTTTCTGAATCCTTCAAAAGAGTTCTACAGCCCCTGTAATCCTTTCTTATACGCCTACCAAGCTCCTTCTTTTCTTCTGCATCTTTGGTAGCATCTCTTTGCTTTGATGCTTTTCTCACATTGCACATGTCGTAGAAAACACATGCTCCTTGTCTTTGTGATATTGGTTTTTCAGAGATTTCTAGCTCTATTTTTTTTTACTGCAAATCACATAATTTAATTCTTTTTGATTTTTTTTAAGACAGGGTTTTTCTGTGTAACAGTACTAGCTGTCTTGGAACTAGATCTTGTAGACCAGTCTGGCTTTGAACTCACAGAGTACAGCCTGCCTCTCCCTCCTGTGGGCTGGGATTAAAGCCGTGCATCACTGCCGCCTGGCAATTTAATTCCTCTTTATGGCTGACTATAATAATGTCCATAGGCACACACACTTTATATATTCAGTCACTGTTGTGTGCCAAGATTGATTCAATAGATTGTCTTTAATAAGCAGTACAATCATAAATATGGCTATGCAGGAATTCCTGTAGCAAACTGATTTTGATGCTATGGAACATAGCATCCAGAATCTATATAGCTGGGACATGTGACTGCTCTTTGCAATTGTTCTAGAAACTTCCATACTTGTTTGACAACTAAGATGATTTATATTCATACAACCAAGATATAAAGGACCTAATTTACATGATTCCTCACAAAAATTGGTTGCTTTTTTTCTTATGACAGCAATTCTGACGAGGATAAAAAAGACTCTTAATATGGTTATAATTTTTCTGATAGTTAAAAATGTTGAACTTCTCTCCATATTTTATTGTTTATTTTTATTTCTAATTTTAAAATTATCTCTTTGGTTCATTTACTATTTAATTGGTTGGATTCTTTATTGTTTTATTTGTTGTGGTGGTGTTTAATATATTTAAGATATGAACATCTCATTGGGGGAATATCTGGAAAACATTTCCTCCTATTGTATACACAGTCTTTTTGTGCTGCTGATTCTTCTGATACACAGAAAATTTTTAATGTAATGTGTTCTCATTTGTCAGTACTTACTAGTATTCCATGAGCCATTAGACTCCTAGTCAAAAACCATTTCTCATGAAGTAGTTTCAAAGTTTGGAGTCCTACATTGAAGTCTTTGATTTTCAATTGTTCCTTATACATACTGACAGATCTAGTTTCAGACTTCCAAAGCACATTTTTTTTTTATCAGTCTCATTTGTTAGAGAAGCTGATTTGTCCAATATGGGTTTGTCAAGAATCAGATGACTACAGTCAAGGGGAGACTATAGGATCTATTTTTTTTTCTGCTAGACTATGTTGCGGGATATTTGTACACTGTGTGAGGATGTATTGTTACGACTGGTGTAATAAAAATCTGAATTGTCAATAGCTAGGCAGGAGATATAAGTGGGACTTCCATCCAGAGAGAGAACTCTGGGAAGAGAGAAAGGTGGGATTTGCCAGTGAGACATGGAGAGGAAATGGGAGGTGCAAGGTGGAAGAGAGGTAAGACCACATGACAAAATGTAGATTAATATGTGCACTAGTGGAAGTTATAAGAACTAGTTGAGCAAAGCCTTAGCTAAAGCCAAGCTTTAATAATTAATAATAAGTCTCCATGTTGTGAATTTTGCGCTGACAGCACAAAGAAAAGTACGCTACAAGACTGTGTGTCTTCTTTTGTACCGGTATGCTTTTTTCTTTGTTACAAAAGCCAACCTTTCATGATTAATGATAAGTCTCCATGTCATTATTTGTGAGCTGAGCTAGCAGCCCAAAGAAAAATTCAACTTCATATGGCATCAAATGTGGAGGCTCAAATATACACATAGGGCTTGAGAAAGCAGTCTCTCTAGGCTTGGCATACAGAGATATGACTCTTTTAAGAGGCCCTGCTAGGTAGATTAGTACTTACTTGAGCAGTTGACACTTGAGCAGGTTATATAGATCATGTTATGCTGAGAACAATTTGATCCTCATATAATGACATTTTTGTCTTTTTCACTTTTTATAATATTTATTTCCTTCATGCACTTTATTTCATATCTGAAGGCATGGTTTCCAATGTCAAATATCAGGGAAGTGTGATAACGTATGTCTTTCCCCTGACTTTAATTAGAATTCTGTCTTTTTAAATAATCACAGATAATATTTGTTTTAGAGTTTCTGGGTTTTTTGTTGGACTGTTTTCTTTTTGTTTCTTTTTGTTTGTTTTAGAATTTTCTCCAAATATTGTTTAGCTTCTGGGTACCCAATCATTTGGCTTTTCGGGGCCACATTAGATTAAAAAAACTGTCTTAGATCACACAATGAATATGAAAATAGTAACAAAAAATGATGGACACAAAATGTAATGAGCACAAAAAAAAGCTGGCATATAATTTTGTGACATACCACAGATGGGGTCTTCAGCTAGAGTCTAAGTTTCAACAGGTTAGAGACGAATGTTCAAGGTCACACAGCTTTTCTCTTTGCCTGCAGAGAGTCTTAAACTTGGCTTCAAGGCTGAGTGGATAAATGGTCAGCTACTCCAGTTATATAGAACAGTCACCCATGGTCCCATGAGCAGCAGCCTGAGCGATGTGGTCCAGGTATGTGTTTGTTGGTCTCTTTACCTTTTTACTGTTGCTGGCAAGAATGTGGTGTAACTACATCTGTATGCGTGTTGCTGTGAGCTCTACTCTCCATTTTGTTTCTAGCTGACCACTGATAGATTAATCCTCCTGGATTTCTTCTCTGTTTACCCTAAAAATTGTCAGAACTGGGCCCCAAGAGAAGCACACCAGTTGTTTGGAGAAGATGCATTCCCACAACTGAAATCACAAGTCCTGGGGCATCCTCATACTGTTGCACTGTGGCAGATCTGTAGAAGGAAACCCTACAGCAGAGGAAAGCAGTCTTTCTTACCATCTAATGCAGGTTTTTGAAGTTCAAGAAGGTTTTTCAGCCTTAGTCCTGAGTTCCGGTATTATTATTAATGTCTTCTTATCTGTAGACAACTGATACTTTCTACTTCCTGGAAGGGGACTAAATCCATGGGCCCTTTTCCCTGAAGCCTAGATAGCTAGGTACTTTAAAAGCAGGGGCATAGTATCATACAGATCACATGTCTCCAAGTCTTTATTTCTAAATTGAATATGATTTCTAAACTTGATGTTTTACAGAGCTGAAAACAAAGTTATTTTGGTGGAACTAAATACTGCAGATACTAAATACAGCCCGAGAACCCTATGTCTGTTCCTAAGACTTGCTTGAACAGTTCTCAGGCATCACACAACGTCACAGTGAAACTTCTCACTGAGTTATAGACTTATTCATCAATTACATCACTAATTTATATGAACTGCCCCTTAATGTTTCACATTTACCAGTTTCCAAGATAAATAATCCAATTATCAATTCATTAAGCCTCAAGATTTTTATTATATGTACAATTGCTGCCAATCTATTTTTTAAAAACAAACTTCATTCAACACTGGCTGTTTAGAAATGCTTTATAAAATTGGTTATTCATTCCTTCGAATTAGTTGAACTCATTGACTTCCCCTTCCCATTAAAGATACAAGCTAGATATTTCTCCAAAGTAGACTCATATCCATTCCCTTTTACTAACTGAAAATGTAAACATTGCCAATGAAATGGATAGTTAATGGATGATGCAGGAAAATTTGCTTTTGAGATCACCTACTGTACTCTATGTGTAGGCTCAATATGTACAACAACATGATTTTGTCATTTTATGGTATAGATAAAGAAATTTAAAAAAAACAGAGACCTTCCAGGTCTCTAATTATATTTTAAGAATTTCCTAAATTTAACATATATACTCTTTCATTTGACTGGAATGTTATTACTATTTTAACAGTTGTGATTGAATAGTACAAGAAGAAATTAGCATGTGTTTTATACAGTTAACGGTTTCTTGAGCTGGCCTTGGGCATGGTTGTGGAAGAGCTGGCCCCAACCCTCACCAGCACTTGGGAGAGCTGGTCCTGTTTCTTGCCTTGACAGTACAGGAGAGATGGCCCTGGTGCAATGGGTACAGTAGAGCTGGTGGGCTGACCAACTCAACTAACACCCAGACTTAGATCTAGGACTGTAAGATGGCCCACTGTAGTGATATTTAATTTGTATTTTAATGGATAAGGCTTGCCTGAAATCAGAGTAAAACAGCAGCCCTGGTCAGTCTAACAGACCAGGTAGTGGTGGCACACACCTTGAATCTCAGTAGCCACACTAGTTTGCCACAGAAATCAGGCAGTAGTGGTGCATGCATTTAATCCCAGCACAAGAGAGAAATAAAAGATAGAAAGAGACAACTCTTAGGCACTGGTTCATTCTGAGGATTCCTGGAAGCAGGATTGCCATTTCAGGTAGAGATAAGAGGCAGTGTCTGGCTCTTTTGCTTTTCTGACCTTCAGGTTGGACTCCAAAATCTGTCTCCACAGCATGCAGAATAAGAGACTGTGTACCACTCTGAGTGTAGCATGAGCATATGTGACCTCAAAGCCTGCCTCACTATAACACACTGTTGTCGGATTCCTCGGCATTTTATAAATATGTTTGATTACCCTTTTTCAGCCAATGGCTCAGTAGAGTAAAGCCAGGTGGGAAACAGATACAGAGATACAGAGAGAAAATAGGTGAAGTCAGAAAAGCACCATGTAGCTGCTGAAGAAGTAACATGCTGACACCAATAAGCCACAGCCTAGTAGCAATACACAGATTAATAGAAATGGGTTAATTTAAGATGTAAGAGCTAGCTAGAACAATGCGTCAGCTACTGGCCAAACAGTGTTGTAATTAATATAGTTTTTGCATGATTATTTGGGTCTGAGTGGTCCCGAAATAAACAAGCAGTCTCCACCTACAACATACTTCCTCCAACAAGGCCACACTTAATCCAATAAGTCCTAATAGTGCTTCCTAATAGTGTCATTCCCTATGAGACAGACATTCAAACACATGAGTCTATAGGGGTTATTTTAGTTAGGTCTTCTATTCCTATAATGAGACACCATGACAACAGCAACTCTTACAAAGGAAAATATTTAATTGAGGTGGTGGTTTACAGTTTCAGAGGTTTACTCCATTTTTATCATGGCAAGGAGCATGGTCACATGCTAGCAGATGTGGTTCTGGAGAGGTATCTCAGATTCCTGTATCGTGAAGGCATTAGAAAATTGACTGATAGTCACATTGAGGGAAGCTTGAGCAACAGACATCAAAGCCTACCCCCAAAGTAATACACTTCCTCCAACAAGGCCATACCTACTGCAAGTCATACTTCCTAATAGTGCCACTCCATATGAGATTATGTGGGGGTCAGTTACATTCAAACTATCTCAGGGGCCACACCTATGAAAACCAACATACATATATTATGTATATGTATATGTTCACATATATTTTCCCAAACACCATACACACAACTCTCTCAGTCTGTCTAGTTTGATGTGTATAGATGTTTTCACTGCTGACCATTTGGGATTTGGTAACCAATTAGTACAGTCTTCCCTGAAGATGACATTCCTCCCCCCACATTCTTTAGTTACCTGTAATTTTTTTGTGTAGGATTGGGGCTTCCTATGTTCCTTCCTGTCCATGTTTGGATACACTTTTGATTTTCGTTTTGGGTTTAAACTCTGGTTTTCACCTTTATGGTTTTTCACTCAAGTTAGAAAAACAGCAACCATTTCCTAAAGCATTATGAAATTCTCTTCCATTCTCCTATTAAGACAGAACCTGGTACTCAGTAATTGTTTCTATCAGTATCATTCACCTTTGAACAACACAGGCAGCGGTCCCTCTCCCAACACAAAGGTTAACACAGTACATAAACAATCACTGAGAAGATGAGTCTCATCTGCTCTATTTCAAAGAACAAGTGGTATATCACACACAGCTTTATCTTGGTGGCTGCCCTTTCTGACAGCAGAGAAACAGGAAATTCTTCAAGCAAACAAAAATGGTTAAAGCTAGCTAGTCAGCTCAGAAAAGAATAATGAAAAGCTAATGACTATGTTACTTGTTTTTTAACTCTAAGTTGTTTTGATTTCTGTTCATATATAAAAATGTTACAATCCAGGTAGTGGTGGCACACATCTTTAATACCAGCACTTGGGAGGCAGAGCCAGGTGGATCTCTGTGAGTGAGAGACCAGCCAGGTCTACAAGAGCTAGCTTCAGGACAGGCTCCCAAGCTACAGCAAAATCCTGTCTCAAAAAGAAAGAAAGAAAGAAAGAAAGAAAGAAAGAAAGAAAGAAAGAAAGAAAGAAAGAAAGAAAGAAAGAAAGAAAGAAAGAAAGAAAGAAAGAAAGAAAAAAAGAATGTTCCATCAGCAATCAGCCTAAATAGTTATCCACTGACTTCTCTCTGCATCCATTATCCCATTTGCCAAATAAATTGCCAACACTTGTCTTCCATCTGAGATACTTACTACTTTGGATGACTGAAGATGGAGAAGTATAAGGATGTTCAAAGAGTGCTTTTCTTCTCAACTGAGATATAAAAATACTGAAAACCTCCTGTTGAGAAAGCTCCCCAGGCTCACAATGCCCACCTAAATTATAATGTACTTACACTTCCATAGAGGAAAAAAGCACATCCTCTAGTATTTTCTTTTGTGTAAAATCAACATAATAAAAATGGAGAGATAAATTTGGACAATAGCACTTGTGAAAAAATAATTCTGACCCTTTGGAAAAGGACAGCTTTAGAGATGGGGCGATTTGCAGTACCAGAGGTTCTGGGCAATTCAAAGAATGCATTCCTCCTAAGACTTCTCAAGACTCAAGAACAACATAAAGAATACATGATAGAAAAGAGAAAATGCCTGGTGAAGCATCCCCCAACCTCCACATCTGAATTCTTCCCATACTTTCTTATTTCTAGGAAGCATTAATATATTTATATCTAATGCAAAATTTGAAATGTTAGATCAAAGAAAAATATCAAAATACCGTACAATGATTATAATTCAAGCCATAGTGATCAAAAGTGCTTTTTGCTTAATTAAAACCTCAAGCTTCAATGAGTCAGCTGATTTTGCAGTCACAAGAATGTGGTAGCGTGGAAATCAGAAATATTACATTTTTCTTTGCTATCTCCATTCATATATTCTTTTTTTCCATTTCCCTCATAGGAATACTATGATTTATTAGGTGTTGATATGTGTTTTTAATGTGAAAAGCATGTGAAAGATAAGTGGAGACTTCAGTTTCCAGCTGCCAAGTAATCAAACAAAAACGATATTAATTACAAGACTGTTTGGCCAATGACTAAGGTAGCTAAGTCATTTACTAGCTAGCTTTTACATCTTAAATTAACCCATTTCTATTAATCTATGTGCCACCACAAGGTAAGGTTCCAGAATCTTTCTCTTTCAGTAGCTACACGGCATCTCTCTGACTCCACTTTCTCCCTACATTCAATTTAGTTTTTCTGCGTAGCTCTATTCTGCCCTGCCATAGGCTAAAGCTGCTTCTTTATTAGCCGGTGGTCATAAATCAGATTCACAGCATAAAGAGTGGAATCCTACATCAAGGAAATCTACTTTATCTAGCAAATATAAAAGATAGCTATTACTCCAAGTAAATCAGTGATCACCCCAAACCAAACAAACTCTGCTGTGCATTGAGAAGATGTCTTCATAATACACAGCTCTGTATAAAATCACTCTATTGTCTGCTATTTCTGCTATAACAGGCTTCTGGAAGATGAGTTTTGTGGTATGTTATGCATAGAAACATAGAACTTGAATTTTTTTACTGATCCTCATTAAAAAGAAAAAGGAAAGCCCATCTGTGTCTGTTCACTGTGTGACCCATGATTGTGGGTAGAATGCTACTCAACGAGAAAGCAACTCTGAGTTTTATACACAGTGTTTTGAGCAAACATTTTCTCTTCTGATTTTATTTTTATAACCTAACCTATCAAGTGAGCCTTCCCACTTCACTTTATAAGTAAAACCTTTACCAAACTCTTATTTACATCCACAAAGATGTTTAGAGAGATACGTGTCATTAAGAAGAACACTCAATGTGACACGATCTGTTCATCAAGTGTCTCTTTCAAACTTACTGCATAAGTTTGAAAAGCTTTAACCTGGAATACGGGATTCAGAATACTAGCTCGTGTGGTTTTCTTATCATTTAATACTTATGACTTTCTTAGAATTGAAGAGATCTTTAAAAAAATGTAAAGGACATTTTCATTTTTATAAAAAACGTCGCCATCTGTCTATGAAACTTTATCCATGTAACCATGTCTATTGTTCTATTCTAAGTAAATATTTAAGTACCACACCCACTCCGATATTTCTTTACATTTGTGTGTGCAAAAGCAATATTTCTAAAATGTGCAACATGACCTTTTACATTTTTGACATTCTCATAAGTGTTTACAAGCATTGGGTCATACTGACCTCTCATTGCCCTCTCTCAACCTCTTCCATTCCAACTGGTATTCACCTTTCTTGCCAATTAGACTGCCTCTCAATTTGATGTCTTTTTGTATATTCCTTTAAGTTTAATCGGGGTTGTTTGTATGAATATGAGTAGGGGTTTTCATTACATACTGGAGAATGGGAAACTCACCAGTAGAAAGTGACTCCCACTCCCCCAGCAGACATCAATTGTCCACAGCTCTTCAGGGAGGGACTTCTGGAGTCATACCCTATCCAGTGTTGGTAACAGCAGTTTCTGTATATTAATGATGGAGGCTATCATGTCATATGTAGAAGACAGAACTTCGTAGCAGTGTTATCTTTTTCCCTTACCATATTTCTACCCTCTCTTCTAGGAAACACTTTGAGCCCTAGAATGTGTGATACAATGATTTGCGGTTCATTGAGTCCCCCATCATCCTTTTTAACAATGCATTTACTAGTTGTGTGTCCACATTAACCACGACCCACTCATGAAGACTGGGATCAACACTTGTTTGTGGGTAGAAACATAAATTTTAGAAGACAGTTTGAAAGCAGGCACACTTAGTAAAACAACAGTGTAAAAACTCCCATATAACCTAAGACCTCCCCAGTCATAGGTTTTTAGCCAGGTTTGCAGTACCAGAGACGTGTTTTATGGTGGAGTGAGGCCCTATCCAATCAAAAAGTAATTGGTTACACCACAAGCAGTCATACCATTATTTCAACAATTGGCATATTTTGCCTGTTGATACTGAATCATGCAAATGACCCTCAATTTCAAATTAGGGTAGTCTGAATACTTCAGGAGGAATTTTGAACCCCTTAGCATTTGCAAGGCTCATCCTGATTCGATCCTGCTCCATTTTTTCTAGTATAACTTTCTTGCCATCATTCCATATACACACACCCATTTCCCATGAAATTATCTTTTAAGCTTAAAAGACACACATTATTTGTGTTTATGAAACTCACAATGCAGGCATTTCTCTACGCTTGGGAAACCATTTCCCAGTCAACCTGTATAACTTATTTTAGTTAGAAGAATTAAAGATGTCATATGTCTATTCTGCCCTGTTTTAGAAGAATTCAATATTAATTGTACATCTGTACAAATTATATTTAACCTAGTATTGTTTGTATGTTACAAGTTCCATACATCAAAATTGCCTTGTGTTCTACAAATGATTTGGTACACATAGACTGACGTAGTAAAAGTTTTCAGCTTTGCATGGTCTATTAGGAACCAATTTCTGCCACTACTAGTGTGGTCAAACCGAGAAAAGAATTAGCATGTTAAACTTGTTTTTCACTGTTACTTTTATAGTACTGTGGGATGTACTGAATAAGACTATCTCTGTCTCACTTCTATTTCCATTAAGGGAAGTTTGACCTTTACTGGGTAAAAATCTTTGGAGAAATAACTTTACCTTCTGTACTTCTCTATGATATAGTCAAATCTGGTTAGCCAAAGTGGAGAAATGAATGCAGTTGCCTTTCTTGGAGCCTTCTCTCTTCAGAGCTCCCTGGTTCCCCACTGTGTTACCTGCCATCCTATGAACATTATGGGGGAGATGTTTGCACTGTTAGGGACCCTTTCATTGTGCTCAGTTTAGTCAGTGGATGAGAGAGGTTGTTTACTATAAAGCAAAACATTAACTGTACCATTTGGCTGCAAATCTAAAGCTATATTTTTCAACAAACATTGGACACAATAAAATGGGATTTTGCTTTAACCTGTTCATTTTATTATGCTATATTATGCTTCCTTACTTCTCAATCTGGATAGAGAAAAGGACATTGTTAACTAAATCACCAAACTCTAACTACTCAGATAATTACATAAGAAAATGTAAAGTGCATTTTACAGTATGGAGCATGTCTTTTACACTCAATTAATGTAAGTTATTATTTTGGATATAATTGATATTTTTACTACATAATTTTTGCAGAATATACTCATGACACAATAATACACATCCAACAAATAATTGATATCATTGTAATGGCAAATAGCATTTTGAACTTGCTAAAGACAATTGTGTGAACAAAATTTTAGGACAGTGGCTCTGATTAATTTTAACTTGAGTAATCTGCCCTTATGGAAGAGGTATACTCCATGCACAATGACCTTTTGGACAACATAGTAATAGGTTCATTTCTTTCTAAATTCAGTATTTCTCCACCGGAACCTACATTTGAAGTTCTATTTACATTTACAACATCTTCAGCTTGTCCTTTGTTTATTTTTCCATTGCCCTAAACTTAAGACATATTTCTATCACCAATACCGTGTGCATCGAGCGGCCTGGGCAGTTATCACTTTTAAGCAGCCTTTCCTATAATCACCATCAGGAGCAGTAAACTCATAAAACGTGTCAAAATGATGGATGCCTCTCCCCAGTGACCTTTGATGCCTCCAGCATGCGGGCTGTGCGGAGACGAGGAATGAGGAATCGCACAGAAAGCAATCTGTAGCAAGAATATAAAGAGTCACCAATACCCGAGAAGCCTTTTTGTATATGAATAACAAAATAAAAAGAAAGCATATGGGGACTACATAGGTCATTTCTAAGCAAGCATCTCTCTGGTGCTCTTTGCAGACTCATTATCATCTGAGATTAGGGTACACAAAAGAAAGAACAGGAAGGCAGTCATGAGCATTGCCACAGCTGTCTGCTCAGTGAAGGTCATCATACATCGCCTGCACTCAGCACAGTCACCCAAGTACTTAGAACTGTCCTACTATTTTTAACCATCCTCTGAATACTGAAGTAGAGATTAATTAAGCTGTTCTTCCAAGGTCACCAGTAGGTAAGTGTGATACACAGGAGTCAGTAACAGATAGCACTTTCTGAGGCTGGTATAAAGATTGAATTTGTAACATTTATAAAATCCTAAGAGATCATCTGGCCCATGATTTAAGAATGCTAAATTATAACTAATATCATTATTGCATAAACATATTTCTGAAGCGTCTGATTGAGGATACCTCAAATAACAGGACAGGTAGATATATCAGCAAATAGTTCAGAAATATTTACTCTGTGCCAGATACCAGTAGTACAATAACAAGCCGTAAAAGATTCGCATATGAATCTATACAATCTATGTCTGAACACAGTGCATGCATTAGGAATTCATTCAATATTTGTATTATGTATTCATATTGTATGCGAACAAACCTAAGAACATTAGAACTATATGTTTTTTTTGCCCACACAGGAATCTATAACGCTATAAAAAAAAAAACTTTCCATTTCACCTATCTCTGGGAATTCCCAGAACACCCAGTTCATGTTCACTCACGTTCTTGAGCTATTTGAATTAGCTTGCTGCTGACATCTTACTACATTGTTATCACTTACTCCACAAGTTTGACTAAACACTTATCTGGGCAGCTGATGCTACTATTTTTGGCTCACATTATGAAGTTTAATCTCCCAGGGATCTCATAATCTTATTTGAAAAGTCAAGGTAATTTCTTAAGGGCCTTGGTATTATTAACAAACAATTTAAGAACTGACTCAGGAAGTTTGATGACAAATTTACTAGAATTAAATAAACCAAAAACACATATATGAAGGGAAGGTGACATTTACATTTTGGTTGCCTGGAAAAGGAAGATGGAGAAGATGAACAAAAAAATCGATGTCGTTTGAAACAAACATAGAGGTTTGGCAAGCAGCTACATGGCAAAAAGGCAGGAAGCCTCAGGGAAAAGCAAAATAAATAATAATAATAATATTAATAATAATAATGGACAAGAGATAAAAAAGTGTAGTGCTGCACAAAGAGCAAGGATTCTGGGGGAAAAATACAGTAGCCCATTAAGGAGACAATTTTATAACCCATATTTTTAGCATGATATGGTATTAGACAAATTTGTCTTTCTATGAGTTGCTCTCTTAGCCAGGTGACTGAGTGGCCTAATTGAATTAACTCTTATGTCTCAGGTTACTTGGACTGCTACCTCTGCACTGAGGCCAGTAAGTTCCTTACTCTTGACCAAGAGGAAATAGCTTTCCTTACTGGACTCCCATGCTATTGTAGCAATAACTAAACAGTAGCTGGGACTGTAAGGAGATCACATTAACATGCTCTAAGAGAGCCAGATGCAGATGTCTCTTCTCTTCAGCTTTAGTTCTCATTTCTCATAGAGACAAGTCATGACCTTGTGGGGGGCCTGAGAACTAGAGCCTTGACCCTGCTCCCTTATTTTTATTTACCCATCACTTTCGAACGTTTGGTCCTTGAGTATCCAAAACAAATAGAAAGCTTTTCTCTGAGCATGACCAAGTTTCGTAGTAAATGTTCAATGAACAAATGGTCTATGTTTAAAGTAAAAAGCAGAAAACGAAAAATGGAGAAAGGCTTAGAGCAGGTAGAGCAACAGTCGGAAATGCTGTCCTGAAGTTCTTATAAACTCTAGTTGCTGTGTGATGTGAAGAAAAGCATTGATTACCTACAGATTCATAGTAAAAAGATTGGTTTGAGTCATAGAAATGGGAATGTGGGGCTTCATTATGGGTTTACAACCGCTAAAGCGGTAGGAACATTTCGGGGGTTGTGACCTGTGGTTGTAATTATGGGTGTTGCCATCTTTGGAGGCCAGCTATTGTAAATACTTCATGGACTATAATGACTTGCGGGTGACTTTTAGAGGCCCTCTTCAAAGGAAAGGAAGTAGAATGCTATCTTTTAAATGAATTTTAAAAAGATGAAAGAAATGTCTAATATTATGATAGCTGTGTAATAGTGCAAAACATACCGAGTTTAGTCCCTGAATGTTGCTGCCTGAGTCTTCAACCATTCTGGGTGAAGTAAAATGATAACCCCCAAATTCCTTTCCTACCCTTCACAGTTTGAAGCATGAAATATAAACCTCTAAGATTCTCATATTACTTTATCAGCCCTCCCCTATTTGGCAATGAATAGTTTGTATTCTATATTTGTATCACCTCTCTCATTTAACTATAGGCTTTAGAGCAGAGGAGAAAAAAGGAGAAATGCTTCAGGATGACTTTTGCCTTTATGCCTACCCTATGGACCAGCTAAAATAAATCAGTCATTTATCAAAGTGGACATCTGGTACTTCAGGCGAGTGTGCAAACAGAGTATGTCACACAAGTGACAACAGAGCATCACATCGGGTTTACTTTATGCATTTTAAAATTGATGTTCCCTTTTCTTTTACCTTTGTTCTCTAGAAGAAAGTATCTGCTTTGAATTTGGATTGTCTTTAAGTACTATTGTTAACACTGTGGCTTGGAAGTGCCTGGGTTTGTAAGAACTACGTGAAATAAGCAAAGAAAAAAACAAGACTTTTTGAAGTCCGCGATGAAAGTTAATGGCAGAATTCTGTGGGGTGAGAAGTATAACATAGAATTTTTGGAAATTAGGATCAATTTAGAACAGATATAAAGTTTATATATAACCTTAACTTCATGTTTTCTCTAGAATATTTAAATCAAATATAATGATCCCTCTCCATTGGTTTAATAGAAAGAAAATAAATCAGAAAAAGCTGAAAGGAAATTTTTCCCTGGCATAGCTTTCTAAATAAATTTAACACATGAACAACTCACTTGGGTCAATGATCCAAATCTCCCACACAGAACAGCATAGTTTCTGGAAATCCTATACGAGGTACACCTGGGATACCAGTTAATTATATAAGCAGAAGGGTCTCTCAAGTCAACTGATGACACACACAGTTCAAATATTACACTATCCAGGGACTCAAATATGAATTATTAAATTGAAGCTATATGCACATTTTAGCATTTCCTTGTAAGCATGTTTATTAGAAATTTAAATAAATTTTGTGCAGTTATGGTTTTACTGCTATAACATATATTACTTAAACTGTGAGTTTCTATGATTTCTAGCTGACTTATTTGCTGGAAAGATATTGTATGATAATGCCACTAATTTATGTTAATATAGCACTGAAAATAAACAAAATCCATATCTTTTCTGCTAGAGATGATCCTTTCTTATTTTTACTTTTGTGAATCATATTCTAAGAAAAAATAAAGACAACCTTAATGTTCAAGTCAATCTCTGAAAATTACTGTTTAGTTACTCTATTAGGAAAGGCAACTTTCACGTAGGAATATTTGAAGACATAATGCAATCATGAACTTCTGATATTCTGATTTGGTTGTATTCAGATAAGCAAATTTGTACATCCCTATTATGGATTCTATGCTAAATTCTAGAAATATGAAGGTGAATATGATCAGAACTCTGCCCTCAAGCATCTCAAAGAACTAACAACATATAAAATACACATTACAATTGGAATTGTGATGTAATTTAGAATACATTTGTTTAAAACAACCATTAGATCCTAAAATGTTATAAGTGATGATAATTCTTGCATTATAAAGGATTCATGCATAATCAGTCAAACACAACTATGTTAGCTGAAGGGGAAATATAAACAGGGAATTTGAATATTGTTCTTTCAGAGTGTATTTTTTAAAGGGAAATAAAATCTAGTTTCTGGTTTTATTTTTTAAGGATAGTTACAACCCTCTGAGGAGTCAACTTGATCCAGTTGTAATGTCCATTTGCAAAAGGTGAGCATTTGGCAGATATATTATAGTTTAATATGATATTCCTGTGCTGACTTCTGTTCATATACTTCTATGGGCACTTTGAAATGCTTGGTTCTTATGTTTACATGCCCACCATGGTCTATTAAAATTGAGGGTTGTAAAATGTGTCACAAGACATAGTTTTCTGTCTTCTCAAGCCTCTCTAAGTCCTTTCCATTTAGTGTACCATCTATTGATTTAAAGTTTGGCTTAGAGACGGGTGGTGGTGGCACATGCCTTTGATCTCAGCACTCCGTGAGGCAGAGGCAGGTGAGTCTCTGTGAGTTCCAGGCCAGTGTGGTATACAAGAGCTAGTTCCAGGCCTGGATCCAAAGCTACAAAGAAACCCTGTCTCAGAAAAAATAAAACAAAAAACAAACAAACAAACAAAAACAAGTTTGACTGAGCTCAAACAGTTCAGAGCAAGTAAAAAGTATTCCATTTCCTCTCCAACAACTTGGGGAATCAGGTTTTAGCAACTGTGGATGAGAACATTCCCACAGTACAAACAGGCTCACAGCAAAAGCTAAAGACAAGGGGAAAAAAAACCCCTTGATTTCAGCTGATAAAAGAACACAACAAAATAGAAACAAGCACTGTCCTACGATTTATGTTGCTGTGATAGGCACCACAACCATAAGCAACTTGGGGGGAATTGATTTATTTCAGATAAGTAACGAGACAAAATATTAACTCAACATATCAGTAGCCCTCCTGTACGCAAATGACAAATGTAATGAAAAAGATATCAGGAAATCATACCTTTCAAAGTAGCCGCAAATATTATAAAATATCTTGGAGTAGCTCTGTCCAAGCAAGCAAGGACTTATAAGATAAAAACTTCACGTCTTTGAAGAAAGATATTGAAGAAGGTATTAGAAGAAGGAACAATCTCCCACGCTCATGGATCAGTAGGATTAATACGGTAAAAAATGGCCACTTTGGAAAAGCAATCTACTGACTCAATGCAAATCCTCAATACAGTTCTTACAGACCTTGAAAGAACAATCATCCACTTCATGTGGAAAGAAACAAAACAAAGAAACAAACAAAAAACTCAGGACCATAAAACAAATAATCCTGAACAATGAACTAACTGCTGGATATCCTACCGTTCCTGATTTCAAGTTGCCCTACAGAACAATGGTAATAAAAACTGCATAATACTGGCATAAAAATAGACATGTGGATCACTGGAATTGAACTGAAGACCTGGATGTAAGTTCACACATCTCTATACACCTGATTTTTTGATAAGGAAGAGAGAAATTCACACTTGAACAAAGAAAGCATCTTCAACAAATGGCACTGTTCAAACTAGACATATGCATGCAGAAATGCAAATAGATACATTCTTATTACCCTGCACGAACCGCAAGTCTATGTGGATCAAAGACTTCAATATAAAACCAAGTACACTGAACCCGATAGATGAGAAAGTGGTGAATAGTCTTAGGTTTGGTCTTTTCATGGTGTTCCAGATTTCCTGAATGTTTTGTATCAGGAATATTTTAGATTTAACATTTTCTTTGTTCAACATATACATTTCTTTAATGACTGAAATTCTTCTCCATCCCTTGTACTCCTTTGGCAAGACTTGCCTCTCTAGTTTCTTTGTGAAATTCTAAATTTTCATTTCCAGAGTTCCCTCATTTTGGATTTTCTTTATTGATTCTACTTCCTACTTCAGGTCTTGAACTATTTTATTTATTTCCTTGTGTTGCCCTTTGTGTGTGTGTGTGTTTTCCTGGATTTCTTTAAAGGATTTCTTTATTTACTTTTTAAGGAACCCTACTCTAGGAAGTTAAAGCCTACTAGACTAAGAGCAGCCAACCTGGAGTGTGCCTAGTGCTGTCAGAGGTCCTGATAGTGCCCATCCAATGAGGGGCAACACGTGATGTCAATGGATCAAAACACCTGGGTGTTGGGAGGGTAAATAATTTTTTTTTCATTGTTAAATAAACAGGTCTGCTGTACACCTTCTACCTGACTCACTATGTCAGACAAGATATCAACACCATGCCTTCTCACCACCCCTCCCCAAGGAATACATTAGGGCCCAGTAACATCCTATCATATTCATAAAGGACTTTTTAAGATCTTTATCAGATGTTTTACCTATGTAGGAATATCCAGGGCCAGCTATGGTATGATTGTTGGAAGGAGAGAAGCTGCTTGTTGGTTCCCGGCCACTTAGCCCCAAAATAATCACACAGAAACTATATTATTTAAAACACTGCTTGGCCATTTACTTAAGCATATTGCTAGCTAGTTCTTTCAACTAGAATTAACCCATCTCCATTATTATATATTTTACCACAAGGCTCGTGGCCTACCAGCAAGGTTCCAGCATCTGTCTCAGGCAGGGCTACATGGCTTCTCTCTGACTCTGCCTCCTTTCTCCTAGCATTCAGTTTAGTTTTCCCCATCTAGCTCTATTCCCCTAAAACTCTGCTGTAGGCCCAAAGCAGTTCCTTTATTAACCAATGATATTCACAGCATACAGAGGGGAATCCCACATCATAGGGATAGCTAGGCTCTCATGAAAACGTATTGCTCTGGCTGTTATTGATTGTACTTTTACCCTGGCACGTAGGACTCTGGCATTGAGATGATTATAGATCTAGGTGTTGTTTTCTCTATTTGTCTTTGTCAAATGGGTGCTTTATTCCTTGGTTTCTGCTTCCTCTCTGGAATTTTGGAGAGTGTGATGTTTGTATGTTGCCTGTTTTCCTTGCTTGTTTAAAAGCATATTAAGCACAGACTTCTGAACACCAAATAATACTCTATTGTCCACATGAATCACACTTTTATAAGAACTTAAAATAGTTCTTAAGTGAAGATACTCCTGATCTCTACATCATATTGTTAGAGGCAGAGTAAGGAATGAGATGGAATAATAAGGAGCAGAATATACTGGTCGGAATATACTGGTCCAGTGACTTCAGGGAACTGTAGAAAGCATGAGAGATCACTGTCTGCCAAATCCTGCTTAAGGTACAACATAGCACAGGAATTTCTGGGCAGCCAGTCTCCACCTACAAGGATGACATGAGGTAATTGTTCTGACAGCTACCCAAGTAAAGCTTTCCCCTAACATAACACTCTTGCCCTTAAACTACCTCCAGAATAACAACCTTTCCATCGAAGTTCATCACGAGTGTTTCACAGTCGAATACACAGGAGCTGCAGCGCTCTCAGCATTTACAAGCAAGTCTTCAGTCTTTTTCTAGACTGTAAGTCAGCCGCACAGGGGTTGTATTCAGAATGACTTAGGCATTCCTCCTTCCACCAACTAGAACTCACCACTTCTCTCTTTCAGATTTAGTATTGTAATAATATTTGAGAATGTTCAGCCATTCATAACATACTATTGTTGCCACCATCTGTTGGGCATAAGTTGTCTATAAAAAAGTTTAATAAACTCTTAATATTAGGGAGAAAAAAATGAAGGCATCAGCATAGAATTAATGGATCTGACTCTTCCTCATTAACCATTTTGGTCCACAGTGATTACTTTCAATGCCCAGGTATAGAACCATATGTAACCAACCCTAATCCAGCAAACCAAAGACTAAAATAATACAGTTGGTAAACTGGGATGTGGCTCAATGGTAGAGTGCTTACCTAGAATGCACAAGGAAGGTCCTGAACTGAATATGTAATACCACAAAAATGTCTTAAGTAAAATAATTAAACGTTCACCTTTATTTTTGACAAAACACACTCTTCTAAGTTTTAACTTCCAATTAGATATGTCAAATTATGGGACATTTACTACATTACTCAGCCACCGTATCAGGTAGTGTTATATTTAATGTACCGGCATGCAACTATTGCCTTGTTTATTTGTAGAATTCATTCTCATTGAAATTCCCAGAGGCATTCCAACACATTGAATATTGAAATGAAATCTTCAGTACTCTCATTGCTCATGTAAGAGGCCAGAGAGGGAAGAAGTGCTTTGTTGGGTTTGGTTTGCCTTTATCAAAAGGTTTGTGTCTAAGGTATGTGGATAAATAAGATACCGGTTCTCCTGATCACTCCCATTGCTCCTTATGCGTGGTTGTGATGGATGAGTGTCTTATATCAATCTGTTGATTTCACTGGTTAAGCAATAAAGAAACTGCTAGGCCCATTTGATAGGCCCACCCTTAGGTGGGTAGAGTAAACAGAACAGAAGGCTGGGAGAAAGAAGCTGAGTCAGGGAGTCGCCATGATTCCTCCACTCCAGAGAGACGCAGGTTAAGATCATTCCTGGTAAGCCAGCTCGTGGGCTACAGCAGATTATTAAAAATGGGCTAGTCCAGGTGCGAGAGCTAGCCTAGAAGAGGCTAGATAGAAATGGGCCAAGCGATGTTTAAAAGAATACAGTTTCCATGTAATTATTTCGAGTAAAGCTAGCCGGGGGGCGGCCGGGTGCCGGAGAGGCAGCCCATGCCGCTCTTATTTCAACATGGTTGCAGTTGTAGTAGCACTTTTCACAAACCCCTTTCAGATTTAGAAAGTAAAGAGCTAAATTCAACACTGATTAGCCAGGATTACTTCACGGTCCTATGACAATGGAGGTAAATAGACTTCAGCAGGTTTTGATCATGTCTCCATGACCTGATCATTACCTGTAGAGTCACTGTTCTGATCTTTCTCTGATGATTACAGATATATTACCAGCAGAAATTTAACAAGTCTTGTTCCTGTTATTTCTTAAATCAAGTGAAAATTTTTACTATTCTTTTTCAAATGGACCAACATATAAGACATTTCTACCCTCCCTTCAATACCATAATTAGGAAATTAATTTATTTCACTTAACATATATCTGGGTCCCAAAACCAAGCTCAATCAAGGGGAATGACGTGAAATGAATTAAATTAGACTAATCAACAGACTTTGCAGTGATAGGATTAAATATTAAAATGACCCGAGAAAGAGATAGATGGAGTTGGTTTAGGGAAGCAGACCAATAGTGTTCAACTGAGAGAAAGAGGCCTCATCATTACCTGTCATCACATCTGAAATCCATACCTGTATGTTTATTTCCCCAAGTCTTGTCTTATCCCCAAGAGGAAGTTGCCTGTAGGTACGTGTAATAGTTTGGCATATCTTAGGATACATGCTAATTTCAATTTCAACCTCATCTCAAATGTTAATTAAAGCATGTGTTAATCTCTTCAGAAATTCATTGCCAAAATCAGTCTGATAAAAGTTGATTCAAAATACCCTTCAGTTTACTAATGAAGGAAACAATATTTTAACATGATTATCCAATGATAGTCTATAGAGATGTTGAAGAGTATGAGAATCTTAACTACAGGCATAAAGTCCTACTTCTCCTCAATCTGTGGGGTATGTCATGGCAGTGTCTGCACCAAGCTTCTGCTCAGACTAATTACTCTGTATCTTGCCTCCTTTGTCTATAAGAAGCACATGAGCATGTCTAAATTCTCAATCTTCATTTCTCTATTTAATTTTTACCAAATTTTGTAAGCCATGCTTTTACATTTGCCCTAAATTGCATTTCTCCTTTAGTCTCTAAATTAACTCCAATACTAAAAACAATAAAGAGGTTTAGCAATATTATGACTTCTTCTCAATTATATTTTCTGCAGAAGCAAAGAGTATCCCACAGTGGAATCATGTTGCATGGACTTAATTTTCAACTAGAAGTTTCTAACTATCTTTTTTTCTGGGTTATTTTTAATTTAGCACTGCCTTGACCAAATCATTTAGTTCTTTCGCTCTGGTAGTGCTGCATCAAGTTGTCTTTTTCTTTTTTTCTCCCTTTACTCTTTTTCTCTAGAATCTAGATTTCAAAGTTGTTCCAGATGATCCAGTTATTGTTTGAGGATCACAGCAATCACATTAAAGCATCATCTGTCTTATTTCTTCCAGAGCTGACAGTGGCCTCATCTTTCCTGCTCTTTACTCTTGTTTTCTGGTAATATATCCTCAGATTAACATAGCAATTGAAGAATGTCGCAAAAGGACTTTTTTCAAAATTTCCACACTATTGACTACAAATTAAGTACACTAGATTAAAAAAAAAAAACCTTTGAGATTAGTGACATTTACCTAAACTTCTATTGTCATTAAGATTCAAGAAAATGGAAGACTTTCATCTTACTGCATTTAGATCAAGTGTCTGTCCCCTCTTTTCTTGGCCTTTTCCTCTACTCTTATTTGTTTTAGCCTTTAGTGTTCTATGATTACATAATGATATGTTCAGGTGTAAGTATTTTTTTATTTTCTTGAGTAGACTTTGAGCTTCTTTTCACTATTAATTTCTTGCTTTTTTCATTATTAAAGGTCTCTTTCCTGTTTGTTCCTATGATTATTTATTATTGTTGTTGTTCTTGTTGCTGTTCTTAAGCAGTGGTTGTGCCAAAAATGTTTTTTGTGTCTTGTACTCAATTCCAAAAAGTGTCTTTATAATTCAAAAAGAATTCTTCAAGTGTTTCCTGTCCCTGTTTCTAGTCCCTCATCATGGTTCAACAACCGTTGTTAATTTATTCGTCATAGCTCCGTTATGATAAGAAAGTGTTTTCAGAGCTTCATGTACTGGAACCTTGGACCTCCGTGTTGTGGTATGGAGGCAAGGAAAGCTACAATAGGTGACTAGGTGGGAGGTGCTTAGGTCTTGATGAGGGACTGTTCTTAGAATGGTGGATTAGGATATTACACAGCATGAACTGTTTCTTTCAAGAAAGAATTAGGAATAATAAGCCAGACATCCCAGCTGTTTTTGGCTTCCTTTCCAGCACTCATTTGTTATTTGCCTTCTTCACGGGCTTCCAACACTGTTAGGCTATTTACTAAAAGTTTTTACCGGAGCTGGTCCAGTGCTATGTACTCTTAGACCTCCAGAAATGGGAGTTACATGCACACCCATCCCCTTTAAAAAAAATAGCCTGGACTGGCTATTTCATTATAGTAAGAACAAGTAGACTAGTGCCAACTTTATAGTTTCCCTACAGCTCTTTAACGCATTATCTCTGTCTGTTCTGGATACATAAATATTATCTGTGAATAACTGCACGTGTGCTAGGCATTTTATCTTCCTTAATTTCTTTTTCTTTTCAACTTACAAAAAAAGCCTTGTCTGCTGCTTGTTTACTTTGGCCATTATCTTTATTGCAGATGCCTACTGATCCTCATTTGCCTTTTTGCATTTAGGAGACAGTAGACTACTGTGTGTCATAAGTGGAAGGGTAGAGACATTTTTCACTTTACCAATTGTACTTGGAAGGCCTGAAAAGGAAACTGACATTGTGCTTCCAGGCTCTTAATGAACAGTGCGCAAAAGTTTACACGTATCCCAGAGTATCTGTCCTGGGTCCCTTGAACAGATTACCATGAAGAAGAATCCTGTACTTATATGCTGTTAGGAATAAGTGCTTGTTGGTGAAATGTTTTGCTCACGGGGAAGTAGAATATTAGTCTGGAAATTACAAAAGTATTACACAAGATATACTTAATGTGTCCAAGTGAAGAAAAGCTCTGTGGTCCCATCATCTGCCTCCTTTCATACAATAATCCCTTTCTCATTTAGTTATGGTGAATATAATTTGGGTTAAAATTAATGACCCTCTCTGATGTGCATGTACAAGGCATTGATACACTTTCCTCCAATAAGCTTTTTAACTTTATGGATAATTAAATCTTTAAATCCTTGTATCTAATGTAGCATCTCATCATAACAGGACGAATTGTATGTAAGTATGACTTCCTAAGAAAGCTCCCACCTTTTCCAAAAAGAGACTACCTCAAATAGCCAAGGAAGATACAAGGAACAGATAATAGTAAATCGAGACTTATGTCCACATTTCAGAGGCATCTCTTAACTGTTACTGCTATGCTCAATCCTCCCTTCTATCTGGAGGCTTTGTTTGTGTCTCTTTTCTTGCATATTGACACATGCCTTGACTATGGGCTCACTCTACATATGCCCCAGTGAGACTTCTCCTTCAGAACACAAAGTCCAAGAAAGTGCCCATGGTTCAGACTAGAGGGAGCAATTATCTCTCCTCATCTACAGCACTCATTAGCTTCTTTCTTCAGTCTTTAATATCCTTCATTGGTATTGTTCATCTCACATTGCAGTCATCTTGATGAATTTACAAATTTGTGGCCCACTCCTCTTATTGAAGCATATACACACTATTTTTTCTCTTGAATGAAAACTATTCTACAGTTAACAATTAGGTACATTGTTTTATTGTGTGTTATGTTAAGTAATAATTTAAAATCATATTTAGAACAAGACATATTTTATACTAAATTATAAATATTTACCCATATACACAAACACAAAATCATATAAATGGAGAAATTATTTTATGACAAAGTTAAAACAAAATACATTTTTAAGATATGCTTGAAAGCAGTAGGAAATTTGGTCATATTTTCAGGGTCACTCACTATTGAGTGAGAGCTGTCTTTTGTAATTCTCTCTCTCTCTCTCTCTCTCTCTCTCTCTTTCTCTCTCTCCTTTTCCTTTAAACTTTTATTCTCCTTTCATACATTATATCCTGACCAGAATTTTCCCTTCCTCCACTCCTCTGAGCCCCTCTCCCACCTCCCCTCTTCCCTGATTCAAAGCCTCTTCCATTATGTTGGTTCCCTTTAAAAAACAAAACAAAAAAAAGGCCTTCCTTCTATGGATATCCACTGAACTTGGCCTAACAGGATACTGTGAGACTGGGCATAAACTCTCATATTAAAGCTGGACTGGCAAACCAATAGGAGAAAATGGGCTCAGAGAACAGGCAAAAGAGTCAGAGACATCCCACACCTTGTTATTATGAGTCAATCAACAGCACCAAGCTGTATAACCATATGGTTTACAAAAAGGACTTAGTTAAGACCCATACAGAGTCCCTGCTTGTCAGTTCAATCTTTGCGACCTCTATGAATCCTGCTTAGTTGATTCTGTGGACTACATTCTTCTGGTGTCCTCTGGCTCCTACAATCCTTTCTTCCCCTCTTCTGTGGGGTTGTTCTTCTGGCTCCACTAAATGTTTGGTTGCTATGTTTTATAATGTCAACTTCTTATTTTATTGCTACTTTTTCTTTGTTCTTTTCCAAGTTCCATATAAGCTTTAAAAATTGGATATTACAAGCTACTACTCTGCCTTTCTTACCTTTGAGATTCCATTGAATCAATACTTTCATCAAACATTTCGAATGATGGAATGTTTTAAATGTTGTGTTTATAATGTCTTTCTAAACAAATTTAATTGAACTCCTCTTTTTTTTTAAATTTCATTTTACATTCCAATCAAAGTTCTCTAGTTTATTTATTGAAGCATATATTCTTATATATTTGGCTATCTCATTGCTTAATAATCCAGGCCTTGCATACAGTAAGATTTAATGAGTCTTAGAGGCTCTAAGATGCCTTTTTCTTCCTATTAGAATTTTAATATCAATAAACAGGTCTTTCTCCCTTAAGGCATACCTCTTACCATTCATAAATCTTGTCTAGTGCTACACTCTGAGGTGAGTGGCATTTAATAGACAGGTAGCATCCTAATAAATACGCCCACTGACTACGCATCTTCTTTACCACAGATTCCTCAACAGATGTCACATTGAGGCCCTGAAACACCAAGGCCCTAGCTGACTCTTTGACTTTGATGATTCAAGGGCCCAGCTATCTTCTGTCATCTGTTTTCTCTTTCCTTCTTTGACCCTTAAGATTATTCTACTGTATAAGGTTGATTATGCCTGAACCAGAGCATTAAGCAAAGTTCTCTTTTCACAAGATTTTTTCAGGCACTGTGTAGATCAATGACTATTAATAATTGCATGAAATGGGTGACATCAGCTAATTCTCCAACAAATGTACAGGCAAGCTTTAGATAGTAGTTTTCAATAATATCTCTTGATGAACTTGAAAAGTGTGGCTGTCATTAAAATGCAATTCAGAATGATTGTCTGGAAGACATCCTTCTCTATGGCTTGTCTAGTCGTCATCATTCATAACACTGAAAGAAATGAGTTTTGCACTCTGCAGGTAGGACTTTGGATTGCAGCAGTGGAAAAATTTGAAATCAAATATTTTGTTAAGAATCTAGAGTCTCATATGAAAGGGCATCTCTTGGGTATATTCCCAAAAGTGGTATTGCTGGGAGGGGGGAAGACCTTGGACTTCCCACAGGGCAGGGAACCCTGACTGCTCTCTGGACTGCTGAGGGAGGGGGAGAGGAGTGGGGGGAGGCGGAGAGGAGTGGGGGAAGGGGGAGGGAAATGGGAGGATGGGAGGAGGCAGAAATTTTTTTCAATAAAAATAAATAAATAAATAAAAAGAATTTAGAGTCTCTCCATTGACTTTAGGGCCAATTACAGAAACAGTTGTTGGCTGTGATGAAGAGTCCAAAATAAAACTATAGTATCTCCTTCTCTACAGTCTGTCATAGCCAGAACCTGGAAACAATCTAAATGCCCCTCAACCAAAGAATAGATAAGGAAAATGTGGTACATTTACACAATGGAGTACTACACAGCAATAAAATAAAATAAAATGACATCTTGAAATTTGCAGGCCAATGGATGGAGCTAGAAAACATCATATTTAATGAGGTAACCAAGATGCAGAAAGACAATTATCATATGTACTCACTCATAAGTGGTTTTTAAACATAAAGCAAAGAAAACCAGTCTACAAATCACAATCACAGATAACCTAGACAACAATGAGTTCCCTAAGAGAGACATACATGGATCTAAACTATATGGTAAATAGAAAAAGTCAGGATCTCCTGAGTAAATTGTGAGCATGTGGAACATGGGAGAGGATTGAAGGGGTGGGGAGAGGAAGGCAAGGAAACAGAAAAAATATAGAGCCCAATAAAATCAATTTTAAAAAAAGAAATAAAAGAATGAAGAAACATGTGAAGCCAGACAAATGATTTTTTCCATAAATTAATTAATATGCTCTTCAAGAGCTGTTTTGACACAGAAAACAATGTTTAGCTTTAGTTTTTAATACAGTGTCTTGATTAAGAAACCAAGTCAAAGATTCTGTGAAATCTGAATCAAAGTCAATCTGAGACAGTTGTTTCTAAATTAACAATTTAAGAGCATACTTTTGCCTCTGTTATTTCTTGTCAAAGTAAAAATAGTAGTAGCTTTGGTCTCATTGGTTAATAGTTATTCAAATTATTATGCTTACATAAAACATTTAAAATAATGCCCTAGGTAGAACAAAAAGGAGTGAATAGCAGTAACATTTTCAAAACAGACATACTCAAGACTCTTTTGGTCAAACTACCTCTGGGAAAACAAGAGAACATTAAATGGTTTGTAAACTTTTTTACTGACTCTTGAAATGTTAGTGTGTACTGTGAATAGAAAAGAAGATGGCATGTGTAGTGATTCTCAAAATGAATATAACCTGCAATTTTCAGAATATTCCACAAGAACTACCGTGTCGTGATAGCATCTTTAAAAAGTACTATTGCATGCTCTTGGAACTGGCAATGCCTTCATCATTTTAATTTAGTTATTTTGATATAATCATCTTTATTGAAAAGACATTATAATATTAAGTCTTGACATGTTTGTTTCAAAATGTCATTTTGTTGTCAGAATTTTTATTTTAAATTATTTATTTATTTTATAGAAAACAATCACAGTTTCCCCTCCCTTCCCTCTGCCCACTCCCCTCCCCCATCCATCTCCCATCCACTCCTCCATAAGTATTCCCAAGAAGAGTTAACAATGCCTGGAGCATTAAGTTAAGGCATTACCGAGCCCCTCCTCCTGCATCAAGTTGAGCAATGGCTGTTCTAAGAAATATGGAATTATGTGCAAAGCATACTTTTCTGACCCTCAACCATTGCAGTCTCGTTTTCAACTCTATTTAATTCTGTAATATTTTAGAATTTTTATCAGTTTGCGTTAGTTTTATAAAACTGAAAAAAATGATATCTATTTTTAATTGGATCAGATGATCTAAGTTCATTATCATATAATGATAATTTAAAAATTTGTTTGATACTTTAGTGAAACAACCAAGAATCAAATTTAATTGAGCATCAACTCTAATGTTTACAGTGAGTCCAAGAAAAATTTTCTGAGACTACATACAATTTCCCTTCCCTTTCCTTCTTCATTTCTTAATAAAAATCAAATAAAATGACCACAATTAGCTTACAAAGCAGACAATTCTATTGTCTAGATTTTCCAATGAAAGACACAATAAATTCCATTACTGCCTTAAAATTATTAGAAAACAAATAACTATGACATGTTTGTAGAGTAATTAGAGAGATGAGAGCCAAACCACTTGGGATATCAGAAATTATTAGAAAATTAGCAAACACTATGCTTAAAATGATTAAAGGGCTTTTCTGAATTAAGCAGGGTCATGGAGTTCTTTTGCTGATACTTGGTTTAACAAGAGTGGGGTGAAACTCCTACATCCTTCCTCACAGTGGCTCACCATGGGATAAGGATCAAGCAAGCGCTGCTAAAACTATGTGTTGTCTAAACACAACACTTAGCCCTTTTTTCTCACCTATCTGACAATTGCTTTCCATATGACTTGGCCACTTTATTTTCACTGTCCCAATTTGGAATAGCGCTAGTTTTCTTTTCTGTACTTGACCCTAGGTTCAAGTACACAATTTTGCAGAAGGATGAATTTCAGAACTCCTGAAATTCGGAACTCCTATGTTCTGTGGTACACGTAGGGATAGACAAGATCATATTATAGTAAGAAATGTGTGATAAATCAGTGTGTGTGTGCGCACTCATGCAAACTGTGTATCATGTACAAAAGTAGTGACACAATTCTCCATTTTATATTGGCAGTCACAGAATCTACTTGACATTTTCCTTGGACCCATGTTCATAGATCCATCCATAGCTTCCAGTATTCTTATCATGCCAGGTGCATCTCCCCAAAGCATTACCTAGCTATGAGCTTTGCTCTCATCCAACGCTATTGAGTACTTATGGGGAAGGTGTGTCCATTATTGTTGAAACAAGGGCGGCGGGCTGTGTCCCCAGCACCCGGCCGCCCATACAGCTAGCTTTACCCGAAATAATTACACGGAAACTGTATTCTTTTAAACACCTCTTGGCCCCTTAGTTTCAGCCTCTTAACCCATTTTTATTAATCTATGTAGTACCACGAGGTGCGCTTACCAGGGAGATTCTAGCCTACGTATGTACAGGCAGTGAGATGTCTCTGTCATTTCTAGAGCTTTGGATTTCTTGTTTACTTACTTAGGTAATATTATATCCTTCTGGAGTCTTTGATGGAGTTGAAGAATGGATAGGTAGTTATAGTTTTCCATTGTTATGATAAAAGATAAAATAGATATAAATATTGTAACTGTGATTCTTGCTTAATAACTGTTTTGCTATATGTAATTTTACTATGCTAAAGTTAAAGCCTTTCTTTTTTGTTTAAACAGAAAAAGGGGAAGTTATGGGGGAGTGTCATATATCAATCTGTTGATTTCATTGGTTAAGCAATAAAGAAACTGCTAGGCCCATTTGATAGGCCCACCCTTAGGTGGGTGGAGTAAATAGAACGGAAGGCTGGAAGAAAGAACCTGAGTCAGAGAGTCGCCATGATTCTTTCACTCCAGACAGACGCCACCCTTGTTTCAACACATTATCAGTGTGTTTACAAGGAGCTTGCACTGGAGTATCCTCCTTGTGTCTCTTAGGATGTTCCCTAGTGAAGGAAAGGAATGAACTGCAGTCTGCTGCTAACTTTTGTCTCCCTATCTACTTTCCTTCGGCTAGGTGATGACAGGTTTCTGAAGCTCTCTGCACTTCCTCCTTCCCTGCAAGCTGGGACTTGAGGATTAAACAATTAGAATCTGCTGGAGTTTAGCACTCCTGGTCCTTGATAAGTACCTTGCAAAAAGTAGGTATTAGTGAACTCAAATCTAAATGTCTCCCCTTAGCTTCAGTCCCAGGTCTAAAAATGTCTGCTTGATAATTGTACTTGGGCATTTCACTGAGACTTCAAAGTCTGGAACAAAAGTTTACTAATTTCTTCTCTTATATGCCAATCCCACCACAGATTCTGTTCCCTTTGTTTAATTCTACTTGATGCATAGCCATTTGTGTGATATCTCTTTCATCCCCAAATATTCTTATTTTACATATTCCCTGGTACCCAAGAAATATACATGACAACTACTCAAACATATTTTATTCTTTCTGATTACTTTGTTAACCTCCATTCCACTACCCCTTACTTTATTATCTCTAAATTAGCTTTACCAAACTCATTAATATGTCCCATCCCTTCATCAGAGCTCTCCTATGTAAAGTATCTTATAGTTTTTCCATTGTTTTCAAAATACAGATCTTATTCCTCATTGTGGACCCAGGTCTCCAGATCCTTCATGTATTGCTTCTCCAAGGACAATCATCTACCTTTTCGATTCTTTTCCATGTTCTAGGTTTTCTCTTAATCCATTGAGTTAGCCATATCTTCCTGCTTCAGAACGTGTTGCTCTGTAGAAATTTCCTTTATAATAACACAGGCAGACTGGGAGGGAAGTTCTTTAAGACACAGAATGTTAAAAGGGAGGTGGAACAACAAAGTGTTCTAAAAGGTGAAATATTTCACCCTGCAGCTGAGATCCCTGAAGGAGACATTCACCAACCAATTCGGCTGCCAGCAGGTTATGTTATAACCTCCAGGATTTCAGATTTCACCAACTGTCTCCCAGGCTTGGGTGGGTTTTGGTGATACAGCTGTCATGAATCATTTCCACATCTGTAAGTAACACCAATAAAGTTCATTAATTTACAAAGTTGAACTTAGGGGCTACCCTTCTTTCCTGCCTGGGGTAAATAAAATTTTGTGCCCACATCCACAGGAAGTATCATACAATACTTGTACATACTGTCAAGGAATGATCCTTGACACAGTAGGTGAACCTCATTCTTCTGAGCTCAGCAGGAACAGCTCTTCTTCAAAAATTATTCCATTGACCCTAAGAGAAATCAGACATTCTAGTTAAGTACCTGAACTACCCTTCACAATGTGAACTACTTCAGAGAATGCATTTTTGTTAGTTGTTGGTGGTGAATAGATTTATTAATTTGTTCATTTGTGTTTTTTTTTTATTTCATATGACAATAATGGAATGTCATGTTTTCAGTCCTGGTAAAAGTAACTGGCTGTGAAAATGACATTGATATAGTTCTGCCAAAGATTTCTGAGAAGAGCTGTATCACTGTGTGAGCACGCATAAGGACCTGAGTTCAAATTCCCTAGAACTCACACAAAAAGCCAGGCCTGTGAATACAATTTTAGTTGCAGAGGGGTAGAGAAAAAGATGGGAGAATTGATGGAGCTTGCTAGCATAGACAAAATGTGGCAAGCTCTGGATTCAATGAAAGACCTGCCTTAAGCTGGGCAATGGTGGCTCATGCCTTTAATTCCAGCACTGAGGGGGCAGAGGCAGGTGAATCTCTGTGATTTCAGGACAGCCTGATCCACAGAATAAGTTACAGGAGAGCCAGGGTTACACTGACAAATTTTGTATCAGAGAAGAGAGGGAGAGAGGGGAGGGGAAGAAGAAGGGAAGGGAAGGGAAGGGAAGGGAAGGGGAGGGGAGGGGAGGGGAGGGGAGGGGAGGGGGGAGGGGAGGGGAGGGGAGGGGAGGGGAGGGGAGGGGAGGGGAGGGAAGGGAAGGGAAGGGAAGGGAAGGGAAGGGAAGGGAAGGGAAGGGAAGGGAAGAAGATCCTGTCTTGAAGGAATAAGACAAGGAGCAATAGAAGGAACACTTATAGACGCCTATGTGGATGTGTGAATATATCACACACATATATAAAATAGATTTTTATAATAAAAAATGTTTTAACCAGGGAAGTATTATATACCAAAATGAGCAAAATGCAAACACTTTCCATTTCCTGCAATTTACTGAAAACTAAGAATTATATTTTAATATTTAATACTGTTATGAAAGTTATGGAAAAGTACAACCAGAAATTTCAGAGATGGGAGCTATCCCAAAACTGTCTCATTTCTATAGCACATTGTTTATATATATATATGTGTGTGCGCGTGTGTGTTTGTAGCAAATTGTTTATATATGTATATGTATATGTATATGTATATATATCAAGGCACTATTCTAAGAAATCAAAGTAAAAGAAAACTCATTAAACATGATTGTTAAAAAATGAAAGTAGGTGCACATACTTCAACATGGGGATGATTTTATATGTATATATAATATATATAATGTATATATCCTCATATATATCATGTATATATTCTCCTGCCATATTTTGATTCAAATAAGGTTAAGAGCACTGCCTGCTCTTGCAAAGGTCCTGAGTTTAACTCCCAGCAACCACATGGTGGCCCACAACCATCTGTAATGGGATCTGGTGGCCTCTTGAGGATGAGATCTGGTCAGTCGTTCTCATTAAACTTAGGCCATGAAACCCAATATGGACTAATTCAACAGAACCACCATATATGGGCTGCCCATGCATGATTCAGCCAGGGCATAAATTTTGTTTTCAAATTTCAACATGTTAGCACATGTTTTAAATCCCAGCACCTTGTAGGTGGAGGAAGAAACAGAAAGATTGCAAGTTCAAAGCCAATCTGAGCTGCATTGAGCAAACCTGTCACAAATAAACTCAAACTAAAAAAAACATATTGCATAATGCATACATGCATGAAAACAGCACATGGTGTGTTGTTGTCTGGGTTTCTGTCCTGCCTGGCTCCTGCAGTCGTTACGTCCCAAAGAAATCACACAGAGCTCTACATTAATTATAAACTGATTAGCCTAGTATCTCAGGCTCTTTTTATTAACTAATTCTTACATCTTAAAATTAGCTTATTATTCTTGTCTGTGTTAGCCACGTGCCTTGGTACCTTTTTTGGTGAGGCAGTCACATCTTGATTGCCCTGTGTCTGGCTTCCTCTGTGTCTGAATGAGGACCGCAGACTGAAATTTCCTTCTTCCCAGAATTCTCCTTGCCCCACCTATACTTCCTGCCTGGCTAATGGCCAATCAGCATTTTATTAAACAAGTACAAGAAACAAATCTTTACAGGCTAAAACCGTTGTCCCACAGCAGTGTGTGATTTTTTTCATACACCAGCTGAAAAGCAAATTTAACCTTATATAAAGAATAGATAAAATCATTTCTTTAGACGAACTTTGAAAAGATGAAGATCCTGCAATATTCCCTCATTCTGTACACAGTGCTGCTTTGTGGTTCTACAGACACAATGTCTTGGTAGTTGGAAATCGTGGAGGACACATATGGATTTGTAATCAGACACCTTTGGTAGCATTTTCCATGTACTTGAAGTAAAAATCTATCCATTTTCTCAGAACCTTCAGTGTGTTCTCCAGGTTCATTTTTCTTAGCTCCTCTAAGAAATTTGGATTTCCCTCTTCTTCTAAAGTGATTTCCCTAGCTGGGCATTTTATGAGTGAGAATTTTACCTGTCATCGTGAATTAAATTCAAGGAGGACAGTGAAATACATGAGCAGTCATTTATCAGGATGATAAAGCAACACAATTCCTAACTCAGTTCTCAGAACACTCCACATTTTTCATTAATATCAATGCTTGGGGGATAAAACAGTCAAATGATTGATTAATTCCTTTATTTGTTCTGCATATGTAGACTTTCTCAGCTTCTTAGTGTTTCAGGGTAGATTTTGAGTGCTTTCTTTCCTGTCTTCTGTAACTGAAATGTACACTCGTTTTTGAATACCCTGCTGTTGAATGGGAAAATATTTTACTACTTATCTTTCCTTTCATGTATAGATAAATTCTATATACTCAAATAAATAACTCTTCTGGGGAAATTGCAGGTTAGGTTTGTTATTTGTAGGATATTCAACATTATCATTTTCTTGTATGGGACACCCTCAGAAATGAATAATACTTTATCTTAGTAGATTAAGATTATCTTAGAAGATTCCGAAGCAAGTCATACTAATTCCACATCACCGGCCCATCTCCTGAGCAATAGACAATGATATCATCATACTACTGAGAAAATTTTTTAATCGCTATTATGGACTTACTACTTTTCTTACTAAAATTGTACTCAAATATATTAAATGAATCGATGATTTTTATACAAAATATGATATGTATCAAGGAAATTTGTTCCATTCTCCCAAATTCTACACTGTATGATATTCCATAAACTGAGCTTTATTCTATAACGAAAAAATAAATATCAAAGGAAATTTAAAGAGAAAACTAAAGAAACACACCCTCAGGTAAAACAGGCACTATGGATTTTTACATTCCATTGTAAGCATCTGGGAAAATGAAGTTTAATTCTACTTTTTACAACTAAAACCCAATGTCTATTCTCAAGGTAACTTACCAAACTTGTGTCTTTATGGAGACAAAGAAGACATCTGCTTCTGAACATGGAGAGCATCAGTACCGCTGTGCCCACATAGTGAGTCAGAAGGTGTCAGCCTCTTTTGAGAATATAAAGGGCCCTGTGTACAAAGGATAATTTACTGAACTCTGAGGACTTACCTTAGAGGACACAAAGAAAGTCTTTGCCACAGAATTTACACAAAAGTATCCTGTAGCTCACTTTGATAGGTTTATAGAAATCTCTGGAGTCAGAATTCTATTAGGGATGTTCAAACATGGATTTCATGATCTGGAAGCATTCATTGCTTTCTAGACCCGAGCTTCTTTTGTCCCAGCATATTGTACAACAGGATAGAAGAATCCGGTTTATAGCTGAAGAACTCTAAGTGGAAATTCAAATTCCCCACCCTCATTTCCCCTAGTGCTCAACTTATAGACACAATCTCACTGTCACATAGAATTAACCCCCGATGTGTGTATATAGTATTTCTGTGTAAGTACAGGGGCATGTGTGCCACAGTGCACATGAAGATCAGACGACAAACCTATATGTTTGCCATTGCCTTCCACATCGTTTGAAACAGGGATTTTTGATGTTGGCCTGGCAGATGCCAGGCTAGCTGGGCCATTAACAACCATTGATTCTTCTCTTTCTACTTCCCATCTCACTGTAGGACGGCTAAGATCACACGTGCACATGAGCATCTCCTGTTTTTAAGTGTGTTTTGAAGATTCAAATTCAAATTCCTGCATGTGTACTTCTCCCACTAAATCCCATCTTAGCCCTCATTGCAGTTTTGACAAAAAGTTGGTACTGGAACACATGGCAGGACCATATGGACCTGAATTGCAGGATCTTTGTGATTACTCCTTTGTGAACTCCTAGACTTTACCACAGTTCCATGCCTGTTTCATACTTTCAGTCATTTCTGAATGAATATCATCAGTTAGTAAATGAATCCTGCTTATCATGGCAGCTTTAGTTTCTCTATCCAGTTTCTTATAATGTTGTCCCTGGGCCAGAAGCAGCAGCAATACCTTGAAATTTTTACAAATACTAAACACAGACATAATGAAGCATGAATGAAAAGTTTCCTGCGGTCTCCCAGAGACATGGAGATGAAGTAACAATTGGAAGCCAATGTTGACAGATAAAATCTCTGTATATCCATTAGAACCATCGGACTCATTTTAAAGAACACAGTGTCTATTATCTCATACTAAGTTCAGAACAATAAATTTTAAATATTTGTAGGTTTTTGGTAATTTAAAAACTTTAGTATAATTTGATTATGTGTATTATGAGCATGAAGCGTTGCTGCCATCCAAACTCTGTGGGGTTATGTGTGTGGGGGATGTCAATAGCCAGACCTCAAGGACTAGCAAGCAAGCCTAGTTTATTTCTGAATCTTTTTTTCTTCTCTTGTGATTCTTTTCTAATAACTTAAGAACTGCAATTTAATTTCTCTAGTTGAAAACTTAAAAAGGTATATTGATGAAAGATATGGACATCATGTTTCCCCTTCTTTTTGGCTTGATCACTAACTTCATCCACAGTCTTCTTTTATCAGTTATGATACCGGCTGTAATTAGATTTTGTTTATAAATTTCTCTACACATAGCACATCCCAACTGGTTCAATTCTGTTTCTGCGAATATTTCATTATGAAGTACTGTATGGTCTAAGTGTTTCATTACCTGCAAAGATTTCTAGAAATGCATGATCCTGTTACTATTAAATGTAACTAAGTTCCTAGAAGGTAGAGTAACTATTTTCTTTTATATATCAACAAAAATTACTACACAGTCATTTAACTTATTTTTTACTTACATTTCATTGATTAAAACTACCACAAAAATAAGGTCAAGCAAAAATTAGGGAAAGTTTGACTTTTCATAATTAAATTGCAATGAAATGGTAATGGGATCCTATAGAAACTATATTCAATATAAAAAAAAACATAATACAAAAGTTTTTTTTGTCAGCAACCCCATCCTTTCATTTTTTTCTCTTTTTAAATGGAGATGCAAGCTCAACCAGCTTCCCTTGCCTATCCCCAAGTCCCCAATGTGAGGAGTGACCACAGGTACCAGATCTTGGCTTGCTGATAGTACAGGTTTCAGAAACTCTCCTCCAGCCCTGCTGTTCCAGCTGTTTGTGTCAGTAAATCAGCACCCCTCCATGACCAGAGGGCTGGCTCCATTCTGAGTCGCAAGAATCTTGAGACAAGTGATAGTCTTAACTTGGCTGGAGAGGATCCTCCACAGCAAAGATCAGCTCTATCTTTACAGAGCTACTGCAGGCAAGCCAGCTCAGCTATCTGGAGAAAGCAGAACACAGACCTTCATTGGGAAGGACACCACCCACAGCGATGACGTCACACACACCTCAAGGCAACACTCCCTTCACACCCCAGGTGTCTGCAGTCAGCCTCAGACACAGACAGGCTGCTAGGTGGAAAAATGGAATGGAAGAGACTCAGCCACATGAATTTACCTTTCAGGAGACAGGGGAGCTCATTCACAAGGTCAGTTGACCATGACTTCACCCAGGGTTGCCATAGCCTTCAGCTTGTAGTCCTCAGAGTCCTCATTGATCTAGTTCTCACTCCACTGCTCCGCTGCCCACAGCTGGCATCTGCTGTCTGTGAAGTCATGACAAGGTAGCAATAGAGGTCAGGAAAATAAAATATTACTCTGGAAAATAAATTTTAAAACTTTAAGAAGTATAATACTTAGCCTTGCTTATCATTCCAATGACAGAGGATGATGAGGTGGAGGAAGCTGAAGAGAAGGGATTTGAAGAGAAGAACACAGTAACAGCTACTGCATTCTACACTCTAAACTAAATCTTTATGTCCAGTAGTTTGTTTACCAATAGTTTCCCCTGCCCTTAAAATATGAATGACTCACTTATTTAAACATTCAAGTCAGAAGCGCTTGGGTTATATTCTATTTCTGTTCTGGTCCTGCTATGTGACTCTGTGTAGGCTATGCGATTCTTGAGATATCTTCCACAGGTTTCTGTGGAATTTAAATAAGGCTAAGCAAATATTGTAAAATGCCCTGCCTATCGTCGATGTCCAAATAATGTGAGTTTCCTTCCTTCATTTCTGTTGACTCTGTGGATATGTACATTTAAGGAAAAATACTTTGTTTTATTTAAAAATATGACAGTAATTGTGCAGAAGCAAAGGTTAGAACATACTGTCAATCTTCTTCCTGTAACATTCCTATCACAGGGCTTCATGCACCTTTGTCCTGAGGAATGCCTCTGCTTTCTCTTCAGTTTTGTTTTCTCCCGATTGCTACGTCTCACCTGTCTGAGGAGGAGAGCAAGGCTTGTGAATTGAAGTGAAGCTGAACTCCACCTTGTTCATTTAATATTTGAGCGGTCAGGGCACAGCCATTATCACTTGCTATTTCCTAGTAAGTAACTGTAGAAAGCTTTAATCCTCCTTATCCCTTCGTAGAATATTGTATTTGAATAAGCACAGCAATTCAGAGTCAAGTAATTCCCCATTTATATTTTATCAACAACCCCTTTGACCTTCTCAACAGCATTAGTGCTCTGGAAGAAATAATTTCCCCTTGCTTTGATGTGTAGTACAAGTTGTCTCAAACAATTTGTCATGAAGGTCTTTTGGCAGGAACAAAGCCAACACCAAAAAAAAAAAAAGGCCATTTTCCATTATCAAGGTGGAATGACTGGCCCAGGAGATGAGAAAGTGATTTATATAAATGAAAGGACATACCTTGGCCTCAGAGGAAAAATAAATAAATAAAATAATCAGCAACCTTCTGGACAGATTATCAGGAAATGGTTGTCTGTTCGGTGTTCCAGAAGAAATAAAAAGTAAACTGTTTTCTAATTCTTAGCAATATTTAAAATATAAACTACAAAGATTTTCTTGTGCTTTGAAATAAAGAAAAGCACTTCACTGTATTCTAAATATCTCCACTTGGTCACTATTATCTGGACTTGGGAATTCAACACTTAAGAAGAAATTTAGACTGGAAATGAGAATAAGCGTTTTAATTGGCTCTACTCTATGAGCAGGTCACCTAGAACCTCATTTATATGGTTTCATGGATATGGAACTATATGACTATTTGATCTTAAACAGCACTTCTAAACTTTACCTGAAACGCAGTAACATTTAACACAACTGGCTCATTTCTGTGATTCAGTATTTTGATTTGACAGGCCATCAACCACTGATAATTATTTTGATATTTCACCACACCTGAAAACCCACCCTCAGGGCTATTAAATACTAAATCTACAGGTTTATCCTATTTAGAGTTACCATTGCAGTGATGAAAAATCATGGCCAAAGAAATTTAGGGAGGAAAGGGTTTATTTCAGCTAACACTTCCTGGTAAGAATATATCACTGTGGGAAGTCATGGCAGGAATTCAAACAGGGCAGAAACCTGGAGGCAGGAGCTGATATAGAGGCCATGAAGGAGTGTTGCTTACCAGCTTGAACATCATGCCTTGCTCAGCCTGCTTTTCTATAGAGCTCAGCACCGCCAGCCCAGGGTTGGATCCTGCCCCATCAATCACCAATTAAGAAATGTCCTACAGATTTACCTTCAGGCTGATCTTATGAAGTCATTTTCTTAAGTGAGATTCCCTCCTTTCAGATGAATTCAGCTTGTGTCAAGTTTACATAAAATTAGTCAGTTCAACTTTCATGTCTGAAAAATTGCAAAGCTAACAAACCTGTTTAACTTAAAATAAGTGTGTGACTGAATATCACTCACAACACTGAAGCAGAAATGAAAATGATGGTTCAATGATCTTGAACTCACCAAGAAGGGATTACATAGACTTTTCACGTGAAAGGATAGAAAAAAATCAATGTCCTCTTACCACACCCTCCAGAGAAGAAGAAAATGCCCTCCTTGAATGCTTATTGGATTCTGAGAGGTGAAGAGCAGAGGTCAAAGGATAATTATCAATGTCAAGACAGGAAAACTAAGTAGGTCTATTGAAGCATCGACATAAAGGAATGAAGACTCCATCCTAATAAGCATGGATGCCATAGAATAATTTCTTTGAGATAATAGAAGATTTGGAATTCTTTATTGATAGGTTATTGCTTTTTTACTTTCATCTTGCTTATGGGAAGGAAGGAAGAAAGAAAAATGCTTTTGTCTAGAACAAAAATTAAAAGAAGAGAAAAATGGCTATATATTAGAGTCCATAAATATTGTATGAATGTTCTGCCAAGACAAAGCAACTTATCATTCATTGTACAGTCTTACAGACATTTAATTGCACAAGAGCAAATGTAAGAGGTTGGTAAATTTCTCAAAAAACTCCAACAGTCTTTCTTTATTGAATCCATGAGGAAAGGAGATAGAGATTATAGAGATTCCTAAGGGGATTGTGAAAAAGAAGGGAAATGACATTGTGCAATAATTATGAAATTATTTGTATACGATGGGGCTAGTGGGACTAAACATGGAAAACTGAAGGATATCATTGACATTTCAACCAACATATTAGGCATTCAGTTAGTAGCCATCTCACCTTCTGAATGAGTTCCTTTCATACCAGAAACTTAATTCTCTTGAAGTCAGGTTAACATTCATAGAAATATTGGTAAATTGGGAGGCAGCACATAAGACTTGTTTTGCACTGCCAATGCCATCATCACTTCTCTAATTTATTTGCCTTCATTCAGTTCTAATGTCAAGAATGACCTAGAAGCCGGGCGGTGGTGGCACATGCCTTTAATCCCAGCACTTGGGAGGCAGAGGCAGGTGGATCTCTGGGAGTTCGAGACCAGCCTAGTCTACAAGAGCTAGTTCCAGGATAGGCTCCAAAGCCACAGAGAAACCCTGTCTCAAAAAAAACAAAACAAAACAAAAAAACAAAACAAAACAAAAAAAAATGACCTAGAGAGTTCAAAACTCCGCTACCTGTGACAAGGACAAATGTGAAAGTTCCCAACAAGTTTGATGATTTCTACTTAGCAATTATTCTTATCTCACCCTTTTTCTGAACGCATGTAGGAAGGGGTTGCTTCTGTCCCTTAAAAAAAAAATTCTTTTATCTTCATTCTGGTAGCAGTTACATAATACTGTTCAAAACCATTGAACTGTTCATAAAAACCACATTTCTGTACATTATACACCAATAAGCATGATGTTTCTAAAGTCTAGGAGTCTAAAATAAGCATTCAATTATATTAGTATATTTAGACTAAATAATTTATTTTAAAATTAGATCATTAAGAAAATCACATGCCACCAAGCCTATGACCTGAACGCAGTACAAGGTCTAACACTGTAGAAGGTATAATGGATATTTTTAAGTCAGTCTTCATAAATTATTCCCAACAAAGAAATAAAATATGAGATAGCAAAGAGCATTCAGTAAAATGTGTCTTTAATTTTATCTCCAACAACCTCTAAGAACTACAATTTTTTCTCCCTTGAAAATAATTATAGTTCATTCATATCACCTTAGAGAAAGTCTTCCTTATGGAGGATGGTTTATATAAACCCTTTCCACAAATGGACATGTGTGTGTGTGCCTCAGGAACACGGTGGGAACACACTCTATTCTCTCATTTCTCAATTCATTTGGGAAATGATTTTGTAGAACTATGTGCAAAGATTGTATTTCTTTAAATGGCAATTAAGTATTATATTTTACCAATCTACTAGAAAAAAATTATATATTCATTTTTATTTGGTATTTAATATTTTGTTTTAGTCCTCTGTCATTGCTACTATTATGAACAAACCCAAAGTGCTTACACTTAACGGCACTATATCTATCTGTCTGTCTGTCTGTCTGTCTGTCTATATATATATAATATATATATATAAGATATATATATATATATATATCTTCTATATACCTACCTATTTATCTATCATTACTCTCTCTGTGCATATGTAGAGTAAATTTCTAGTAGAGAAGTCAATAGCCATATACATACTTAATAATAATTTCAACATTACATCTCTCTTATAAGATTCATAGTGTTTTTATTACTACTCATAGTATCAATCACCTCTTTAACCATTTTCTTTTTTTTTTCATTTTTTTATTGATAAAAGGAGAATAAAGAAAAGAAAGAAAAAAAAAACAAATTTCCACCTCCTCCCAGCCTCCCGTTTCCCTCCCCCTCCTCCCATTCTTCTCCCCCTCCTCCCACCCCTCTCCCTTTCCCCCCACTTTTCTCCCCCCTCCCTCTCCAGTCCAAAGAGCAGTCAGGGTTCCCTGCCCTGTGGTAAGTCCTAGGTCCTCCCCCCTCCGTCCATATCTAGGAAGGTGAACATCCAAACTGGCTAGGCTCCCACCAAGCCAGTACATTGCATAGGATCAAAACCGCGTGCCATTGTCCTTGGCGTCTCATCAGCCCTCATTGTTCGTCATGTTCAGAGAGTCCAGTTTTATCCCATGCTTTTTTTGGTAACAGTCCAGCTGGCCTTGGTGAGCTCCCAGTAGATCAGCTCCACTGTCTCAGTGGGTGGGTGCACCCCTCGTGGTCCCGACTTCTTTGCTCATGTTCTCCCTCCTTCTGCTCCTCCTTGGGACCTTGGGAGCTCTATCCAGTGTTCCAGTGTGGGTCTCTGTCTCTATCTCCATCCATCGCCAGATGAAAGTTCCGTCCTGATGGGATTCCTCAGCCTAACCATTTTCTTGATAGTAACAGAATGCTATACACTCTTTCTCCTGTCGTGTGATGGGTAAGAATGTCACAGCATTCACTAAGTGTGATCATGCAAGAACTTTGTAGATAGAGGAAGAAGAACAGGATTCCAACTCGGCTTCAGATACTCACGGAGTTTGCAGAGAGCAGGGATATATGAGATCTTGTCTCAAAACAAACAAATATCGTAGCATGAAAATCATACTTCATATTTCTAGAGTTGCATGCATATCATGAGTAAAAATGAGTATATGTTCATGCTTTTAAAACAGGTAGAATGTCAAAGAACATTCTCCTGTTCTTTGAATAAAGAATGTCTTTATTCTCCTTTTATCAAAATTAAATTATTTTTTTTGTTTTTGACTTGTTTTATTTTGATTTGTTTTGAGACACTGTTTTTTCTTTGTAGTCCTGGCTGTCCTGGAACTTGCTCTGTAGACCAGGCTGATCTCAAACTCAAAGAAATCTGCCTGCCTTTGCTTCCCAAGTACTGGGATTCTAGATGAGTACCACCACCACCTGGCTAATGTTTCATATTACTTATCAAATTTTAAAAAATTATTCTTTAATATATTTTTATGATTAATAATTTTTAAGATTATATTTAGGTTGAAACTTCATATACAAGCCCTGCAAAGGTCAAATCATCCAAAGGAAGAGAATGGATAAGGTCTCACCCCCCCATACCCATGTACATAAAATTAGTATTAAGGCGAGTCAGTGGTTTAAGAAAATACAGTACATGAATCTAGGAGGGCAAAGTGATTTGGGGAGGGGATGAGAGAAGAACTAAGGGGGAGGGAAAGAGGGGTTAATTCGATCTAAACATACTCCATGCACGCATGAGATTCTCAAACAATAAAAACTGTTCTTAAATTATTTATTATGTTACATGTATTGTGTGAGGGTATATGTTTGTACATCACATGTATGCTGGAACTTGCAGAGATTAAAGAATGAGTCAAATCCCTGGAACTGTCATCTTAGGCACTTGGCAGAATTTTTTGTATCTTTTTAAATTTTTGATAATAGATTCTTCTCTCATACAAAATATTTCATTCAGTCAAATGTGTTTTAAGACAATAGTATGAAGATAGGAAATAAAAAGAGGTATGTTTTGAATGTAAAGTATAATTATAGAGACATTGAGACTTTTTTGAGTCATATTTATAATGGGGCCCAATAGTCATCCATGTTCTTTACAAGGAGAAAATTGAGAGTAAACTGGTTGAGGCCTCCTATAGAAGCACAATAGCAGTAGTTCTCAACCTGTGGGTCGCGACCCCTTTGGGTATTGAGCAAGCCTTTCAGATGGATTACCTAAGACTATCAAAAACAAATATATTTACGTTATGATTCATAACAGTACCAAAATTAGTTACAAAGTAGCAAAGATAATAATTTTGTGGCTGGAGTCACCACAACAGGGTCGCAGCATTAGGAAGGATGAGAATCACTGCACTGATAGCATTAGAGCAAGTAAGAGACAAACATACACATAGAGGGACTTAGAGTGAATAGTTTTACATGGATAATAACTTTGCATAGCCTACGTTGATCTCTCTGTGTGATGGAGAGTGAATGAAAGGGGGGGAGTTATAGAAGTTATCCCAGAATGAGCTATTTTCAGAATGTTTGTGTTAAGAGAATAAGATGTCAAGCTCTGGAGAATTTTCCAGAGCGCTGGTTGCAGTTACTGAGGACAGGCAAACAGCCTCCTGCAAATATGGCCTGACTCATAAATGATTTACCTGAAAAGCATTCCAGTAGGAATTGAATACAGCCACACTCTGCTGTATCATGAGCCTTAATAAAGAAGGCATGAAAGAACCAGCCTCGAGCTCATGATGCTGCCATAGATGGAAAACTATTGACCTCTTTGAGTACTCTGTGGGAAGACAGAGGGTTTTGGAAATATATGCCACCTCCACCTGCAACAAAAGGCTTTCACTTCCTCCTGTCTATTGGCCATAATCCAAAGAAAAAGATATCTGATAGTAGCTAAACAAATGAACCCATTCCTCTTGAGGCAGGGAAAGAAGAGAGCTAAGCAACAATTTGAAGTATTTCTTCCTTGGATTACTTAAACTCGAGAGTATAAAGTTTAGTCAAAAATGTCAGAAACAATTGATTGTTTGTTTTTGCTTCCTGTGTGCCATTTGAGGAGTGAAACCAGGCCCTTTATGCATTATCAAAGTGGCACTATGTACTTGTTCACATTACTGATTTGAGAAACAAGAATTTCTGAAAGAAAATCAATTTCTGACATGGAACAATGCTGAATCTTGCCACAAAACAACAAATCCTCAACCAAACACTTTAAATATCATCTTCTCTACTATTAATTCACATCACACTGCAGACTGCAGTTGGATAGCTTCCCTTTTACCTACTCCTCCAGAAATGGCCATTTAAAAAGTTGTCCAAAAGAATAACTCATTGACAGACATATTTGAGTTTAACTCTCATCTATAGAAAGATGGGAGGAGACTGTAAACTAATATGCCCTAACACAGAATTCATGGAAGTTTTTTCTTGATTTGTGTTAGTTGTGCATAGTAATGGGAGTTCAGAGTAGTGTGTAGGTATATACATTCAACACACAGTTATTAGATCAAATTGAAGCTCACTTTTTCCATCCCACGCATACCTGTCCCTAATGTAGGGAATACTGTTCACTGCAAGAATCATTTTGTTAGATCACTCAAATTAGAAAGTGTTTGTGGTACTTGTTTTCCTGTGTCTGACTTAATTGACAAAAGTTACTATCTTCTGAGTCCATTCACTTTTTTTTGTATGTGACAGGATTTTATTCTTCCTTTTAGTTTGATAATGTTCCATTCTTATTATGATAGGATGGACTCTTAGATTATGTCCCTATCTTAGTAACTCTTAATGGTGTTTTAAAATAAGCATGCATGTTCTTTGTGGAATTTCATTACGTTTCCTTAATGCAGGTTCTGAAATGACTTATGACACAATAGCTTTACCATCATCATGTTGTTCTGGCACTACTTTCTTCTGCAAATGTTGCCACCTCCAATCGGTGGTGACATTCCCGCTCAACACTATCTTGATTATAACAATATCCTCCCACCGTCATTTCTCTGTTGTCCTTCACCCCTATGAGTTCCTTTGCTCTGGTATGATTTAAGGACATGGTAATAACTACAAGGTATTTTTTCTTGCTGATATCTCTGTTAAGAGTTTGAATACAATGTGGTACAAATAATACCATATACGGGGGAGATTGCCTTGCAGCAGATGGGATTTTGGTAGTGACTGGATCTTGAAAGCTCTAACTAATCAATGGATTAATCTACTGATGGATTCCTATGTTCTCGCATTACTGCAAGGCAGTGAAAAGTAGGAAGAAGAATTGCAGTGGAGGAAATAGGTCATTGAGGATGTTGTTTGAGTGTGTGCCATCTTGTGTCTCCCTCTCCGCCTCCTCCCTCCCAGAGGCCATGATTTTAGTTCCTCTCCTTTGTCACACCTCCAATGCTGTGCCTCTAAAGTAAAAATAATTCACTCCTATCCTTGAGTTTTTTTTTTTACGTCAAGTATTTTGCCACAATGATGGAATAATTAAGATAATTAGTTAATAAAAATCCCCCACTGCTTTCTTAATATCTCAAGTCTACAGTTCATTCTCCATCATTTATGGGACACTTCTAGTGCATACCAAAGGAGGGATTGCACAGGGGAGGTTTGTGCATGGCACATTATAAAAGGCACCTATGATTTCTCTATTTTAAGCTTTAACTTTTCGTGTCCTTTAGTGTGGATATGAGAAAGTCAGCTTCTCCAGAACTCGAATTCCAGGTGTTTCTCCTTTATTCATTAATAGCCAGCTATTGCAACAAAGAGGAGGTTCAGTCTGCTTCCAATATTCACAGATAGATTCCCTGTGATTGAAGAGCCAATAAAATATACAAAAGCTTCTCCTGGGCTCTGAAATGGTAATGGGGAGCTGTGTTAGGTGATTATGGTTTTTTTCTGCTCTAACATTACACAGTCTTCTTTATAACCATTAGGAGTTCACTATGTGTTCAAGTATTTTGAAGGTAAATGTATAGTTGAATTCTGTTAAAGTCTTCTCCTTTTAAAACAAAAGGTTTCCTCGGACAATTATAGGTACACTTCAGAAAACTGCTGTCAGGATATTATCATCAATAATTAAGAAGTAAATATAAAACCTCTATAAAACATAAAATTCAAATATTTCTGTTAGGGTCTGGCATGTTTTCATTTCTTAGCACTTACGGGATTCTTCTAATAAAGACAAGAATAAAAAGCAAAGGTGGGAATGAAGTAATCTTTCTAAAAATCTGTGGTGAACCTTAGTTGAGTAGTATAGCTAGAGATAAAAAGCCCTGTAGTTAATGAAGACTTTTGTAAGGTTAAAGCAGAGAGGCTCAAAGTGAATGACCAGTCTACCTTAATTTTCTGATGATGGCCAAACAGTATTGCAATTAAGATAGTTTCTGTGTGATTATTTTGGGTCTGGGCAGCTGGGAAACAAACAAGTGGCCACTGACAACAGTAGTTTAAACCACACACACTAATAGTGGGAAACTTCAAAACCCAACTGTCACCACTGGGCATGTCTGTCAGACAGAAACTTAACAAAGAAATAAGGGAACTAATGAATGTCATGACTCAAATGGACTTAACAGACATCTAAAGAACATTCCATCCAAACATAAAAAAATACTTTCTTCTCAGTACCCCATGTAACTGTCTCAAAAATTGACCACGGACTCAGTAAGAAAGCAAACCTAACAGATACAAAAAAAATTTGGGACAACCCCATGTATCTTATCAGATCACTGGGGCTTAAAGTTAGAATTCAACAGAAGCACTAATTTTAGAAAGCTCACACACACACGGAAATTGAAGAATGTTCACTTGTATCATCAATGAGTCAAGGAAGAAATAATTAAAAAAATAAAGACTTCCTAAAATTCAATGAAAATGACTGTTAAAAGCTCTAGGACCAAAAAACAAAACAAAACAAACGAAAAAAAAAAAAAAAAACACTAACCCAGGAGGACTAGACTGAAGGAAATAATCACATTGAGAGCTGAAATCAACAAAATAGAAACAAAGGAAACAATACAAAGAATCAGTGAGACAAACAGTTAGTTTTTCGAGAAAAATCAAGAAAATAGACAAGACTTTCTCCAAACTAACCAAAAGGCAGAGAGAGAATATCCAAATTAACAAAATCAGAAATGAAAAATAGACATAACAACAGACATGGAGGAAAACCAGAGAATATTCAGGTCTTAACTTCAAAAGCCTGTACTTCACAGAATTCTAAAGCTTAAAGGAAATAGAAAATTTTCTGAATACACATCACTTTCCAAAATTAAACCAAGATAGATAAGCAAATTAAATAGTCCTATAGCCACAAAAGAAATAGAAGCAGCCATCAAAAATCACCCAATATAAAAAATCCGGGGCCAGATATTTTCAGTGCAGAATTCTACAAGATTTTCAAAGAAGAGCTAATACCAACACTCCTCAGATTGTTACATGATAGAAATGGAAGAAGCATTGCCAAATTTTTATGAGGCTCCACTATCCTGATAAAGACACACGTAAGAAAGAGAATTACATACTAACATCCTTCATGAACATTGATGCACTAATACTCTATAAAATATTCACAAACCAAAATTCAAGAATACATAAGAAGAATTACTCACCATGACCATGTAGGCTTTATTCTAGAGATGGTTCAGCATATGAAAATCTTTCAATGTAATCCACCATACAAACAAATTGAAAAAAAAAAACCCATATAATTGATGATGTGAGAAGCCCTTTTGTTTATGTGTTGCTTTTTCTTTTTTTTCTTTTCTTTTTTTTTTCTTTCTTTTTTTTTTTTTGTTTTTCGAGACAGGGTTTCTCTGTAGCTTTGGTGCCTGTCCTGGAACTAGCTCTTGTAGACCAGGCTGGCCTCTAACTCCCAGAGATCCGCCTGCCTCTGCCTCCCAAGTGCTGGGATTAAAGGCATGTGCCACCACTGCCCGGGTATGCACTGCTTTTATTGGTTAACGAATAAAGAAGCTACCTTGGCCTGTAATAAGGAAGAGTAGAACTAGGTGGGGAAAACTAAACTGAATGCTAGGAGAAAGGAGGCAGAGTAAGGAGAAGCCATATAGCTTGGCCAGAGTCAGACACTGAATGGAACTATACCTAGTAAACCACAGCCATGTGATGATACACAGATTAATAGAAATGGGTTAATAGTAAACCGGAAGTACACTTAATCTATTGGCGAAACAGTATTGCAAATAATATAGTTTCTTTGTGATTATTTCATAATCTGGACAGCAGCATTCACCTACACATGATGATCTCATTCAGTACTGAAAAAGCCTTTGTCAAAATTTAACACCCTTTATGATAAAAGTCTTGGAGAGAGCAGAAATACAAGGAACATACCTAAACATAATAAAGCCAATATACAGCAAGCCTACAGTCAACCTCAAACTAAATGGAAATAAACTCAAATTGATCACACTGAAATTAGGAACAAGACAAAGCTGTCCACTCTCTATATATCTATTCAATATAGTACTTGAGGTTTTAGCTAAAGCAATAAGACAACAAAAGGAGATCAAATGGATACAACTCAGAAGGGAAGAAGTCAAATGTTTGTTATTTGCAGATGATATAATAGTATAAATAAGTGACCCCAAAATTTTTACCAGGGAACTTCTACAGCTGATAAAAAACCTTCAGTAATATGGAAGGATGTAAAATTAACTGAAAAAAGTCAGTAATCCTCCTTTATACAGATGATAAATTGGCTGAGAGAGAAATTAGAGAAACATCAGCATTCACAATAGCCACAACTAGCATAAAATATCTTGAGTAACTCTAACCAAACAACTGAAAGACCTAATGACAAGAACTTTAAATCTTTGATGAAAAAAAACTGAAGAAGGCACCAGAAATTACAAAGATCTACCATGCTCTTGATAGTTAGGATTAACATAATAAAAATGCCAATCTTACCAAGAGATATCTACAGATTCAATGCAATACCCAGCAAAATGTTTTACAGACCTCAAAAGAACAATACTCTACTTCTTATGGAAAAAAACCCAGGATAGCCAAATAATCCTGTAAAATAAAGAAACTTCTGGAGGCATCACAATCCCTGGCTTCAAACTCTACTACAGAGCCTGCCACTACTACTGGAAATGCCTGATATTGGCATAAAAACAGAGCTGAGAATTAATGGAATCAAATCTAAGACCCAGATATCAGCCCACATACCTACAAACACCTGATTTTTTACAAAAAAGCAAAAAATATATATAAAATATAAAAAAGAAAGTATATTTAGCAAATCATACTGGCATAACTGGAAATCAACATGTAGAAGAATAAAAATAGACCCATATCTATCAGCATGCACAAAACTCAAGTACAAATGGATCAAAAATCTCAATATAAAACTAATTACATTGAGCTTCATAGAAGAGAAAGTGGGAAGTACACTTGAGCGCATTGACACAGGATGCTACTTCCTAAATATAATACTAGTAGCACAAATACTGAAAGCAATAGTTAATAAATGGGGCCTCCTGAAGCTGAGAAGCTTTTATAAAGTAAAGAACACCATCAACAAGACAAAACAGCAGCTTATAGAATGGGAAAAGATCTTTGCCCACCCCATTATCAGACAAAGGGTTGATCTCCAAAAAATATTAAGAACTCAAGAAACTTGACATCAAAAGAACAAATAATTGAACTTTAAAAAGTGGGGTACAGACCTAAACAGAGAACTCTCATCAGATGAATCTCAAATAGCTGAAAGACTTTTAAGGAAATATTCAACATTATTATCCATCACGGAAATACAAATTTAAACAACTCTAGATCCATCTTACACCAATCTGAATGGCCAAGATAAAAAACACTGATGACAACTTATGCTGGAGAGGTTATGGGGTAAAGGGAACACTTCTGCATTGTTGGTGGGAGTACAAGCTGGTACAGCCACTTTGGAAATCAGTATGGTAATTTCTCAGAAAATTAGGAAACTATCTACTTCAAGACACAGCAATACCACTTTTGGGTATATACTCAAAGGATGCTCAATCATACTACAAGGATATGTGCTCAACTGTGTTCATAGCAGCATTATTCATAATAACAAGAACCAGGAAACAACCTAGATGCCCCTCAACTAAAGAATGGATAAAAAATGTAGTACATTTACACAATGGAGTACTACATAGGAGTAAAAAATAATGACATCTTAAAATTTGCAGGCAAGGGGATGGATCCATATTGAAACCATATTGGGTGAGGTAACCTGGACCCAGAAAGAGAAATATAGTATGCACTCACTCATAAGTGGCTTTTAGAGATAAAGCAAAGAAAAATCAGCCTACAGACCACAACCCCAGAGAACCTAGACATCAAAGAGGACCCTAAGAGAGACATACATGGATCTACATATGAAAGAGAATAAGTCAAGATCTTCATAGTAAATTGGGAGTGTAGTGGTCATAGGGGAGAGGAAAGGAGAAGGGAGAAGGCAAGGGAGTGGAGAAAAATGTATAACTCAATAAAAACAATCGAAAAAATATGACTCTCCAACCCTGGAGTTCTTAACTTCAGGAGTCTTTACCTATTCTTTGGTATGTTTTTGGTGATATGACTGTCATTGATTTAGCCATGTTCCTGTAAGTAATCTTTAACCAATATTCTTGTCAGTCACCCCAATAAACTCATTGATTCACCAAGCTGAACTTTAGAAATATTGTTAATTTGGTGTGTAATTTTCTCACCTAGGGAGAGCAAATATTTTTTTTACATCTCCCCAGAAATGGTGTCACACAACACCAGCACACACTCATATTTGTTGAAGAGCAGACGTTTCTTTCTCCTGTGATGTTTTCTTTATGGGTATGGGAATTAGAGGCATGAGCCATACAAATTAAGGATATTCATCCACTTGTGCCGTGTACTGCACCCCCTGTGTCTGCACTCTGTGCACTAGAACCCAGTTACCGAGCTTTGGGCAAGGGAGCTGGAGGTTAAAATACACAGACACACACAGACAGACAGACAGACAGACAGCAACACGGGTCATCCTTGAATTCCCCAAGAATGCCCCCTTTATTGTGTTCAGGGGCAGATTATATAGAGATAGCCACGCCCCAGCCAAACCCACAAGAAACGACTCTCCAGCCATCAGGAACTCCTGAATGTCTCATGCTAAGAGCAGCTGTAGGCACTCAGATCAGGGGATTACAAGAAATTCAGGATCTGGGGACTCACTGCTCCCAACACACTTGTTCTTGTTAAATGATCCTCCGAGAAACCAGTTAAAGCAAAGAGCATGTTTCACATCAAGGAGTAAAACATCTTCCGAGGTCACATCTTTTCTTATCATTATCCATAAACATATTCCTTGCTATGTGATATGACCTTGAAGTTTAAACTTCTCTCTTTCTCATTCTGAAGCAACTAATTTCCCCATGTAAATAGTCTAAATCAAGTTAAAGGATATTATTGTTTATTTTATAGCTAGTGTCCTTTGAACTCCAGCTTACACCTTGTGCTGATAAAGCCTGAAGACATGAGATAGAGAGAAATGATAACTAGATACCTGCTGTAAGGGTCTATAAACTGAAAGGCAAGGTTTTCCTTAAGTCTAAATTATAGTATTGACAGTTCTAAAACCAGGAGGTAAAAGAGAAGTACCCTATTGAACACAAGAAAAAAAATGACAGCTCTTACATGAGGACTTATTTTCTCTCCCTCCAATCACATGGAGATGATGAAAGATGTGGATGAACAGAGAAAAATGGAAAGATGATCACAGCTCATAAGAACTCTAAACTACTGGACTAAAAATGCTTATAGATGAAAATTCTCCAAATCTTAGTGCCAAACATTATAAAAGCTCCTCTCCCTTCACACAATGTCTTGGTTGACATTTTTAACAGGCTACCAATTTTCTAGTAAGGTAATTCTCAGAGTCATAGATGCCTTCCATCCTTGGCTAGTTGTATTAGTCAGTTTTACCTGCAATAATGAAGCACTAAAGACTGTTTTTAAAAAAAAAAAGTGGAAATACAGTTATAAAGACAGGAGCGAGAGGTTGTGAGCATTGTTCTCACCCAGTGAAGAAAGGGATTTCTGAGCATCACAAGAGTGCTAATTTTATTGCCTTAGGGCATCATCGTGGCATTACTAGGCCTCACTTAACTTCAACTGTCTCTTAAGTGCTCTCTTCCCTAAAACAAAGCACTGTGGATGGAAACGTCAATATATTTCAATTTGAGGAAAGGGCAAGCAAATTGAGTCCTTTATGATCCTCAAAATTGTGGTGAAATGAAGAAAATAAAACTACATGTAAATGACATTATGGATCATCCCTAGACATGCTACCATTACCTTCATCATACTTCATTATTAGAACTCAGTTGTATAGCAGTAATGCAGAAATATAATTTATGGTCTCCCAGAATTATGAATCAAGTTTGCTTGGCGATATCTAGTTTGTCTCTATCAAAAACAATATCAAAATGACATAGACTAATGATAACAGACAAAGGACTTAAGAAAGAAGTTATAAAAACCTGGGAAGGAACAGGAGAAAAGAACAAATCTAGTAGAAAAAGCTTAAGCTGGATTAAATTCTGAATGGTCCTGAGGTTGGTGACATTCGGAGAGTAGGAACAGCAAATGTGAGGCTGGGTGGAGAAAAGCAAGACAAGATTTGCATCAGTAGGAATGAGCCTCTCCTTAACTGAAATTCACGCCTCATAGTCAACTTAATATTTTCAGCTCTAGAGAAATGAACAACAATTTTTTCCTCATGGAGTTTTTTGTATGCCAGAGATCAGAATAATGGTACTGTATAAATGAAAAGGACATGTCTGAATGTCAATGACATAGTCTTAAAAATGGCCATGGCCCCTTCCTGTTCCTTAATGTGTAGAACACTAACATGGTATGTTTGCCTACAATGAGACTACAAAAGGTTATCTTCTGAGCATCAGATTTAATGCCTGTGGATGTTGAAATATGAGTACTTTCTTCAGAAAATATTGTTGTTAAATCATCATCTAAATATGATGAGCACCGTCCTTAGTACTGTGCTCCTGGGAAAAATTTAATCAGTTTTTAGCATAATTACACATAAATTTCATCTGATAATCAAAATGTTAGATAATAGTAACAAATGTCAAAGTTATGCTCTAAAACTAATAGGAGATATAAACACCTTGGAAACATAAACGACACTACAGAGACTCAAAGGACAAAGAATATTTAAAAGATAGTACCAATTTGTAGACAGTCATGGTGGCATACTCAGCCCACTGGAAACAGAAGGAGAAGTACCTTCTGGCACTTTGAGGGAAGTCTACATGGCAAGTTCCAAGCCAGTCAAGGCTACATGGTGAGTTCCTGCCATCCTATAAAAACACAAAATAATAAATGCATAAATAAATGTATTTCATCTAAGGGCAGCAAAAGATAATGAGCATCTTAAGAAAAGGGTATGTATATGTCTTACAACGTTAAAAATAATATTTGACGAGGAAAATGGGAAGTGTAAAGCAAGTTGACTAGAAATGAAAGGCTAAGTGTGACTTCTCCACACTGCTTTTAACATCAAGTCTACAGACATGGACAGCAATCCTCTGTAGAGAGTCCTAGTCATTATTATAAAACTAGTTATAGAGGCAGATTATGTGCCAAACAGAAACCTTTTATAACAAGACTTCTGTTTTCTGTTTAGTCTTTGTCGTAGAAAATATATTTCTGTCTTTTTACCTATGCCCATAGATTGTGGTATAATGTAGTCAAAGGGCATGAGTCTAAAAGTTGGATGGATGTTTGGGGTCTCTCTCTGTGTTGGTATCCCATAACCACTTACTAAAGAAGCATTTTTCCAGTAACAAAATATTCAAAACACTCACTTTTTCCCTCTGACCAACATGACTAAAGATGTTTATATTATCCAGATGTTAGAAAACTAAATAAGATAAGGTATGTTCCTCTGTCTGGTTATGTAAAGCATGGTGATAAGCAACTAAAAACTGTCTTATCTTCCTGATAAGAAAGTGTGAAAATGTAAGATACAGTCAGCTGAATTGGAGACCTAATGTCATTTAGATGATAATAGGCAGACCTGTTGAAGGTTGACATTTCTTTCACTCAGCTAGTTTTTGTCCCCACAGAAAATAAGCAAGTAATGTGACTGCTTTATTTTTAACCAATTAAATTGTTTACTTGGTTTGAATTGTCCAATTGTAATCTAAATTAATCAGAAGTTAAGTGAGTTGAATGCCCGTCTTTGAGTCATTATGGGTTAAAATAGCTAACAATAAGATTTGTTAATAGAAAAGCCCATTCATTGACAGAGATAAGGGAATTTGGTTTCCAAGGACAAATCCAGTGTTGCCTTAATATAAATTAGCTTTCTGTGTGGCTTGTCTTCCTCATGTATACAGTGAGGACAAGTTGAATCACCCTCCTTTTGTTTGTGAATAATATTGAACTGGTAAATATTACCTTTATAAATCCCATGTCTAAGAAATGAAACTCTCCTTAGTGTTTAGAAGGACAGAAGTAGAATTTGTGAGCAGAGCTGTGTTCCTGCTTTCATCCTGGATGAATGGAGTCCTACTATTCATGGACTATCACCCTATACACTCTGGGGCATTGAACAAATTACTAAAACTTTGGAGAAAGTCAAAATGCAATTTTCTTTTCATTTCTAATGCTTGTAATATTAAGTTGGGAGCATTACCCAAGCCCCTGGCCTGGGGGTTGCATTGGTCCAGACTCCAACTCCCAGCCTTTCAAGCACTGACCCCTCCCCAGGGGAGAGAGAGGACCACTCCAACAGAGTATTGAGGCAGCTGCCCAGAGAAGGAACATGTGTGTGGTTTCAGGTTTTACATGTGCTCTCCCCCTGTCCCATCCATGCTCCCGGCCAACCAAGAACATGGCATTCATTAAACGTGGGCGTTTTTAATTTGGTCTAATCTGGTTTGATTGGAGTTCTTTGTGTTACTGGAGAGGCTCAGTTAGGAATATTCCTAACAATGCTTGCCTGAGAAACTCATTAAATGAGACATCGAGGTTGCTAATCCAACCCCACAGATCACGTGACAGACAAGGTCTGGTAACTACAGAAACCACTATTTCTTCTCTACTTGACAATCATGTAGTCATAGGCAAGAGCTCCATTTCTACAGCCGCTAAATACATAGTCAGAGATGATATATTTATAGAAGGAGCTTTAGGGTTTACCCTGAACATAGAGCCCTAGGAAAATAAAGTCTGACTAATAACTCCTTCAGTAGTTATAGGTAATAAGGATAGCCAAATCAAGACACACTGACCCTGAAACCAGGGCCAAAAGTTTAAAAGGAGTCAATAAAGCAAACACATCCTGGCCCTGAAACCACAGCCAAAGAAACACACCCTGACCCTGAGACCATAGTCAGTTCGCTGGCCCTGAAAGCAGAACCAAAAGCTTTTTTTATTTTATTAATTTTTATTGAGCACTTCATTTTTCTCTGTTCCCCTCCCTGCCTCTCCCCTCCTCCTTTAATCCTCCCCCAAGGACCCCATGTTCCCAATTTACTCAGGAGATCTTGTCTTTTCCTACTTCCCATGTAGATTAGATCTATGTAAGTCGCTCTTAGTGTACTCATTGTTGCCTAAGTTCTCTGGGATTATGGTTTGTAGACTGGTTTTCTTTGCTTTATGTTTAAAAAGCACCTATGAGTGAACACATGTGATAATTGTCCTTCTGTGTCTGGGTTACCTCACTTAAAATAATGTTTTCTAGCTTCAATCATTTTTCCGCAAAATTCAAGATGTCATTATTTTTTTCTGCTGTGTAGTACTTCATTGTGTAAATGTACCACATTTTCCTCATCCATTCTTTGGTCAAGGGGCCTTTAGGTTGTTTCCATGTTCTGGATATGACAAACAATGCTTCTATGAACATAGTCAAAAGCTTTAAAAGGACCATTTGTCCCTGAAACCAGAGCGAAAGAAACACACTGCCTCTGACCAGCTCAGCATAAAAACCAACCATTTCCTGAGCATGAAACTAACCAATCTCTGAGCATAAAACACAGCCTATCTCTGAAATTGTCCAAGTTCAGGGTTTGAAATCTGACCATTTCCTACTCTGAAAAATATTCACCCTGTAAAACTCCAGCCCTAAGAAACCCTATATACGCCCTGTACCTGTTCAGTTTGAAGCTGCCTTTACTACCCTGACAGAGGCAGCTACTCTTCTGGATTCCTCCCTCCAGATAAATCTATTGAGTGAAGATTGGGTGACAAACTTCTTTCACCAGAGTCTAGTGAGCCAGAGAAGTAAGAACTTTCTCCCCAGGGAGCAGAAAAAGAACTGTTCCATTTCTGCAGAGAAACTCCCTTAGCAGAGCAGAAGCTACAAGAGCTCATAGAAGAGGAGCAAAACTGCTATATCCTGCCAGGAAACCACACCCCGCCAAACCAAGTTGTAGGTATCACCTGGCTTCCGAAGACCCGGACACCTTTCCCTCTAGAGCTGTAACACTTACATGAGTGACTGAGTGTAGGGAGGAATCTTGAACTAGGCTGCATTAAGATCACAACCTTTCATTGTAAACAATGTAAACAGCTGGCAAATGAAGACATCCAATTTTAATTCGATCTTTCTCAGCTGTATGTCTTTGACCTATTTCAATAAATTGTTACTGACTGTCGTTTTGTTTTCTTTTTCCATCCACTGATGTGTGGGCTAAACTTACATGATATATTTGATTGACAGATAAACAGGTTGAAAGTGGGGATGCAGATTAACCCAAAGCGATTCTTTGTTAATTAAACCAATAGATTTAGGAATGTGATATTTACAGTATTTTCTTGTTAATTTTCTTTGTCATTGCAAATAGGCTTTTCTGTCATTACAGTATACCCCAACCATTCATTTTCCTTTCTCCGTTCTTCCTAACTGCCTTCTACCACCTCTCTATTCAAGATTCACTCACCCTCTGTTTCTTCTTCAGAAAAGAATGGGTCACCAAGAGCTGACAGCCAAACACAACAAACCAAGATGCAATAAGAAAAAGAAAAAGCTCTCATATCTAAGTTGAATAAGACAATTCAATAGAAGGAAAAGCATCCCAAGAGCAGGCAAAGGAATCAGATATTCATCTGCTCCCACTGTTAGGAGTCCCAGAAAAATCACCAAGCTTACAATCATACCATATACACAGAGGATCTAGAGCAGACCTAGGGAGGCCATATACTTGCTGCTTCAGTCTCTATGAGCCTATATGAGCCCTGCTTAGTTGATTTAGTGGATTATGTTCTCCATCACCTCTGACTCCTGCAATCTTTCCTCCCCCACTTACACGGATCCCCAACTTCTGACGGGTAGCCAAGAGACCTAGGGTAGAAGCAAACATGACTGGAAAAAAATCATTGAAATAATTCCTAATGATATTCTGCTGTATTCATAGATGTGTGTCTTGTCCAGTCATCATCAGAGAGGCTTCCTTCAGCAGCAGATGGGAGTGTATGTAGACACCTACAAACAGAAATGTTTTGGAGAGAGAGTATCAATTGTATATGTACATTCTAAGGCTTAGATTACGCTGCCTATAACACTGTTATTAAAATACTGCATTGACTTTTCAGTTGAAAGTTGGACACTATTTTCTTCCCTGTATTTGGAACTATTTCAAATCATTATGTACGAAATGATCTCAAATTCATAAGATCATAGTTAGATAGACATAGATATTCAATTTTATTATATAGGGTTCTCTATGTAGCCCTAGGTGTCCTGGAACTCTGTAGATCAGGCTGGCCTCAGACTAACCTGCCACTGCCTCCCAAGAGTAATTAAAATGTATGCCATCACTGTCCAGCTTTATAGTTATACTTAATAATGTAAGATAATTGCTCAGCAGATAACATACTTCTAGAACCTGAGTGCAGATTCCGCAAGTCTTGTAAAATCTGTGTGTGGCAGTGCATGCCTCTTTTAATAAGAGACCCTATTTTAAAAAATAAGATAAGAGTACAACAGATGGAGATACTCCAGGTTGACTTCTGGCATGTACATGCGTAGGCAACTGCACACTCACATGCACACACATACATACACATGTATATTCCACATATACACAATGCACATAATAAATGAATTAGTCAATTAAATTTTAATTAAGCAAAATTCCACATTATTTTCCATTGTATATTTATCTTTAATCCGTCTATCTTCTCTTATCGAACAATTGTGTTATTTAATTTTTTATAAATATGTGCAAAGCAATTATGGATTCTTGACAAATAATCACTTCATAAGAGAGACTAGACCAACAATCTAGAGTTGATATTTCAGAGTGGTGAATCTTCAACATCTCCTAAGGAGAAGGAGATAAACTTGATGTATTAAACATGTTTCTGAACTAGAAGAGTGACAGATGACAACTCCCTTTAAGCCAACTGTTTAAACTGATGGTTTAAACAAATGTATTGACATTTGGACATAGAGCCTACCTTGCCACCAAGAGGAGAAAAAAAACACAAGTTTAACACCAACATTGAGAATGACACCACCACACACATTTCTTAGCTGTCATAACTGTCTCATGTTTCAGGTTAGAGAATGATTGAATTTGCCTGCCTTTCCTCATAAGGCCATAATACCAATGTGTGATGTCTAGGATGTCATCATAGAAAAACTAAGTATAACAAAAGTAATAAGGTCATTAAATCAAGAACAACACAGATGTGTGATAAAGTTATGTTTATAGTTGATGGTGCCCATTACTTTTAATGGTTAAAACCGACTAAAATGTGTTCCAAATGAAGGAGTATTTCTGTCTTCCACAAGCGTTTCCTTAGTACATTAATTCAGAATGGATATAGCAGCAACAAAGCATCAAAATATTATACAGCCAGTTTCTTAGAGCTCAGCATTTGGAAATCATATTAACACATAAAATGTTTAAATGGGTTATAAAATTTCACAGAGTATAATTATGTATACACAAAGTACCACATAACACTAGACCACCTTTTTCTTTGTTGATAATATTACAAAATCTTTTATCTGGGAAAACTTCTTTCATATCACTGACTGAGAGGAAGTAGAATTGATAGGCCAAAGGGTATTAATGAGTTTTGATGGTATACAAGGCCAGATTGCTTTATTTTATGTTTACTGAAGATGAGTGGTGAGTATAAGGATTCTGCATTTTATGAAACTTTAAAAGTAGGTGTGGGAAATATCATGAATTGCATGTCCAACTTTGAAACTCCAGAAGGCTTCAATATCTTGCATTTCCCAAATGCCTACAAGGCGGTGTCTGACATTGATATCCACTTCAGTGTGCAATGTTCACTTCAACTTCCAAACTTTACACTGCAATTGATTTACAGGGTATAAAACAGATGGGTAAAGTATGTCCTTGTTTTTGTCTTGTATTTATATGTACATATTAACAACTGAGAGATTGGACCTATAGACATCTAACAATGGTGTTCATAACTTAGAGGTGATGTTTCTGCCTCTCTGCTTAGAGTTCAAGTCATCCAGGGCTAAGTGGGAAAGGCCTTGAACCAGTGAGTAATCTCATTGAACCTCCTTTTCTTCTTTAAAGCACAAAAATTCTTTCTTGAAATCGTTGTACTTTTGGATAAAAGTGAATTTATTGTTACCAATACAAATACAAACACTGACTTGATATGCACCATGCTGTATATTCTACATAAATTAATAGTATGCATTTGTATTGAGGAGTTGCAACATATACCATTGAACAATTTAACCCACAGCATTTATGTAGCTACAAAGGGACCACACTACACTTTTATTTTCCATAGTAATATTTAAAGAAATAAAACATGTAAATGAGAAGATATGCTAATTTTTAAAGTATTCTATGATACTCTACTACTATATATTGGCTTGTAAATCTGGATAAAATTTGAAATATGTTGACATAGAATATAGCATGAAAATGTATAAATGATTAAAATCTGCTTCACATATTTTATTATATATTTTAATTGTATTATAATTTCTTTAAAGATTTTCCCTTGATGATTTCAAAAATGTATATAATGTATTCTGATATAGTAGATTCTGTTGCTTTCACTCCCCCATATTCTCCTATCCCTTCATAACCTTATCATTGTTTTCTCTTCCTTAAAAGACCCTTCTCACATTCATGTATTTTGGGTTGGTTTTGTGACATGTTGAGTTTAAATTCTTCACATTTCGGTCTTCATTATGGTTTAGAAACTTTAAAAAGTCTTTCAAGGTAAACTGTGCAGAGTACCAGAGCATTGCCTTTTAGTTGTATCATTGAAAAAAAAACAGGGCTTGCAGCATTTGCAATCATGCACCCAAGTCATTTTAGGCTCAATAGTTTTATTATCATTACTGCTATTTTTCCAGTGGTTTATCTTCAACTACCAAAACACAAATGGGATGCAAAGAGTGGAACATTTCTCTATTATGTTGCCTTCCACTGTTAAGCAATCTTCTCTTTTAAAGCAATGAGAAATGTAACAAGATAGCTACTGTACGGTATCTATTTACAGATTTGTCTATTTCATCTAATGGCCACAAATGTGTCTTTATTTTATATGCTTGAGGCCTGCAATTTTATAATAACTTGAAACAATTTTCTATAGCAATGTGTGTTTTATAGCTAAGGATCAATTTAATTCAATAAATATTTCTGTGATTCTTTCACCATTTATTTTCTTCTAGTCAGGGCACTCTGAGGCAAAGAAAACACTGCTCCCGTCCTCAAGGAAGTTGGCATAAATGCCACAGAAAAGGTAAAAGCTACACTGTGATAGGAACACTGTACACATAGCTCTAAGGGAAGACGGAGTACATTGGCCACAAGATACAGGAGATGGGAAAGCTGTGTTTGGAATTCAATATTCTCCACAAGCATTATGGAGCAAACAAGGTGGTGTAAAGGTAATTCCATGGAGGGTGTTCTATATAGAGTCTGGTTAAGTATAAACATGGCCATCTATAAATGTTCACGGCACCTGTATGGCACAGTTAAAGAGATGTGGGTGGTTCTGCCTGGAAGTATAATACCAACTAGGAAGGCAGGAAAGGGTGAGTAGAATGTTTCTTTACGAGGATTCTTTTTTGTTTTTTTTTTTAATTTGAGTACCGAATGTCACCTTGTGCATAGGCTATGAGCATGAAATTAGAGTGTAGCTAAACTTTCCTCAAGATTCCAGAAATCCTAGTGTGTGCTGAATTAGGCTTTCCTTAATTTAACCCAGTCTAGTAATGTGTTGTAAATATGTAGATAGATGATCCAAAGATGGGCATTACACCTCTTGATGGCTTGCCTTTCCTTTCCTTGAAAATATTACCAACTTCTAATTTTATCTCTTATCATTCTCTAAATTGGAATTATGTGTGTTGCTGGACAGTAGTGGTGCACCCATTTAATCCGCACCTTTAATCTGCACATGCAGGAGGCAGAGGCAGATGAATCTCTGAATTCACAGTCAGCCCGGTCTACAGAGTGAGTCCAAAAACAGTAAGATCAACACGTGTGCTACCAAAAGCTATTTGATTGGACTAAAGGCCCATTGACTAGGGAATTCATGCTAGGTACTGTAAACTTAACCTACTACCCATGGCTAGTAAGGTATTGGACCCTAGAGATGAACCTGTTACCACCGCTTTGCTAGACAAAGATAACTTCTAACTGCATTCTAAATACTTAGCCTATACACAGGTATATCTCTCACTTCTTGGCAAAGAAATTTCTTTTTGCAGATGACAATTACAGAAATCTACAACTGGTCAAAATGCAGATAGCCACAGAATTTGGGGTGCCCAACCCCAGTTAATATGTCCACAATGCAACACCTATAGCTAAAACTGAGGGAATATCATGCAAGGGGGAACTTCAAGATGATAAGAGGTAGAAGACTAGGTCATCTACCTAGTAGATGGCTTCTATATTAGAGAGAGTATAGACTCTCAACAAGATGGATGCCTAAGGAGACTTGTAATATGACAACAGTAGTTGACAATCCAGTCTCATGGGGGAGATCTCACAGGGGTCCACTGACAAGTGAAGAGGTACAGACAGTTAATAATTGCTTGGGATGGAAGAATAAGTTTTCTCCAGGGACAAAACCCCTGATTGCTTTCACCACCAAGTGGTCAACCATGTGCACATAGTAGCAACACTAAACAAATTTAACAGAATGTGCATGCATGTGTCTATATTCTTTAGAGAAGTGTCAGCAATTTGAGGAGAGATCAGAGAGGAGTTGGAGGGATGAGAGGGAAAGGAGGAAATGATGTAAGTTTCTAAAATTGCCTGTCTGAATTTTTCAAAAATTAGTTAAGTTGAAAAAGGTTTATTATTGAGAATTTTTTAATATATTTATTTTTTATTGAAAATTTCCACTTCCTTCCCTCCTTCCACTTCCCTCCCCTCGCTCCACTCCCCCTCCCCCTCCCTCTCCAGTCCAAGGAGCAGTCAGGGTTCCCTACCCTATAGGAAGTCCAAGGTCTTCCATGTTTCCTCCAGGTCCAGAAAGGTGAACATCCAAACAGACTAGACTCCTTACTAGGGGATCTGATGCCCTCTTCTGGCTTCAATAGGTACCCACACTTGTGTGTACATATACACAGTCATAGACATAAACCTATACTTAAAGATAAAATGTATCTTTGAAAGGTAAAAATATGAATTATTGAAATGTTTGAAAAACATAGGACCAGAGGTAACACTAAGTCCAGGAAACTCACACAGTTCTTCAGTTAGAATGAAACAATAAAAAAATAATTTATGTATAGTTTGTAAAAATTTAAAGAAGAATCTAGCTCTTAGAATATTGAGGTGGTTAAAAATATTTATAGGTTTTAAAAAATTGGATTCAAACATTGAACTAAAAGTGCATCTCTGATATTGCTGTTTTCCATCTAGTTAATGACCATGTCATTTAAGCAGTTTGTTTTATTGATTAATTTCTTTTTGACAATTTGAGATATTTATATAGCATATTCCAATACCTCTTTCTTTCACCCTTTTCTTACTGTACTCACGTACCTATCAATATGCCCCATCATTGCCAGTCCCTTGCACAGAATCATTGCTTTCTGTTTGATTTTGTGATTTATTTAGCTTAAGTGGGGCCATTTTTGTTATCATTGGATCGGAACTACCTATCGGAGTCTGGTGGAGTTATAAGTGAGTGGGCCAATGAAGCCATTGATTCTGTTTCAACCAGAAACAGAAACAGCACAAATAAACAACCTAATGATGAACTTTAAGAGTTTAAAAAAAATAGCTGAGCATTGTGGCACAGGCCCTCAATTCCAGCGCTCAGGAAGCAGAGACAAAAGGATTTCTGTAAGTTCAAAGCCAGTCTCTGGCTTACCTGGAGAGTTCCAGAACAGCTAGGGTTGTTGTTACACAGGGAAATCCTAAAAGTCTCCAAAAACCAAAAGATTAAAAAAATGAGTTTGATCCAAAAAATCATAAAAATAAAGCTCAAAAGTAGAAGATGTGGAAAAAAGTCACTAGTAAGGAAGAAATTAGTAAAAACAAAAACATTAAACAGAAAACCTATTGAAGGAATAAAAAAGTTGGTTCTTTGAAAAGATAAACAATATTGACAAGGTGTAAGATGAATTAACTAGAAGAGAAACAAGCCAAACTACTAAAACATAGAACTGAACAGGAAGACATCAAAACAAAACAACAAATACTAAAGAAGTTGAGAGAATTATTAAGGACACACTTTAAAAGCAGTATTTCAAGGACTGAAGAGATGGCTCAGGGATTAAAAACAGTCTGTATTTTTCCCAAAGGACCTAGGTTTGAACCTTAGTACCTATGTCATGACCGACAATCATCTACAACTCCAGTCCCATGGAATCTTACCCCCGCATGAAGACAAAACCCTCATAAACAGAAAAATAATTTAAGTAAAAGAAAAGTAGATGAATTTCCAGACATCTGACTCACTCAGTTTCACTTAGGTAAAAGTAATCTAAGCATAAATATCACAAACACAGTGATTGAAGTGCTGGGGAAAGTCTCTGAATTTATGTTTTCTAAAAAGTCCAGATCCAGATACATTCACAGCAGAATTCTACCAGACTTTTAAAGAAAATACAACCAATGCTGTCCAAATCATTTAGGGGAGATAGAAATAGAAGGAAGACTTTCAAAATACATCCACAGAGCCAGTATTATTCTAATTCCAAGACAAATAAAGATACAACAAAATAGAAAACTATAGAGCAATATCCCTCATGAAGATATGTAAAAATCTAACAAAATATCTGCAACATCAAAAAGATCATTCATCATAACCAAACTGGCTTTATTCAAAGGATTTGCCATCATGGAAATTTAAATTTTGGGGTTTTTTTATTATAATAAGTATTTGTTTCTACTTTAACTTTTTATTATTTATTTGTGTGTGTGATATGGATGGACACATGTATGTTTACACTGGATGTCTTCCTTTATTACTGTATATTTTATTATTGTGAAACAGCATCTCTTGCTGAATGTGGATGTCATCTTTTAGGTTGGGCAGCCTGAGCCTATAAGCCCCAGAGATTTGACTGCCTCTGCTGAGGTTACAGATGCATGGCACTATGTCTAGCTTTATAGTGGTTGCTGGAAATGCACATACAGGTTCTATGCTCCTTTAGCGAGTACTTCACCTACTGAGCTATCTCCCCAGATCTAATGTGACATTTTTATTTCTTCTGGTTTTACCTAACAACCCTAGTCACATCCATATATTACTTGGACCTTGCAGCAAATTACACTCAGCTACTAGGGAATGATTAGAAACCTGAAATTAGGACTAAATAAGTTAAGAGTAATTTTGTATTTTATTTTATGTAATTGCAGAAAATTAAGATTTACACAAGGTATTACATTCATACAATATATAATTATCATAACGATACTCAATAATACAGAATTTTATTGAATAGTTGCTTGTTATCAGCGATCATATGAAGGTTCTAATTCAAAGAGATCATTTTGACACTCTAGATATAAATATGTTAAAACACCAGGAGATTCCTGTTTGTTCACAGCTTGCTCAACATAAAATGAAGATAACATTTAAAGTATCAATATTATAATTTATGCAAAGTCAAAGTTGGCAATAGTTCTGAATGGCTTTACAGGAAGACTTGTAGATGACCTTCAATACATGACAAGATACCCTGTAATGACACATTAGTTATTAGAGAAAGGCAAATCAAGTCATATGACTACCAGATCACAATGGCCACCACAGCTGTCATAAAAATAAAACAATTATGAGTTTTGGTAGAACTTTATATACTGCAAGTAAGGAAGTAAAATCATGTCTTGAAGAAAAAGTCTGGTCATTCCTCAAAGGTTCTTAATATTTATTTTAAATAGAACATTAACACATAACTCATTCTCTTCTATGCTCCTGTCAAACAAAAACATTCACTTACATAAAAATACATACATGAGTATTTATTGTGGTGTTAGTCATAATTGTTAAAATGGAAATAAACCAAAAGTCCATAAAACAGTAAGTTAATGAATAAAATACACATCTGTAGAATGAATTATTATTTGGCAACGAAACAAGATGTTAATACTATTATATGTTATAACAAGGATATAACTTGAAAACATTGTCTCATTGAAGAAAGTAAATACAATAGACGAAATATTGCATGAAATAATTAATACAGAATGATGTGGGAGTGTCATATGTCAATCTGTTGATTTCATTGGCTAAGCAATAAAGAAACTGCTAGGCCCATTGGATAGGCCCACCCTTAGGTGGGTGGAGTAAACAGAACAGAAGGCCGGGAGGAAGAGGAAGTGAGGTCAGACTCCACAGCTCTCCTCCCAGGCAGACACACGCGATGAAGCTCTGAACTAGAATCTTCCCGGTAAGACCAGTGCTCACAGATTATTAGAGATGGGTTGATTGGGATATCAGAATTAGCCAGTAAGGGCCAGAGCTAAGGGCCAAGCAGTGATGAAAAGAATACAGTGTCTGTGTAATTATTTTGGGGCATAAGCTAGCCGGAGCAGGCGGCTGGGGTGTTGGGGACTCAACCCGGCCGCCGCCGCTCTTATTACTACAAATGGCGCCCCACGTGATGGGCTAAACCCACTTAAAAAAACCTGAGAAGGCTTAAAAATAAGGGAGAGAGAGTTTAACACAGATTTTTGCTGTTTGTTGGTGGCGTGCTGTAGAGAGATTTCCTGATTCGGCAACAGCAACAGAAAAAACACTGTGTCATTTCAAAGCGTGGCTTCCTGGGGCTGTGCCGCCAGTGCAAACTCTGGCTTTATGTTTGTGTTCCCGCATGGGATCCGAAGGAGAGTGCTCTGAGACCGTGACGATGACTCAGAGCTCCCCGCCTGCTCCTGGGCAGAAGGCAGAATCAGGCTTAGGCAGGCGGAAGAGCATGGCGGATTCCTGCGGCCATACAGGGATGTGTTTTCAGACTGCGCAGTGCTCTGCATGTCAGGTTTGGATGTAACTTGGATGAAAAGAATTTCTGTGCTGCATGCTCAGTCTCAGAATTAAAGTGCTGAGTGCCGCTCCTACCTGGTAGCCTCATCTAAGAGAGGCTTCCTGACTCAGCTTTAGCTGCAAAAGCCTGCAGCTCATTAAGAGGTCCTGCCACGAAACACTTAAACGGTGTTGACGAAAAGCTTTTCGGTTTTCAGCCGTAGCAGGAAAAAAAGCTGCGCGTTTAAAAATGCCGGCTTTCTGGGCCATCCTGCCAGGGCAAACTCTGACTGTTTGAGGCAGGAGGGCCGGCTACCGAGAGAGTACTTGAGTGTTGTCTGTTGTAGCTCTCTGATTGGCAAGGACCTTGAAATGCCAGTTGTGGCTATAAACATGGCTACAGCCAGTACCTCAGCCATGAGGCTGGAAAGCTAAGGATCCAGCCGTCAAAGCCACGCCTTTAGTCCTACTGATATTGCTTGGTAAATTAAAGGCTCTTGTGGTCAGAAAAAGAGAGATATACAGTAAAGAGAGATTCAAAGACAGAGAAAATTTCTGAATGGTTTAAAGTGTGTTAAAAATATATGCAGACTAAAAGTTAAAATTCTTAAAGTAAACCTCTGTGACTTCAAGGTGTGGCAGCACACGCCTTTAATCCCAGTGCCTAGAAGGCAGAGATGAACAGATCTCTGTGAGTTCAAGGTGTAGTAGCAAACACCTTTAATCCCAATGCCTGGGAGGCAGAGACAGGCGGATCTCTGAGAGTTCGAAGACAGCCTGGTCTACAGATATACGCTCAAAAAGCAAAAAGTTAACCTAGGAATGTCGCAGCTTAGATTCTTAAGCGCCTAGTGATTTAAAGCCGTAAATCAAAAGTGCTCCTGGATAGTAAAAAATTGCAGATTCACAATAGGACAGATTCAGACCGCTAAACGAGTCACACTGTTGGATGAATGTACGTTGGCTTGGGAGAGAGAAGAAAAAGAATATAGAGAATAAAGTTAATGGTTTAAAAAGAAAAAAGTAAAAGTAAAGTCTTTAAAGAGACAGAGTACAGATAGTTATAGATATAAATAAAAATAAGCCGCGTAAAGATGGAAAATTCACAGAGAGTCTGGATTATGTACATTGTGTTTTCTTTAAAATTTTTGACTGTGAAGGAGCTAAGTACAGAGAGACATTTCATTATATGGACTGCCAAATGGAACCAGAACGGATATGATAAGGGTATTACGATTTCAGAATTTGGATCTAAGGATATGATACTTTGGAAAAGAGATTCTTCTTTTGTTTTCACAGAGGATGAGACTCTATGGATTTCTTCTATTCCGATTTGGTATGATGGACCACGTCCTCCTGAAGGGTTGCTGTGAACATCTTCAGAAAATTGCCTTGCTCAACTGCCAACTGAGATAAACCTGGCACACAGGTTACACCCTAAAATCATTAACGACGCCCCCATTCAGCAGGAAGCAGTTTGGAGAGAAAAAACTGCGCCCATGTTCCCAAATATGGTTTATAAACGTTCTTTTACATTTAAAGGGGGATATGATATAGGTATGAATAATTTGCATTAGTATAGATTTTGCTTTATTGATAGAGATTTACGGTCAATTTTGTTATATGTATAAATGTTTCTGATGTAACTTTTACTTCATAACTGTTTTGTTATATGTAATTTTGCTATGTTAAGGTTAAAGCCTTCCTTTTTTTGTTTAAACAGAAAAAGGGGAAGTGATGTGGGAGTGTCATATGTCAATCTGTTGATTTCATTGGCTAAGCAATAAAGAAACTGCTAGGCCCATTGGATAGGCCCACCCTTAGGTGGGTGGAGTAAACAGAACAGAAGGCCGGGAGGAAGAGGAAGTGAGGTCAGACTCCACAGCTCTCCTCCCAGGCAGACACACGCGATGAAGCTCTGAACTAGAATCTTCCCGGTAAGACCAGTGCTCACAGATTATTAGAGATGGGTTGATTGGGATATCAGAATTAGCCAGTAAGGGCCAGAGCTAAGGGCCAAGCAGTGATGAAAAGAATACAGTGTCTGTGTAATTATTTTGGGGCATAAGCTAGCCGGAGCAGGCGGCTGGGGTGTTGGGGACTCAACCCGGCCGCCGCCGCTCTTATTACTACAACAGAATATTTACAACAGGAAAATTTACACGAAGAAGCTGAGTTTGTGATAGTGTAGTCCTAATAGCAGGAGAGCAGGAGCTTTCAGGGATGGTGAAAATGTTCTGAAATGAGGCAATGCATTATAACATGGTGGATTTCATGTTTGCACATGGATTAAGATCCCATCACTAAATTATAAACATGTTCATCTAATGCCATGAGATTTCTATAGCTTATGTCAAAATATCTGGAGGATAGATAATTTATTAAAGGAGATTAGACATTGGTTGATAATTGTCAAAGTTATTTGAGACTACCTGAATTTAATATTATTCTTTCTTATTATGTCTATAATCAAATTTTTCAATGAAACCAATTTAAAAAATAATTTCCCTAGTAATTGCTTGAAGAGCATGCCCATGTGCTGGGAAAATTTGATTTGATGGCTAGAAGAAAATAATGTTGCGAAATACCTCTTTGATTATTTCAAATTAACAATTAGCAAATAGCAAGCACAGTTGAAATATCAAACAAAAGCCCAAGAGAAACAAAGTGAGAAAACGTATTCTCTTGGCAGCAGGATGACGATTAGGCCATCTGTTAGATCATCAGATATTTTGATATCAGAATGCAGTGTTGAGATGCTAATGTTAAATGCTAATTTTTACTATAATATATAGAAAATAAATGAGTCAATCCAGCAAACTGTAATTGTTGTTTTTTTTTTTAAATCTATCTTTCTTCCAAAGAATGCTTATGTGCTGATTAGGTGTTTCTTATCAACTTGATACAAGCTAGAGTCATCTGGAAAGAGGGAGCAACTATCAAAGAAGTGTCTCCATCAGACTAACCTATGGTCAAGTCTCTGATCTATATTTTTGATTGACAATTCATCTGAGAGATTCAGTCCATTGCGGGTGGTGGTTTCTCTGGATGAATGGCCCTGGGTTGTATAAAATTCAGGGAGAAGAAGATATCTGAAGCATGTTCCTCCATGAATTCTACTCCAGTTTCTACCTCACGGTTCCTGCCTTGATTGTTTTCTCTGACTTGTCTCAGTGATGGGGTGTGACCTGGGAGTTACAGAATGAAGTATATGCACCCTCCAAATTGATATTGTTTGTTGCTTTATCACAGCAACAATAACAACAACAACAACAAAGGAGAATCATATACAATCTCTGTAAGAAAACTGAGTAGTAAGTAGCTAACTAAAGTTCTTTTTATTGCAACACAGAACAGAGAGCTAAGACAAAGACTGGACAATGATTAGTACTAATACAGAAATGACAAGTGCTTGTCATGCATGCCACCACCCAATATTCCTGTATCAGGACCGACGTTGCTAACTCGTCCCTGAACTCTTTCTCACTGAGACTTAGAGTATTATGTAAGAGAGCTACCTTGAGGAATGTTACTGCCAAATATGTATGAGTTAAAAAAAATCTTTCTCGTTTATGTTCTATGATTATAAACCGTAAAAGGATATATCAGGGTAAGATTTAGCAGCAGTGTAAGTGTAAAAGTTCTCGGCACTGGCGAGATGGCTCAGTTAAGAGCATTTGCTGCCCTTGTAGATGAACTCCAGTTCAGTTCCCAGCATCTAAACAGCAGCTCACAACTCTCTATAACTCTAGTTCCAGGTATCTGATACCGTTTCTGACTAACATAGAAAACAGGGAAGCACATGGTATAAAAACATCCATGCATGCAACACTCACACACATAAAAATGAATTTAAAAAGAATATCCTCAAGTAAGCGAGTTTAACTACATAAATGGTATAAAAAACATTCATGCATGCAACACTCACACACATAAAAATAAATTTAAAAAGAAAAATATCCTCAAGTAAGCGAGTTTAACTAAATTTAACATTAGCATAGAATTTTGGTTGTTAACAGAATTACAATTATTATTTTTTTAGATGGCATGACTATAATTTCAGAATAGGATTATGTCTTTGGAAATTTTCCTTGATATTTGAAAAAGTAATATCAGAATTTGATGTGATTTCCTGTGAATTCAGAGCCAGGTGACCCCTTGAAAATGCTATTAGACTTTACAGAGTTTATATGCTTCTGCTGAATATATATTTTGAATAGTCAAAAAAGTGCTAAAAAAACCATAGAAGATACTAATATCTAAACTTTTAAACTGAAAATTTTATTTGATAGATGTCATATGTGACTCATAAATTCTGTAATTAATTTTAATAGTTTAACAGAGAAGTTTCCTGATCTGATACGTAGCGAGTTATTGGGAGACAGGTTTTGGATATTAGCACAATGGTTAAAAGTTCTCGGTGTACACAAGTGTGAGTATTGATACCATATGAGCTTAAACTGCTCAACATCCAAGTGAAAGTCTGTCATGTCTGCACAGACAACTTAACCGTGGTTCTTTGTGGATTGGAAAGGTGGAAAGGGAATCATTGGCCGGCTACCAGCCTAGCCCTAGAGTCAGTGGAAAGCCATGTCTCCAGAGAGCTCAGCAGAGTGTGGTGGAGTCCTACTCTGGCGCCACATGTGAGTGCACAGTCATGAGCCCCAAATGTGTGCACATACCCCAGATGTGTGCGCAAACCCAAATGTGTGCACATACACCACATATAACACATGTACACTCGCACAAAGTAAATAATTGCAAAATGTTTCAAATATCGACCTCGGACCATTCAAAAAAAATCTAGGTCATCAAAAGCCACTAAAGAGATGACAAGCACAAAGACAGACCAGCATCTGCCGTGAGATAATGAGTCAACCTTGACAGACACACATGCATCACCATCGATGAGTTGTTTTCAACCACAGTGTGAGATTTACGGCCCAAGGATGTATTTGAGGACATGGCAGCGACACATCACGGGGCACTGCTGCTCAGTTCTACCAACCTTATCCAATTTATCATTCTTATTCCAAAATAGAAAGCAGGAAATGCTTTGTAGGTATTAGGAGCCATGCCAAACAGGATAAAAAAAAATTTAATCCTTTTGAGAAATTCCTCAGTATAAACTGAAGAAAACAAAAACCTGATTGACACAGCGCTGTCGAGAAAATATAGCTTTCTTCTCATTAACTTGTGACTTGCCTATTTTTCTTCGGTTTTTGAAAGGATTCAAGAGATGGTAAAATAAACATAATTGATTATTGACAAGAAAGGACACTTACTGTCAGAAAGTCTTTTGTATTATCATTCCCATCAACACAAGATGTCAGTGATCTCTAAGTTCACGCACCAGATCCCCCTTCCAGCCATATTATATTTTAATAAATATTGCCTAACTTTGTAGATCTTTATCTGTAAAGGGATCCGATCTAAATATACTGCAGTACTTACATCGGGAGTCAATGAACTGTCATATCAAAAAGCATACCCGATTGTCCAATACATGTTCATGGACCTCATTATTTTTATATCTCTTTACATTTGCATTCCTCATTTCCTTTTAAGTTTTTGGAATTCCAACATGAGAAGAAATGCCTAATGCTGATAACTCACCATACTGTGCATGTTAAACTATACCACGGATCCATCAGAGTATTTATTTTTCCTAAATTTGGAGACCCCCAGACTTGGCATAAAACTATACATTTCAGGAAACAAACTCAGTCTTAGTTCCTCAAAGATGGGAAGGTTTGAGGAAATAAGGGAGCATACTTACAGAAAGATATATGTGTTCATTTCTTTTCTTGTGTGTTTGTGTGTTAATGCCTTATAGCAACTCATACATTTGATATGAAGCCTCAGGTCTATTGCCTTCTACAACCTAGCAGGGGAGTCCGTGGCCTGTGACCCATGATGGGGTTGTGTGCGTGTGTGTGTGTGTGTGTGTGTGTGTGTGTGTACGTGTGTGTACATGCAGTTAGTAGAAAGAAAATTCCTCTTCCACCGTGTAAAACTCAGCAGTAAAAATACATACCACTGAATGTTTGTAATTTGGTGTTAGTATTTTATTTATTTAGATCAAAAGTGCATCTTGGTTTAAAATCTGTGTTTATATAAAACTTACAGCAATGTTTCTAAGAGATGATAAAAGGCACCAGAGAAGTAGACCTTGAGAAAGGAGAGAATTCTAGTAGTACTAGCATATTATCTGCCTTCCTTGCAATGATAGTCATCCTCAATCCTCTTATTATGGGAGGCATCTGGATCTAATCAACATACCCTTGAGGCTGTAGCCTATACTTCCACCACTGCTAGGAAAATGTAGAGAAGGGTGAAGAGGGTGGATAGGCTGCCAATTTATTATTTTTCTCCATAATCTACAAACTACCAGAAGTTATTCAAGAATTAGCTAATTCCAGAAGCCAGGCACAACTAACCTGACCATCTTTCACCTTTACATGGGCATAAATAAAAAAAAATCAAAAGACAAAGCAAAACCAAAAAAAAAAAACCCACCTACTTCAATTCCATGACTCCCACAAGAAAATTTCAAAAGTTCTGTCGACTTTGATGTGCACTTCTGATGAGTTCTTAACTTTACCATTTTGTTATCGCCAAGACAGAAATCTGAGTTGAGGTCAAGGAGTTCTCTCTGATGATGACCATAACAGCCTAGACCCAAACAGACTTCTTTCATATCAATGATGCTCACCAAAAGTATTTTTCTTCCATCTGCCTCCCCTTGGTTTCCTTTCCCACATCCAATTCTGCTTCAGTGTTCCCATTTCTGAAGCCTGCCCTTGGAGAAGAGGAACTTTTGGTGCTAATGAGCGCACTGAAATTGTTTTTTCCAGGAATGATTAAGGCATCCAGACTTTATATGGTAGCAGTAATTGCTCCCCACACTGTCTTAGCAAGGAACGGAGCTGCTGGGAACAGCAAATGCTGCACTGTTATATAAGGTCTCATTACTCTGATACTCCACCTGCTGGTTCACAAAGCTGTAATGAGCTACCATATGCACATATGAAAGACTCCCAGTGCCATTTAAGGTTATGCTATGAGACAAGAGCTAGAAAAGAAATGAAACATGGCCTAGAAGAACAGACATAAATAAAAGTAAAGTTAGTGATATCATAAGCACAAGTGTGATATCCATACACAGTCATTGCCCCCTATACTTATAGCTTTTTAAAGCTATCCCATCACGACAGTGCAACTGCTCAGCTGATTTATATTCCAACAGTATTTAATTGAGCGACAAAATTCCCTTTACTACCATTTTACCTGGAGGCTCTGCTTATCAATTCCCTGCCTTTACAGATCTGTAAGACTGTGAATGAAAGGAGAGACATCTTGTTTTAGAAACTAGAAGGTTACAGTGGAAACATGCTGACACCATCTGTACTCAGATCCTGCCCACAACACGCAAGATTCTATGACACAGTGTCAGAGACCCCCCAGCAACAGTGAGAAGAGACATAGATGCTTACATACCCCAACATCAAAACATAGGACAAGGAAAAACAAAAAGAACAACAGTGCAGGTTTGGGGGTAAAATAACAAAACTTTAATTTTGAGTTTGACTGAAAGATCTGCCCACTGTGGTCATGTAAGAGGCTTTGAAGGTAGCTAATATTTTTCCAGATGAAGCAATGATAGAATGAGTTATTATATAACCTACCATGCGTTGGGTAATTTTGATTAACAGTTCGCGTTGTCCAGTCCTTTGAAATGTTTATGAATCCTCCAGTGAAAGAAATTTAAGATTTCAAGATGTGATTCGTTTACCCAAAATCAAACAAGCAAAAGAAAAAAAAGGTTTAAAGCTCTGTGCTGCCCCCTAAACACCTGTGACTGCCTTCATAAAAATACACTGCTACCTCCACTCTTCGGGACCATGGGAAAAGGAAAGTCTTCAGTTTACGGCACTTGCCATCTGTATCACCAGCTTGGCATTTAGAACTCAAGTGTGCCTTTACCTGGGGTTTGCAACTCTTTATTTTGTTTAGGTTACTGTCTCAAGAGTAGCTGACTGCAGCAGCATCTATAAAGTCACCTTATTATTTGTGTAATTTGCCTATTAAATGTCCCTAAAACCGATGGAGCGGTGAGACTTTTAAGATTTGAGAACTTGCAAGAGATCTTTAGATAAGATATTCCCTCCAAGGGTATAATAAGACTGCATCACATTTCCCCTCTTCTTTGCCAGTCAAGAAGTGAGCAGGTGAGTTTTGCACACACTCTTTTCATGATGTGTCGTGGCAGACGCAAAGCAATTAAGCCAACCAGTCAGTAAGGAAAATTTCTAAAACAGAACTACAAATAACCTTATCCTTTAGACCTGTCAATAAAACTTGGCATTTTACATGTGACCTTGGAAAGTCACATGATTTTCCTGAATTCTAGCTTTCAGATCTAAATCAATGATGGCACCCATTGTGCCTACTTTGTTTAGTTAGTTACGAAGCCTGGCTGAGTAAATACACAGAATGAAGTCAAAGCTCGCCAGAAAGACCATGCTCAATGGCTCAGTGATTCTGTTGTTTCCTTTGACCTCTTAAGAGGCTCAACACTTTAAAGGACTTGTGTTTGGTATTCTGTGTTCTCACAGTGTCTTGCACTACATCTACTTTCACACCTAACATATGAGGCAACAGTGTTAGTTATTGTTGTTTGCTTTTTGTCTATCTGCCTCATAAAACTCATAGTGCCCTGAGGATAAGAACTGTAGCTTATTGATTTTGCCTTACTGGTGTTCAGTAGAATGATGAAATGTCGTGAGTATAGGGAGTAAAAAAGTTAAAAGGCCAGGAGGCTTTCAAATCAATGGGGAGAGTGAACAAAAGAAACAGAAAAGTTTAAAAATGAGAGCAGGAGGTTCAAGAAGAAGGGAGATGAAGACAGAAAGTTCAAGAATAGGAAGAGAGAGCTGGAAGAAAAGTGCAGGGAAGAAGGGAGAGAGGCAGAAAGTGCTGAGAATCAGAAAAGGAAAGAAGAGGGGAGATGACACAGGAAGGAAAATTGGCAAAGGAGGAAAGAAGAGAATAGGAAGTGAAGGGGTGTAGGGAAGGAAGGGAAGAAAACAAGAAAATGCACATAGATGCGAGAGAGAAGGATGAGATCATTGACAAAACTCTGTTAATCTCTGTGCCTGATATTTTATTCAAGAACAACATTATAAATTGTGTCATAAAATCCTATACGAAGGACTAAATGCTAAATAATTTTTTTTAAACTGTTTGGGTTACAAATGGAGAGTAGATCTTGATGTAATTGCTCAATTCAGTACTGTTTGACATTTCTTCTGATTTTCCGTTAAACAAGTGGTATAGTTCTTATAAAGAAGACATGTGTGTTTATATGTAGTGTTTACTTATTTTTCTCTCCTTCTCACCTAAGAGCAAGAGAATGCGGCTATCTTTGTCTTGTCTTTTTTTGCAGTATTATTCATTTTTTTCATTACTTATTGTTAGCATGAAAGAGCAGAGCATCAGTGGATTAAATGTAAACAAAAAACCCTCCCATTTTTGCAACACAAACATTTTCACACATGGGGTAGGAAGTTAAGGTAGGAGAAGAAGGCAGTATGTTGGAAGACTATTTTTAATACGAAAGATTATATAAAAGGTAATTTATCTCATTTCGCAGATAGTTATTGATTGCCTACTGTGCATCTTCCCTCCAACATGTAAATGCATACATGAAGTTCTTTATCTTCCTATCTTTATGAGACACAGCCTAATGCTATATTAATATATAAAGGTAGTTAAATAATATTAACGGTAGACAGAGATTATTCTGAAACAACATAAAATTTAAAGCTACTAAAGAAAAACTAATGAGATGTAATATCATTAAATTTTCTAAGAAAATGATGTCTGGGATGAGATTTGGTGGAATCTTTGTAACAAGAGGATGAAATGTCAGAGAACATGTCCATTGGGGGAAAACGTGAATGCGTAGCATATAGAGTGAGGATGAGGACCTACCACAGATTAAAATTACTGTAATACAGACCCTAAGAAGGAAGCTGCTGGGAAAGCAGCTTCATCCTCTATGCCATGGATTAATCCAGGACATGGAGGAAGTAGGCCACAAATATGATTTTACTTCAGACAGCAATTACTGAATGCCAGCTACCATAAATGTTATCTCCATGTGTGTAAAATAAGATTTAAACTACACTGTCATGTTCTCAGTAAAATGAGTAACTTTTTTAAAAGTACATTGAAATAAAGCAGTGACATACACACAGAATCAGAAACCGTGTACTGAGCTTGTCCCTTAGTTGGTTTTATTTTTTAAACCAAGTGAGCCAGACTTGAACACTATTATTTTAAGCCCATAGTGCCTGTTCTCCTTAAGGAGAAGGGTTCAGTGTGTTGGAAACTGTGGTGAATTGAATAAGAATGGTCCCTACAGGCCATTTGAATACTTAATCATCAAGTATACCTTTGAATACTTAATCAACATGGAATGGCAATATTTGAGAAGGATTAGAAACATTAAGGAGTTTGGGCTTCTTGGAGTAGGTATGGCCTTGCTGGAGGAATGTATCTCTGGGGGTGGACTTGGGGATTTCAAAAGTCCTTGACAGGCACAGTCTGTCTGTCTGTCTGTCTGTCTGTCTGTCTGTCTGTCTGTCTGTCTCTCTCTCTCTCTCTCTCTCTCTCTCTCTCTGCAGATCAAGATGTAGTTTCTCAGCTCCTTTCTCACTACCATACTGCCGTGCCTGCCTTCATGCTCCCCACCATGATGATAATGGCCTAAGACTGTGGAACTGCAAGCAAGCCCCCAATTAAATGTTTCCCTTTATAAGAGTTGCTGGAGTCTTGCTGTCTCTTCCCAACAATAGGACAGCAACTAAGACAGGTGATACTTTGTCAGTATCAGAACTGCTGTCTTTACTCTGGGTAGAGACCATGAGAGAAATAGAAACTGATTTGATAATCCTTCCTTAAAAGGTCAGACAAGATTTCAACATGGGAAAGGTTCTATTTAACAGGCCCGCATGATCATCATGAGAAAAAAACATATGAAAACATTAATTAAATATAAAAGACAGCACAGGGAGAAAGGCTATGGCTGCATTACCGTTAACAGAGCTCAGGTGTAGCAGAAAACGAAAGAACGGCTGAGCACTGCAGTGTACTCTGATAAACCAAGGTCTATTGGAAGCAGAGCTAGAAGAATAGGGAGTTCAAGATCTTCCTTTCATTTGTTATATCTGGTGAGTTTGAGGCAAGTTTGGGCTGTTTGGGGCACAGTCTCAAAAAATAAAATAAAAAGTGGGGAGCTGAAAATATGGCTCAGGAACTATACTCTTACGGAAGCCCAAGTTTGGTTCCCTGCACCCACATGGTTGGCTCATCAATGCCTATAACGATACCTCCATGGGTAATTCAACGCTTCTGTCCTCCAATGACACCTATATTCAGGCACACACACATACACACATACACACACACTCACACACACACACCACTTAAAAATAATGAAACTAAATACTAAAGCATAAATAAATTGTGGCGAAAGAGTTGACTCTGTGCTTAATGATCCTAGTTGCTCCTGCAAAGCACCTGGGTTTGGGTCCCAGCATCTGCATGATAATTCACAGTTATTCTTCATTCCAGCTCCAGGGGATCTGACACCCTCTTCTGACCTCTACAGGCAGGTGGTAACATACTTCCAGGAATTCAAAACACTCATACACAAAATAAATCTCAAAAATATAATTAAATAATTAATTTACGTAAATTTAGTAAAAAGAAACTATGAGCTCCCAATCTGAGCATGCAGAAGTCGTACCTGTACCAAATGTAGTTTCTCATATATCTGAGTCCTGCTCTGCTCCTTCTGGTACCTGCCTGTGCTCTTTCTCCAGTGGACTATGAATGTATTGCCTTCCAACTGGCAGCAACTGAATTATCTCTGCTCATAGCCCTATTCCAGTGCGTGTGTGACATTCCCCATAAACCCTGTGACTCACTCACAAAATATTAACCCTGAATACAATTCATTAAATTTCCACACAGACTTTTCCACTATTAAAAAGCATTTCAGTTAATAACACTGTTAGCTTGCTGTCACTACAGCCAATGTCTGAATTAATCAAGAACAATGCTTATTTTATTTTAACTCACAGTTTTAAGACACTAATCCATTTCTTTGTATTTGGGGCTCAAAAATGAGGTGTCACAGTATTCCAGGTGCAGGTGGCAAAGCAGTACTGTTGTCTGAAGGACAGAGAGCAAAAAGAGAATCAGGGTTCCATGATCCTCTTCAAGACCACACCCAATGCCCTAAGAATGTCCTTTCAGGCTGCACATCCGAAATACACTATCATTCTCAATACTGTCACTATGAGAACCAAGCTTTCAACTTTCGGACAATTGGGAGAGACACAGAGATTAAAACTTGAGGAGTAGAAAGAAGAACATCATTGATGATATACCAGATTAAAAAAGAACATTACTGATGCTATGCCAGACCATTGGCTTCTGAATTTTACTGTGTCTGGGTCTCATACTTAGATACATATCCTAAGATATAAAACAAGCAAAATATACAAAATTATTTTATATTATAAAAATTGTGAAGTAAGAATATATTCATTCTTCCAGCCATTAAATATTGAGAGATGCTACATGTTTTTATGCAGCACTGCTTATAAGGATTTATAATAGCTAGGGTGATGATAACAATGTAAATAAGTCTAACTAAAGCATCACAATGGGGAAACAGTAGTGATACTGAGATGTCACAGCATAGGCAACCATCTACAGGATGTAGAAAAGTACCAGTTGCTTTAGGCACCAAATGGAAGGCTAAAACTGGTTACGTCAACAAAAACAAATTAAAGGCAAGAATTCACTGTGTGGCAATCAGCAATCATATTAACTTCACTTAAGCCACTCACTGACAGAAAATGCTCAACAGTATCAAATTAAAATATTATGCAAAGAATAAAAAATATGCATCAGCACTAGATAAACTGTGAGTGAAACACATCCCTGCTCCTTATCTCTTTTTATTCCTTTTGTACATAGATGTTTTTAAACATTTTAAAATGATCCCCCAAAAATCAAGCCCAGAAGAAAATGCACTTTGCATCATAACAGAAACTATTCTTACCTGTATTTTTGTATTTGTTCATAGGTCCCATGTGTGTGTAAAGCTTGATTTTTATCCATTATCACATAAAAGTTATTTCAGAAACGTGGAGATTAAAATGGCAATGAGCATTTATTTCTCAGTTTTGGCAGACGAGGAGCCTGGGAGAAACTTTCAACAATGCTTCTGGCTTTATCTTCTGTAAAGTTTCAGAGAATTCAGAGGCAGTGCTTTGATTGTGCAAAGGCAAACGTCATCCTTGGCATCACTCATAGGGAATGCTTATTGTTTTTGCAAAGGTAATATTGCAAAAATATTACAAAAGGAAATGCCTTCTAGTATAGATTTTAATAAAACCATGGCTTCCAAGAACACAATCAGTGGGGAACAGTTCTCAACTATTTTACTGTGTCTCATTCTACTTCAGGCACCTTAGTGCTTCTGAGACTGTCAAAATAGAGAAGGTATTGGAACAACCGAGTGTATAGAAAAGATGGTCAAGAACATAATTAATCTCAGTTTCTCAGACAGAAAGGCCAGACCTGGTTCATAGCATAGTTAAGCTTAATGCCCATCTTGTAGTTAGAGAACTGTACACATTACTGTCAAGTAACAATAATAATATTATGTAAAGAGAGTCGCAACTAATTGCACTGAGATACAAGAACCATCCCAGGCAAACTTGGATGTGTAGCTACATCCCATAACAATTTTAACTGAGCAGTTTGGAGAGACAGACGCAGAGTACACTAAGCACTGCTGCAAATAGCAATTACTGAGTCTTTCAAGGAAGAAAATTCTTCAGCATCCATGTGTAGGAAATATATGAAAAATTGAGTACAAACCATTTTTAAATTGCCCCTTACGCGATGAGCATTATACAAGTCCAAGGTTATCAGTTCTTAGATATTTCCTTCTTTGAAAAAACAAAACAAAACAAAACAGAGGATCGCTTATTCTTTGCAGTCAGCAACTCCTTCAAATCAAGATAACAGACTGCTGTTAGAGTCTCAAATCATCCATTCCTCTTAGAAAACAGTATGAAATACCAGTGGACATTTCACAGGGTCAACAGCTTCATATTTTCACAATAAAACTAGTTTTAATTATATCTAAGTCAGTATAATTTGCTTTTTCTTCAAACAAATGTATATAGAGAGTATAAGCTTTCACCAATTAAAACTTAGAAAGACTGAAGCATTCGTGGTTGAAAAAAACACTACCAGATGATATGCCAGACATAATTTGCTTTAACACAGGTTATTTTCTCTGATTTATGAACTGTGAGCCATGTCAGTTAATACAATTCCTTGAACAATCTGGAGGACTAAATGAAGCATGGGATATCTTTCTGTTCAATCAGCATAATTGCCGAAACAGAATTAACACATACCAGTTCACAAAAGGAATGAGAGGAAAAGTTCTCAGAGGTAGGTAAACTCAAAAGTGACTACAATATTATTTTTTTTTTTGAGAATCATCTTTGTGAAAGACATTTCACTAAGATGTGCACCCCTCACCTATTTTAAACGCATCCACTTTGAAATGCAGCCTACCCAGAGAGACAGCAGGCTGTAAAAGAGGTGAGATAATTTCAATAGTACATGATACCAGTGTGACCAAAGCCCCGATTTCCTGGTTGTCATGCCCACATTCTCTAGTTCCTCAGTAACATTCACTCTACCTTGTTTCTATCCACAAAATGTGGCTTCTAGATTATTGCTCATCTTTCATGCAGTTGGAGGTTAGTGATTCTGCTCCAAGTTCTTGTGCTTCAGCAGCAACAGAGATAGGACAAGTGTGACCCAGCTACAGTGGAAGAGTGGGACCAGTTTCCTTCCTCTGGTGTCAGGTTACAATTCCTCTGAAATACATAAATTTGTAAGGGATGTACTTGTGACCAGCATGTGCTAAGCCTAATGATAGCCACTTGGTATAAAATTGAAATAAAAATTATATCTTGTATTACTTACATATAAAAATGCCCAAAGGACCTATATTTCCCTCTTTACCCTCTTTGTGAATATGAGGTAATACAGGGTGGACGCAAGTGGGTGGACATGATGGTTTTCTTATCCACCAGCCAACTCTGATAGTGTAATGGATGAATGGAGGTGTCGGTAAAACTTTTCTCTTTTACCCTTACCATGGTACATCCTAAGTTTTTTTCTTACAGATGTTTTCTAGTTAAGTATGCACTCAATGCTCAGAGTCTCTACGCGTCCACCAATACTTGTGATTCGTTTATACCGTTTGATATCCTTTGCAAATGCAAGTTGCTTTGGGGGTGTTAATGTTATGATCAATAATTCTGAGAGAAATAAACAAATAAACAAAAAACCCTACAAGTTACAGCTCAAAATCTGTACTCATTTGGAATCTCTGGGTCTATTCTGGGAAATGTTGCCTGAATGATACAACAAGAGGAAAACCCATTTACATCTAGAAATAAGCATTGTTCTTGTTTCTATACTACTGAAAAGGTGAAGTGAACATCATGCAGTGATCATAAAATTTTTATCAAGAAGCTGAAGTATGTTTAATAATTTATCCTTTTACCTTCTTGCAAGATCTCTATATGCTTTTAAAAGGTTTTCATTATCCTGCAAGAAGCGGCTTTGGAAAAGGAATCTGTCTCTAACTATATGGTGTCACATCTTTTATCAGGAGGTCATGGTTAGTATACACTAATTTTATTCCTTTTCTTTAAATATCTTTCAATCTCTAGGATCACGAATTATAGGCTCAATGTCCTTTATTTATGGCTAGAAACCAATTATGAGTGAGTACATCCCATGTTCCTCTTTTTGGGTCTGGCTTACCTCACTCAGGATAGTGTTTTCTATTTCCATCCATTTGTATGCAAAATTCAAGAAGTCATTGTTTTTTACTGCTGAGTAGTACTCTAATATGTATATATTCCATACTTTCTTCATCCATTCTTCCATTGAAGGGCATCTAGGTTGTTTCCAGGTTCTGGCTATTACAAACAACGCTGCTATGAACATAGTTGAGCGTATACTTTTGTTGTATGATAGGGCATCTCTTGGGTATATTCCCAAGAGTAGTATTGCTTGAAGGTGAACCCAAAGAAAACATATAGTCATCCTCCTGGATATTAACCTTCATCAGGTGATGAAAGGAGACAGAGACAGAGTCCCACATTGGAGCACCAGATTAAAACCCCAAGGTCCAAATCAGGAGCAGAAGGAGAGAAAGCACCAGCAAGGAACTCAGGACCGCGAGGAGTGCACCCACACACTGAGACAAAGGGGATGTTCTATCGGGAACTCACCAAGGCCAGCTGGACTGGGTCTGAAAAAGCATGGGATAAAACCGGACTCGCTGAACATAGCGGACAATGAGGACTACTGAGAAGTCAAGAACAATGGCACTGGGTTTTGATCCTACTGCACTTACAGGCTTTGTGGGAGCCTAGGCTGTTTGGATGCTCACCTTACTAGACCTGGAAGGAGGTGGGAGGTCCTTGGACTCCCCACAGGTCAGGGAACCCTGACTGCTCTTGGGGCTGATGAGGGAGAGGGAGTTGATTGCGGGAGGGGGAGGGAAATGGGAGGCGGTGGCGGGGAGGAGACAGAAATCTTTAATGAAAAAATAAATAATAATAAAAAATAATAAAGAGTAAAGTCCTGTGAAAAAATACAGATATAAATAAATAAATATCTTTCAATCAATTGGATTAACAGATGTCTTCTCTTTCCTTCCTGATTCAACTTAACGGAAATATAAAATTACATATTCAAATCACCCCGTGAGAATAAAGCACTAGGAAGTAAGAATCTTTAAAGTGATTTCAATACAGTAGCAAACTAAATTCTATACATTTCATAAATATTTACATATATATGTAATTGGCCAATAATTAAGACAAAAACATTTCGGAAAAATATGCACCTTAAGGCATAGGAAAAGTGCACGGGATCACATTGATCCAGAAGAGTCCATGACCTCTTTTTGAGCACACAGATAAATAATAAAATGTGGACAAAGTAGCCAGTCATTCTTGGATGTAGGAATGTTACAAGTCTTTTGTCAGATATAATTTAATTGCGTGTCACATCCTCCTAGCTGTCATGCTACCCTCAATGTATCTTTTCAGATTCTATTTTAAGGCATTATCTAGCCACTGAATTAGTTGGTGCCACAACATGAAAACACAGTTTACAGTAAGGAAAAAAATAAAAATTTAACAATTTATTAAAGTAGAAATTCCTAACTGAAAGCTTGACTCCATAATAAATGGCAACCTCATCTAAACATTCTGAAATTAAACAAACGTCTTCGTAAAATGCACTGCAGGATTCCAGCATGTGTGCCTCGTTTGATAATTCCCAAATTCTAGATTATAAAACTTAATTAATCTGAGGAATAACAAAAAAATAATGCAGCAAAAACAGGCTTCTTGCTTCTAAGATTGGTGTTATCCATAATTAGCAAACATGTTTATGAAAAATAATTCTTTCTTTTAGATTGCTGTGTACAATCAACTAAAAGGGTTGAAAGAATAAGGGTCAAGACAGTGTTCCACTAAAAATGTTACACACATTTATAACATACAGGTTTAAAGACTTTTCCCCAAGATGGGGCCCAAATAATTGGGACAGGCAGAAGTCAAGGAGGACCAGAGTAAAACATTGTCTTCTTGGTGTGAAAGGAACATTATGCTCATGAACTCACAACGGGTGTGCTTGCTTTCAGAACACACAAGATCAAGCTATTCAATGTCTTAGCATGGAGTGTGGAGGGTTTTATGAGCATACATCCATAACTGAGGAGCTAAGGACTATCGATGGCTTTTGGAGGAGGAAGAAAAGGGTTTGTTTGGTTTGTTGTTGTTTTGTTTTTGCTTTGTTTTGTTGTGTTTTCCTAAGGTGTGGCCATGGTAGGTCAACTGCACTCCAGGGGATGGCCCCACAGGCATGAGTGTAACTGGCTTGCTGGGGTCGGGCTCCAGTCAGTCCAGGGTAAGTAAAGAAATCCACAAAGGTGGCCAGGGCTAGACTTTTCTATCTGAGGGGAAAATAAGGAAACACACATGCTTTCTGATAGTAACTTCCTCTTCTCCTTCATCTTAAAAATGCTCTCTGGAAATCTGTCTCCACGCAGCCGCATCTCTCCACACAGCCACAGCTCTACATCTTGTTGACAGAGTTCTCTCACCATATAGCACGTTAGGCAGTTCTAGGTGTCTCTCCTCTACGTCATAGCACTCTTTAGCACAACTCTCTGTCTCTCATGCACATATGTCTACAATACTCACACAGTCTCTACTCACTCCCTCACTCATTCACTCTCTCACATATCTCTCACGCTTTTTCTGCTTCATCTCTCATGTTTCTTTCCCCCACAGCAGCCTTCTCCTGCAGAGCCTTAGACAGCTTCCTTGTCTACACAACTGCTCCTCTCTCTCTTTCTCTTTCTTTCTCTCTCTCTCTCTCTCTCTCTCTCTCTCTCTCTCTCTCTCTCTCTACCTCACCACTGCCACCCTCATAGCCAAACTCCAGACAATTATAAGTTACATTTTCAGGGCCGATCAATTTCCACAACACATGATAATTCTGGGTAGTTTCTTTTAGGCTAGCAATGTTATATTGACCCATCATGCACTAAATTGGTTAGGGTTCCCAGACAGCAAACCACTGGATAAACCTTGAATCTGAGACGGGGATTACATGGGGAAAAAAGGGGGTCATTTACTGAGAAAGCTATGTTTAATAAAGCTACTACTATCTTGACCTTGAATCAGCAAAACACTTGGGAAAATGATTTCACATGTGTATTTGGCTCTAGGGTAAACCAGATATTCATCTCCAGAAAAAAACCAACCTGTTTACATTCTGCTCTGAAGTCCAAATTGAGCTGTCTGTGTAAAAGGTTTTCTGAGTAGTGTAGACTATCCTAGTATTATTTCTATTCATCAGAATTATGCAACTTGTGCAGAAATCATCTTCCTGACCATCCACAGCTTTATTTGTGCCCAATAGATGGAATATTTACATGAGATAAACACACAAGCAGTGGTAATATACCTGAAACTGTTCTTAATAGTCTTCTTTTCCACAAAGGCCCCGGAATTGTGAGGGTAGAGAAAGATTATAAGAGACAGAGGGTATGGGAGTCTCCAACAAAACAGTGTCTTCCAGACACAACGGGTCTGATGCACATATGAAATCATAAAGATTGTCACTGCATGAAAAGGGCATACAAAGACTCAAAAGCCAGATGAATTTCCAACACTATTAGACATGTGTTTCCATCCCTAACCAAGAGAGTGTCTCCAACTAACATCTGCTTGCAAAGAAAAACTTAATTCCAAAAAAAGAAAAAACCCTCTCACTGGGTATATTAAGCATACTTAGAGTAGGTTCATGCTTAGGAGTAGATGACCAACACAAAACTAACTCACTGGTGTTTTTGTAGACTCTGTCTCATATTGCTTTATTTGTTTGTGGGTTTTTTTTTTTTGCTAATGTTGGCCTTTTGCATAGATTCTGACTTCTGGATTTCTATGGATTGTTGTATATATACATATCTATGGGTGATTCTGATGGCTTATGATCATCAATATTATTGTTGTTGTTTGATTATTTGTCTACTAAAGAGAGAGAAAGAAAGGGAATGAAGTTAGGTCAAAGGGTAGATGTAAAGAATCTGGAAAGAGGCTGGGGAGGGGAGAGACCATGGTCAGAATATATTGTATTGAAACATTTTTTGTAAAAAAAAAAAAAAAAAGAAAACAGAAGGAGGAACAATGTGCCCTTTCTAAGGCAGAGCTGCAGAGCAAGGCCACAAGCACCTTGGTACATGTTTCTTTCAGGTGCTCATGCGTACCCAAGGTTGGTCCTGGATGTGGAAACAAGGTGACTTAAGTCAAAGAGCAAGCTGGAAGCAGTGTGTGTGTGTGTGTGTGTGTGTGTGTGTGTTTATAAAAATGGTGGGAGGTATTAAGAATCCAAAAAAATTTTGTATGTATTCTTACATACAATATACCTTACACATGATTGAAACACACAAAATTTTCTGTCTCTCTGTTTCTCTGTGTGCATGTGTGTGCGCGCACGCGTGTGTGTGTGTGTGTTTATAAAAATGGTAGGAGGTATTAAGAATCCAAAAAAATTTTGTATGTATTCATACATACAATATACCTTACCCATGATTGAAACACACAAAATTTTCTGTCTCTCTGTTTCTCTGTGTGCGTGTGTGTGTGTGCGTGTGTGTGTATACATATATGAAGAGAGAGAGAATAAATCAGCTAACTGTTAAGTATCCGTAGATCACCTAGATTCAAGAATATCTTTGTCACTGAGCCACTTCACACACAACTGTAATAGGAGGAAACATGACCAACTATTTATTAGCCTGTTAGGAATCCAAAAACAGCTACAACAGGCAAGTTCCTAATAATTTTTTATCTTGCATTTAGTACTAAAAATGTCATTTATTACAAATCTTTCCCATCATTTAATAGCAATAACATTTTAAAAATAAATTATTTATTCACTTTACATCCATGCTACAGTTCCCTTTCTTTCTCTCCTCCCAATCCCTCCTTGACTTCCCTCTGTTGCCACTAATACTTTTTAGTTAAAAATTTTTTTGTTCAATTTTGTGTTCTGCTTTCAGCGTTCAGTATCTGCTATAGGCCAGACAGTGCGTAGAGAACTGAGAACATAAATATGAATAAGATAATAAGTTTTTGATGCTCTTTAGTCCTTTAATTTAATAAGTTACAGCTAATAAGTAGCTGGGTCTGGCATACTGAAAGTGTTCAATATATAATTAATCATTCAGAAAGAATGTAATATAATAACTCAGAAAATGGCTTGGGGCTTGATCTAATCTATAATGAAACTAGAATCATCATTTGAAGTACATATTTAGAAAAGATATAACGATAAGTCATTGCCTCACAGAGAGAAAATAAAGATGTTTGAAGAGAATAGAGTTTGTATCCATGTTCTGCAGTGAGGAGAGGACATGGCATTGAGCACAAAAGATTTTAATGCTGAACATTACCAGTAACAGCTGGAGAGAAAGCCAAACTGAACTTAAATTAGTAGGAATTGATCTTAAGAGCTCAGGTAATTTATAAAGGTTTTCATCTTTAAAGTGCCCAGGTTTTGGTGCTTGAGAGATTTTCCTTGTTTTAATTTAGAAAATAGATTGTTTGGGTTATAAGTTAAACCAGGTGACTTAAAAGAACCCAGGGCTGCCTTCATGGAGTAAGAAAGTAGTGACAAGGACAGTCATGAGAAGGTAAGAGGAACAAAATAAGGCGGACCATGTAAGAAGGAGTTAGAAGCCACCCACCCTACTGTGTCATAGTGAATACAGACGCTTGTGGTAGCAGATGGATATGTTTGTTCAAATAAAGGTTGCAAGATTTATTTGTTTTAATGTTTTTCCTGCATGTATGCATGCACACTTTGTACATACCTGCCTTATGTCCAAGACGGTCAGAGAGTACAACACATTGTTTTAAGCCACCATATCAGCACTAGGAACTAAACTCAGGTCATCTGCAAGAGCAGTAGTGCTCCGACCCATTGGACCATCACTTTAGTATAGCAAAGCGAGTTATAAGTCAGCCCCAGAGAAACAAATGGAATTCTCTGGAAATTCCTGATCTAAGAGACGGGTAAGAACTGAATAGATATTCCAATAAACTTGGCATTGGTCAATTTCCAGGACAAGATCCCTGATCCTCTGAAAGATCTAGAGAGCACCACAAAGAACAAGGACAGAAGTTAGTTTGAAATAAAATCAAAACTGAAGGGCAAGGGAGTGATCAAAGTCAGTTCCCTGTATGTTCAGACTCTCCCCACCCCCCTCAGTGTCTCAACTCCACCGTCTATAAAATCAGCATGATAATCAGGAGTCTCTTATTATTGCTGGAAGGATCAATGGAGCTTCCCCTTCCCCACCATCTCCTCCAAAAATTAAAAAATTAAGTGAACATCAGCCCTTGTTCATGGTTTCACCCTAAGAGCTGATGGATCTGAAATAGCTCTTTCTGACTGAGAAGGAACTCGTCAACTCACAAAACTGAGCATGTTGATGCAGACAGAGTCTCGAGGCCATAGCAGAAGGGGAAGCATCAAGCTACAGAGACAAAAAAAAAAAAAATGTCCCTGTAGCTGAACCCAGATTCAACACAGAGACCATCAGAACGCTTCTAGTTCTTTGGAGGAATGGAGTGGGAGATAGTGATTGATGTAAGAGGCAAGTCGGTGTCTCTAAGTCTACAAGAAAAGAGAGCTTGAGTGAGGAGAGGAAGTGGTAGGGCTGCTTTTGCATTCTTTTACATGGAAAAAAAAATTAATCTCTTACAAAAATTGATTTCATTTCCCAAGTTTCAAAGAACTTCCAATTACCTTGTATTTCTGCACACTATAAAATGCAAGATCTCAAGCTCATTTATAAAAAATGCAATTTTAATCCATTCTAAGAATTTTTGCAAAGGTACTGCATGCCAGGAGGGCAAATTAACAAAAGAAGAATGATGTCAGGGTAAAACCTGCAATTTTCATTCAAAAGGCATAGAGGGGAAAAAAAAAAGAACCCTACTTTTATTCTGATCTTTCCAGTCTACAAACTGAAAACCCCATTTCTCTCCATTCTCAAAAGAGCATTTCTGTTTTCGTTTGTTTTCAAACACTCAGAAATTTAGCATTTTGTGTGTGGCTCATTTTGTAGTACAGGACGATGGTTGTTATTGTTTGGAAACGTTAATTAAAGTGACAACATTTTCTGTAAATCTCAGCAAGAGATTTTTATGGCTACCTCATAGCTGTGGTTTGTCTTTGTGCTTGGGATGCAGAGATAATATCTGGGCAGCATTAAGCCGAATCTGTAGCCACTCTTGTCACAATGGATGACTGTAGGTGCTGGTAATGGGGCTTCTGAGCCATCCACTTTTGGGTCATGAGTGCAGATATGGCTCTGGCTAAGAGTGAATGAGGCTCATTATTTTCCCAATGCCATGAAAAATATTTGTTTTTAAAGATGAGCCTGCAAAGCCTGGCCAATATCTAGGACAAAGAGGTGTTAGTTACCCTGCTATACTGTATGTTAATTAGCTTCATTTTAAACAGCAATATCAGATTTTTTGGAAGGTGAAAGAAATGACCCACATGCATCTTTCCATGCAGTGGGACTAAATGTGTCGGTGTTTAGTTTCCAGGTCGGCAGAAGGAAGGCGCTCTGAGAGCAAAGCAGTTTTGTGCTTGCTGATTCATCCGTCAATTGTTTTATCTTCTATTCACTATAGCCAGAGAGAAAAGGACACATTGAAAAAGGCCCAAATGCCATTATACAAGAATCACAGTCCCTCAGTTGACTTCCCAAATTTTGCTAGATTCAGATCATGGGGACAAGGAAATAAACTGTGTCCTATATAATCACAGCCACGTGCTGTATAAATCAACAATGAGTCTCTTAAGATAATAATGTATCTTTTTTTTAAAAAAATAAAACTTCATATCCCCTCAGGGCGTCACAGATATCATATCATCATAGCACCATGCATTATTCACATTTTTGTTGCAGTTGGTGTTTTTAAAAAAACCAATTATACTGCCAGTCATGAAAACAAAACACATACAATTACATACAGTACTCATCACCTAGATAATATTGATAACTCATAGTCCTCAGTGTATGCATTTACCACACTTTACTTTTAATGTTTATTTTAGTGAGAACTCAATGCACTTATGCAAAATTTACTCTAAAATAGTATTCCGTACTTTGTCGTTAGTGCTCTCGTGTATTTCATGCTTGCCATGTGTGTTGATTGCATAATGAAACACTGTTGAGTGGCTGACACAAACCATTTTGGTTTCCGTAAGTGTTCTGTGACATTCCCACAGAAATAAAAACACCTAACACATTTCTCACCGTATATCTCTTAAGCGATACATGCCTATACTGCAAGTTTTTCATTATTTGCCTCACTATGCCCATTTGCCAAATGAGAATAATAATGACACCACCTCCTAGACTTGCATACTTAAGAGAGGAAGACATTGTTTGTCTTGAAGGTTAAGATCAGTTACAGTCCAACATGACGGAAGAAAATGGTAGCAGATTCATGAAGCAAAGCAGATGTCACGTTGAGTCTACAGTCAAGAAACCAAAAATGGACAAAAGTATAAAAAAGTATAAAAGTCTCATGGGCTGTCCTATTAATAGACTTTCACTACTCACTAAAACAATACCACAAGGGAGCACCAAGTCTCCACATGTTTCTCATCCCAGGAACAAAAGTATGTTGCATCAGTTTGTTCAAGTGTTGTAGAAAATTTGGCAGAGCTATATGCTTGAGCTGCACACTAGCATGTAAGAAGACAACAGTCTGATCTACAAAGTCATCCAGCAACTCAATGAGCAACTCTCTCCTGGTTTCTGCAATCGACACATACTAGGTTCTAGGTAAGGTATATCCATGCAGTTCTGAGGGAGTCACCTTGTAAAAGAAGGACACTAAGTTTTCAGTGACAGTCAGTCATGAATATAAACTCTTCTACTATTTGAAATGTGATAACACTTGAAAAAAAAACAAAGAGAATCACTACAGAGGCATGAAAATGAGAAAATCAATAAAAGTCAATTTTTAGTTTTCCTAGTATCTTGAGTTTATTATTCTATTTTTGAAATTATCATATAGCTACATCATTTCTTCCTTCTCCTTCCTCCCTCCAAACCTTCCTCTGTACATCTCCCTGCTCTTTTTTCAGATCATGGCCTCTTCAAGGAGTAAACACAGGAATTGAAGCTTTTCTAGTTCACTTCTTTGCAGTTTTACATTTGGAGTGCCAAACATTTACAAAAAATACACACAGAAGAAAGTAATACAGGAGTAGACAGAAGGAAGGAATCAGACTCAAGTTCAAGTGCGTGTTCCCTCCAGTACCTCCAGAGCAGCTCAGTCTAATAGAACTGTGTGTGATGCTACAAGCATTTTGTATTATATCTGTTCTTTTTTTTTATTTTGTTTAAACATTGTTTTTATTTTACATACGAATCTCAGTTCCCCCTCCCTCCCGTCCTCCCATTCCTCCACCTTCCCTCCTCCCACTCCTCAGGGAGTCCACAAAGTCTGGCACATCGCTGTTCTTAATGTGTGACCCTCTGGAAACACATGTCTAATGAGCCCCTGACATGCGCCAATGTAACCAGAGAACTGACTTTTTGGTTTTATTCGATTTTAATTTATTTACACTCGAATGGTCACAAGCTATAGGAAAATCATCACTAGCATGCATCCCATAATTTAGAATTTATTATCTGACCTCAGGCAAAGAAACTGATCTTTGGAACTATGGCCCTATCTCCTTTTGGTCTTACTGTGTCACATGTTGGAGGTTCTCAAATGGCAATCACTTGAATGTTATCTTTACAAATTCCACATGTGCATATTGATCTAATATTGTGTTTATAATTATTTTAGAAATAATTAATAATTTAAGCAAATTTCTTTTAGCAATATGGCTTAGGTACATTTTTCTTAGATTGACCCTACAAATGTATATTCAGTTTAAATTGCCTTATGCATAAGGAAAGTCAAAAAAGTATAGATATCTTAAGCTCGATATTATTCACTGTCATGCAACCTAAAGTCATGTCACATATCCCCAATGTAGGTTAGACTACGGATCCATCAATACAGACAAATTAAGAAATACCTCCAAAGACAGACTCAATCTAATTTCTAATTCCATCTGAGTAGAAAGAGCTCAGAGTGTGTGGCACCTGTTCCTGGTTTACAAGGAAGTTAAACATTTGGCAAAAATGGCAGAAAGCCCAATACAGGTTCTGGGCTCTCCTCCTGGCTGCCTCTGAAAGCACTAGTCCTTGCCAGGCCAAGCTATCATTCTGGGTGAGGGAGTGTCAATACAGGAAAATGCAATTAGCAAATGCAATTAGCTCAACACCTTTAAGAATGGCCCCTTCTTTTCCCACCTTCAAAGCTACATAAAGATTTGTGCATAACCACCTAAAACAGTCTTTACATTTTCTTGTTTCTCCTCCTTCCCTGCTACCTTCAACATTCTGATTTCTTCAAGGTGCTATGGCATAGGGAAACATCATGCCCATGCCGTCCCTCCCTATCCCTTTCCTCCAGATGATTTATCGTATGCCTCTGCATCTCTAAAGATGTGCATATTTCTGTCCTTTCTTAACAGATTCCCTAAGAGCCATGCCATTTCTCCCCAGTGCTGTTGTTTAATGGAAAATCCCGCAAGGGTATTTGTTACTAAAACTTTTTTTCTACCAGGACTCATCATAGACTCCTAGGAAAATGCTTCCCTAAATCAGTATACGGATCTTAAGTTCATAGTTTGTAACAATAAATGGGACAAATGTGCTAATTCTATTCTCTTATCTCCACTGATGGGAAATAGGTTCATAAAAAATAAATACTTATGTGCAAATAGAGACAGAACCAACATGCTGCTTATGTATAATAAGCACATTTGAATAATTAACCAACTCCTGCTAGCTTCTGCATAATTCACGTAAGCACTGAAGAAGCAAGGGGATAAATATTTTTCCAGAGTTAAAGGAGAAAGAAGGAACTCCATAATATCAGACTTCCTTGAAGGTTAAGATGGGTCACATTGTTCAAGAAGTGAGCAAAACCTACCATTTACATGTGGAAGCTTCTCTGCATTCATGACATGCTTGTACTTGATCCTAGTACAGACCTGATAAACATTTGCTCAACCTATGACTCCTAACATAAATCAAATCATCCTTGGAAAACAGTTGAGATAACAGCGTCCAGACGATCCTTTAGGGCACAGCAATACATCTTCCTATGTATCTATCAGGTCTCTTGCTCTTTTCTTGAAATATCTTGGATTACAGATTTACTAGTCCTGGGCACTAATCATTCAACATCTGTATACTTTGTTGATCCATATAGACCACATTTTCCTCCCTTTCCTACCCTAGTTTCCCCAGCAAAATATCTTGATTTTGTATATCATATTTTGAAAAGAAATAGGACTTTTACTATACTATGATAGCATAGATGTGGTAAACTGGGATTATTTCACAAATGCGATCTAGAAGGAATCTAGAGATGAGAGTGCTTACAATCATGACTTGGGAAGTGCCACGTCTGTTCTAAATGACCGCATCAAGAAGGGTCAGTAATTGATGTGAAGTTTTAAAAAAAAATCACAAATGAAAGGGAGAATCACACTTCTGCCCAATGCATTGTCGGGTCATCTACTTGACTCCTTCAGTTCCTGAGGGAGGAGACTTGTGACGCAGGCAGCAGTGAATCATGTGCTAATAATAAAGATTAGCAGGTAAAAACAAAAGAAGATGTAACAAACTGTAATTCACCTTGGAAATCCCAGGTCAATTCCTAGCACACATAAAAAAAGAAAGGAAGGGACGAAAGAATAAAGGAAAGAAAGAAAGCAAAAGAGGAGTCCACAACATCTGAAATTGTGATGGCATAGACTTCTAAGGAATAATTAAATAAATAACATGGATACCTTCAGGCTGTGAAGTTTGTAGACTATGAAACAAAAATTAATTTCTACTCACTTAAACATTGGGAAATATTAATTAGTCAATCATAAGAAGGGTTGTAATTGTTACATTTGGGGAAAATTTTTGAAGAATAATTTTTACACAGAGTGGAAAATTGTGCAAAAGTCTAATGGTATAAGATTAAAAACATATCAATTAGGGAGACTTGGGCTTCTCATTATGGTTGAACTAAATTGTATATGGCACAGTGGAAGTCTTTCTAGTTAATACAGACTTCCATTATTATTGAGTATGGCTCAGGAACGACCAGGATCCCCATATCGAAGAGTTTAATAGAAACACAGAGCCGTAAGTTCTAGCCCCAAACTACTGAACCCATTAGCCAATACCTCTAAGAAAAATTGTGGGGAAAATAAAGAAATAAATCAATAGAAAAGATAATATAAGCCTTTTGATCCTAGCATTCCGAGCAGTTAAGAACTTTCCCAGAAGATACAGTACAAACCCAACTCTTCATCTTAGCTGGATATCCTAGAGCAGTTCTCTCAAAATTTTTCCCAGAAGATGAAATTGATATTGATTTTTACCTAGTATATGTATTATAAGGACCAAATATCATGATAGCAATATGATTATATATATATATATATATATATATATATATATATATATATATATATATATATATATAATCAAGTGGTTTCTTTGACTTCTGCTTACTCTCATCATTCCTTCTAAGGTATCTGGATCAAGAAGGCTCAGTGAGTCCCTGCATTCCATACTGTAAATAAGACCATCTAGGTTTCATCATTCTACCCTGTAGAGTTTTTAATGACAAGGTTCCTCAGAAGGTCACATATTTAAAATTTTGATCTGGGTTGGTGGAACTATTTGAGAAGGATTAGATGTGATTTTGTTAGAGGAGCTCACTGGGAGCCTGCTTTGGTGTTTTAAATGTCCATGCCATTCCCAGTTAGCTCTCTCTCTGCATGGCAGTTGTTTCAAGATGTGAGTTCTAAGCTACTTCTTTTCCAGCACCATGCGTGCCTATGGGCTGCCATGCTCCCAACTATGACTGTCATGAAGTCTAACCTTCTGATATTGTAAATCCATAGTAAACAATGATGTCTTACCATAGCAATACAAAAGCAACCAAGCTACCCTTTCTCATTGTGATCATGAAGGAAAAATCATAGGAGTGCAGATGGGCAGAAGGAAGACATTAAATAAACAAATGTGAGGCTGGGCAGTGGTGGTGCACACCTTTAATCCCAGCACTTGGGAGGCAGAGGCAGGTAGATCTCTGTGAGTTCGAGGCCAGCCTTGTCTACAAGAGCTAGTTCCAGGGAAAGCTCCAAAACTACAGTGAAACACTGTCTTGAAAATCCAAAAGATAGATAGATAAATAAATAAATAAATAAACAAACAAACAAACAAACTAATGTGGAAGAGATTCAAATACAAGAACAAACGCAGATCTCTGAAAAGTTGGTTGTTTTTCTCAATTAAATATCCAGTATATGTTTAATAAATTGGTTCTTCAAAGCTGATCATTGTGTTTTGAAACATATAGAAAAATATCTCTTCAATAAAGTACCTTTGATCCTGTTGGAAACACTATTTCAAAGATCATGTCTTTGTGGTAACAGGATACATCCTTCAACCTAGATCCAAACCTGATGGAATTAAGGGAACCAACGTGGGAAGAAGATGTTTCCTAAGTAGAGGCTTCCTTAAAAAATATGTTTTCTCTGGATTTCCTCTTTCTGAACAAAATGGTACTACAGTAAAATCTCACTGTTGTTATTTAATATTGGATTCATGTGATTGGTTACTCAAACATTATCAGCCTCAATCTCCTGCCAAATAAAATCGCAATACTCATTCCTACCTATTAGCAGTGTTAGACTCATTGAATGAGATTGTAGATATAAAGACTCTACCCCATTAGATTTGTAATCAATGTGATTTTTTTCTGTTGAAATGTATTTTGGAAGACACAGACTGTCTAAGAAACCTTCATTAACAAAATTACTTATTAAAGAAACGTTTTCTTATGACATTTTAGTCATCATGTTAACTCTTAGGTTACAGTTCTTTGACATTGATACCACTACTTTTAATAGAAAATGTCTAGATTAGAAATAGAATAGTCAAAGTGACAGGAAGTTAGTGTACTATCTAAAGGAGCTAAAGAGACACAACAGTGTTTTACAATATTCTTACGGTCAAGTTCAGGAGACAAACCAACTGACATTCATTGTACTTCACAGAGCCTTTGCTGTCCTTTCAATCATAAGATACCAATTTTACTTCTTCAAATGAAGGAGTTTTTATTAATGCTTATTCTCCTGGCTTCTCTCTCTTTTCCAACTCCCTCTTTTTTATAACAAACAAAAAAATAAATCTATAAAATAATATCTGCAGTTGAGATCTATTTTCTCTTATATTTAGTTTATTTAGTTTTTTTTTTAGTGATGTGAGATCGAGGACTACATGTGTTTGTGGAACAAACTGGTCATGGGGAGAAAAGAGATAGAAATATGCATGATTGCAAAGAAACAATTGTGGAGATTAAAAACAAATGTCTGGCGATACTGTTAAGAATCAAAAGAATAGAATACTAATTTTTTTTTTCTTTTCAGAAGAAAATCTCCACTCAGCATTCAGAAATGATGCTTTTCAGAGGTGATGGAAATGACCAGAAATCTTTACTGCAGCCATAGTGCAAATTGTGCTTTGTAATACAAGAGAGAGGTCTGTGTACATTAAGAACTGGTGCCATTTAAATGTCAGCTCATAAGACATCAGGATTGTCCACGGTTCCAATGGGAATAACAAGCAAGTAGATTGCAATAGTTCTTTGGCTAAAAGTTCTGGCCTCTCAGGACATATGTTCATGTCAGAAAGTCATAGCCATGGAGATTCATTTTAAAGCCATCAACAGGATCCTAGTACTTTGTAAAAAGAAACCCCCATACCTCTGAGGGAAATATGCCTGGTACCCAGATGTTATGCTGCTACTAAAACCTTGGTGGATACATGCAAATGAATAAAATAAAAAGCACTCATAAGGCCTGCCTCACACAGGTGTCTCACTAGTTTGACTCAGTTGCCTTCACAAAGCAAAAGGCAATGTGGTACAAGTGATTTCAGCAATAGAAATGTCTTTTCTCAAAATTCTGAACTGAAGGGGTCCTAGAAAGAAATCAGAAGAATTGATTATTGATGTGGGATGTCCTTCCATGTATGTGTTGCTTTTATTGGTTAATGAATAAAGCTGTTTGGGCTAATGGCATAGACAGGAAGAAAAATCCAAGCAAAGTGGTGTGGGAGAATTGTCTGTATTCTGTCAATCATGTTATAAATAAATGCTGATTGGCCAGGCAGGAAATATAGGCAGGAAAACCAGACAGGAAATAGAAATGATGTAATGAGAACAGGAAAATTCTTGGAAGGAGGAAGTTGATTCCTCCCACTCCTGCCCAGACCACCGAAGCAGCAGGATGTGATCTGCCTCACTGAGAAAAGGTAATGAGCCACATGGCTAACATAGATCAGAAAAATGGGTTAATCAAGATGTGGAGAGTTAGCCAGTGAGAGGCTAGAGTTAATGGGCCAATCAGCCTATAATTTATGAAGACCTATGTGTGATTTTCTTTGGGGCTAAACAGTTGTGGGGTACTGGGTGGGACAAAAACCACAAACAACAAGCAGGCCCCATCTTGTTACAGCAGAGACACTGAGAGAAAGAAGGAAGAGTCAGAAAAGATGCCAGACAGACACCAAGGAAGCAAGACTTGTAGAAATAAATTAGTACCATAGCCACATGGCAATATATAGACTAATAGAAATGGGTTAATTTAAGATGTAAGAGATAGCTAAAAATAAGCCCGAACCATCAACCAAACAGTGTTGTAATTAATACAGTTGCTGTTTGATTATTTGGGTCTAGGAAGATGGGAAATGTAAGTACACTTTCTGTTTATATGTTACTTATATAGACTCCTCTTAAAGGTGATCTCCTTCTTGTAGCTAGTGTCTTATACTCACATCCTCACCTCCTATTCAGGTAAGAATAGCCCTTGTCCTGAATTAGATCCCAAGACTGATGACATGATATTACTTCTTAAGATAATTTCTATCAAAACAAAAAGCACATTCTGAGATAGAAAATGTGAAGTCTTTAAGACATGAGCCCTAGAGACACAATGCAGCCTATAATATTTTAATATTTGTTATGTAAATATTTATTATGTATTATGCATGATTTAATATTTGTTATGTTTCAGCTGTGATTTGAGCATTTCCCCCTATCGTGTATGCATTAAAACTTAAATTCCTAAATCTGGAAGTTTGGGAAGGAAAGTACAGTAAAAGAAGTCTGAGGTCTGTGGGCAGAGTCCTCATGAATAAAATAAATACTTTTCACACAGAAATGAGTTCCACCTTTGGTAGGTTAGAGTGGGGTACAATAAACACATCCACATCTATGTTCTGTCTCTTCATCATTTGCCCCATCCTCCCATTTCCCACTATAATTTAAAACAGTAGAAAAATGTCACAGAAGCAGAACAGATGACAACACTTGCAATTCTAAGTTTACAGAATTATGATCTTAATACACCTCTATTCTCCATAAATTTTCCAGGCTTGGGGATTCAGAAACAAATGACAAATGAGTAAAAAACATTTATTTCTTTGATGTTTTCATAAAAGTATTCTGGAAAATGTATATGCATACAAACAAGCAAACATAGACCCTGAAATACTCAACTCTTTTCCTCTAATATTACATACTAATTATTTCTACATAATTCAAGCATTCTGTGTAAACAATTTTGATGACTGTATAATGTCCTCTCACATACCCACACCATTTCTCTAATTACTGCTTAAATTATAAGTATTTGTACTTTATGAGCAAGTCCATAATAAAATAATATGAACAAATACTTAACTGTAGCTGTTAATAAGAAAGTCCCTAAAAATAGATCTCTTTTTAAGCAAAGGTATGCATTTGTGAAAGCTTTTGTATCTATTGTTAAAAGGCATGACTGTCATTTCACATACTTAATAACTATGTATAGATAGAGACATGATAGATAAATAGATAATAGATGATAGATAGATAGATAGATAGATAGATAGATAGATAGATAGATAGATGATAGATAGAGACATACACAAAGTAAGATAGTAATAAATTTCATTTAGAAATACACCAAAATGCAGCTGTCACAAAAGTAACAGGTATGTTGATTTCAATAAAGAATAAGCAAGTAACTTTATCATCAGGAAAGAGTATACAGTTGACTACCAGGGAGCATTCACCCTAATAAATTCAAAGAGAAACAAACTTGTGAGCTTAATGTAGCCAAGTTATTCAATAAATGTAGATAAATTATTCTGTCAAGTATTAGAAGCCAGGAATCCATCTTTTAAGGGATAGTTTATTGACATACTCAGGTTTGATCTTAGTAGGCTAACCTGAATTGCATACTGGTTTATTTTGATTTAGTTTCCAAAGTTGCTTTCCTTGTTTGCATTGGATGAGAATTTCTGCTCCAAATAGATTAATTTAGAACCCAAGCCCCTGTCTACCTTGCTAATTTCTGCTTTATGCAGTGGATAGTGAGGATATCCTTATCTCATCTTTTATATGTCTTTCATGCTTTGCAAATACCAGAGAAAATATTCTCAAAGCATTTTGACAAAGCCTTTATCTTTTTATTGTTGTTGTTGTTGTTTATTTGGGTTTCTTCCCAATTGAAATGAATGAAAGTTCTCCATAGGTCTGACTGCCATTGTTATATTTGTCACCCAAATTTGTGAAATCACAAAATTTCAGGCATTCAGACTTCTGGTGTCTGGTAACTCAAGAAGTATAAACTAAAAAGTAAAAGTGCATCTTTTCAAGACTAAGGATATCAAATGTTATTTAATTTATTTAAATGTTGACAGCATTACATAAACAAATTTAACTAATCTCAGATCATATTAGTGACAACTTAAAATACCTCCTACATTTATAGAGTTATCTTCAATAAAATTCTATATATAAAAACAAAAGGCTAGTCCAAAATGATTTCAGTTTCTACTTATTAATTCATTCAGTTAAAATTTTAATCAAGCCCCATTTTTTTGTTATTGTTGGTATCAGTATGGGAAAGTCATTCTCACTCCTTTTTATAAAGTAAAGCCATTACTATCATCTTGTCAGAAAAAAAATGTCGTAGCAAAGTAGGTGTCAACAGCAGTGACAGAAATGAAGAGTTTGTGGGGTAGTTCTGTATTTTATGAGACTTGGTTATAAGCTGAGGAGAATTTTCTATTGCCTTTATCGGCATTTTTCCAGAACATAATGAAGTCTTCATTGACTAGGTAGGCATGTAATTAAATTAAATAATTAATTAGATCAAGACTGTTGTTGGGGTTTCTGTCCTGCCAGGTTCCTGCAATTGTTAAGTCCCAAAGAAATCACACAGAGGTCTACATTAGTTGTAAACTGATTGTCCCATTTGCGCAGGCTTCTTATTAACTCTTATAACTTATATTAGCCCATTCATTATTCTTGTCTATGTTAGCCCCATGGCTCGGTACCTTTTTCAGACAGTCACATCTTGCTTCTTCTGTGTCTGGGCCAGGACTGTGTCCTTTTCACAGAATTCTCCTGATCTCCTTGACCCACCTCTATTTCCTGTCTGGTTGTCCCGCGTATACTTCCTACAACTGGCCAATCAGCATTTATTTAAAATATAATTGACAGAATATAGACTATGGTCCCACACCAATGAACATATTCAACAAACTAAATACATCTTTAAGTAACAGATAACACCTATAAATAGCTCTCTATAGTACCAATAGAATGTTGTAAGGGTTACCTTTAATTGTCAACTTAAAACAACCTTGAGTCACCTGAGAAGATAAGTATCAGTGAGGGACTGTGTAGACCACTTTGGACTGTAGACATGTTCATGGCAAAGTACGTCAATTGCTTTGATTCATGAGGGAAGACTCAGCCCACTATGGACAATACTACACTACTACCAGACTTTATAAGAGGAAATCTAGTTGCTCAATAAACCTGCAATGACTTATCTTTGTTCTTGGTTTGTGAACAGCAGCTTCAGGTCCCCTTCTTTACTTCCCTACACTGAAGCCTTATAACATGCAGTTGTGAGATGAAATAAACCATTTTCCCCCTCTATTGTTCTCTATCAGGGTATTTTAATACATAAACAAAAATAAAGCTTTGATAAACATGTTTCTTTAATGATGACTGAAAGGCTTTTTGGTAAATTAGAAACATGCTCATTCAATACCTATCCAATCAATTTGAGTCTTTCTTATAGAAGTGAATGTTGAATATATATGTGCTTATTTGGTGTGACATTAAGAATAAGAGAATCTTAGCTTATATTGCTTATAAAATTTTAATAGAGACTCACCAAATTCATATTCTGAAACTACTATATTCATTCTTACAACCCTATTCACATATAAGAGGCCTTTTAAATCGACAGTTTACAGTTATAACAACTAGCCCATTGATGATAATATTTCTAAAGACTAAAATCTATGGAGCAACTACCAGTCATGAAAATTGTATTTTCTGTCTATTGCTAGTCCTGACATAGAATATATGAGGTCAACAACCCTTCTCGTTATTTTTTTATTTATTTATTTATTTATTTATTTATTTATTTATTTATTTATTTATTTATTATACAATACTCTGTCTGTGTGTATGTCTGCAGGCCAGAAGAGGACACCAGACATCATTACAGATGGTTGTGAGCCACCATGTGGTTGCCGGGAATTGAACTCAGGACCTTTGGAAGAGCAGGCAATGCTCTTAACCACTGAGTCATCTCTCCAGCCCCCTTCTCATTTTATAAACAGGAAACTGAGAATTAGAGATAGCAGAGACTTGTCTAGAATTAATAGATGAACAGGCCATCTTTGGTCTGAATCCCATATAGATTTGAATACAAACCATCATTGGTCTGTATCGCATATAGAACTGACAACATCTAGGAAGTGATCATAATCTTCTAGAATCTTCATCATTGTATTTAACCTGCTAGAAGTTTTGTTTGGCTTAAGTCTTTTCTTTCCACTGAAAAAAATGTAATTATTCATTATATATACATATATCATATATCTAGATATCAAAACATATCCTAAATTTCACTATAATAAGCTACTAAAATTTTATGCCTGGTTGATTTGGCAATTTTTGATACCTGTGTATCTTTTTCCTGAAATATAGTTGACTTACTAAAGAATTCCTCTTTGATAGCTTTCTTATCGTTTTCCAATCAGAGAAACATAATGTTGCAGGAGAAAGAAATCAAGTGTTTGTGCAGCAATTACCTTTTGAAAGGCTCCTTATATAACATTTCTACATGGGTCATTAGAAAACCCTAATGTTTCCAGCAGATGATCCCATAACCATGGTAAGCACTATTTGGACTTCACGGGCTATAAAAATAGGAAGTTATGAAGATAAAATTATAGGAAGATATATGGAGGGAGAATCAGAGGGAGCTTCACAAAGGCAGTAAGGAGTTGCTATGATTAATTATACATTGTATACATGTATGAATTTTTAAAGAATAAGTTTTAAAATGAAAAAAATTACATGGCAGTTTTTATTTCTATCCTTCATTTTATCAAATGAGAATAAAACAGAATTTGAATAACAACTAATGTTATAAAACTGAATGGTAAAATTATATTTAAATTAGTTCAAATGGATTCCGATTTAAAAATCCACCACCCCCCTTAATTTTTCCAGGGACAGACTTTTAATATTTTGTGAAGACTCTTTTATTCCATACTTTCCCATTCATTTTAAATTATATACCATATGTTTTCTTCTGTAGTCAGATTAAGCCAGGCTATGTGGCAGTATCAAATTCACTAAGTCTCAGTCAGTATTTAGCTTAACTAAGATTTTCTTCTTTTTCATGTTTACACAAAATGTTAAATGAGATTGGGTATAGAAAACTGTTACATATAGTGCATCAAGGGAAGAAATTGAATGAAAATTTTACCCTTGGAAATGACACTGGCCACATGGCAGAAGATGAAAGTCTTAACTGGATTCTGCATCAGCCAGCACATCCCTCTTCACAAGGCCTCTTTTTATTATGGAAGAAATACTAAAAATATGTCTATAATCTTTTCAACTACAATTGGTTCTTGTGATCATCCAAAATCTCCCTTCTTCCTATACCAAGAACAAACTCTCTCTCCTCTTAACAGAAAGAACCCAAAGCTTTTTTCCTTGCCACCATTTCACCCTAAAATTTAAAATCAAGCTAGCTCTTTGGAACCCATTACCTGTGGTGGAATGCCTATCCCAGCCTTGATGGAAGGGGAGGATCTTGGTCCTGCCTTAACTTGATCTATCATGACTCTAATAAGAGGCCTTACCCCTTCTGAATGGAGATAGAGGAGGTGGGGGTAGAAGGGAAATGGGGGGAAGGAATGAGAAGAGGGAGGGGAAACTGTGGTTGATATCTAAAAGGAAGGAAGGAAGGAAGGAAGGAAGGAAGGAAGGAAGGAAGGAAGGAAGGAAGGAAGGAAGGAAAGAAGGAAGGAAAGAAGGAAGGAAAGAAGGAAGGAAAGAAGGAAGGAAGAAAGGAAAGAAGGAAGAAGGAAGGAAGGAAGGAAGAAAAATTTAGTATCTCTTGATAGAACCCAATAGCCTCTATTTTAAAAATGGATCACAATACCCTTCTATCTAGGAAACTATTTTCACTCTTCCTGCTTATTACTTAATATATTGTGGAAGACAACTGAAGAAATACTAGAATTTAGAGCCACTCAGTAGTCATAGCTACCATTCATCAGTGACCACTACTTGGCAGACAGTGTAAAGAGCAGATGTAGAGGTGCTTATTTGATTCACAGTCTACCTTCTTGGAGGAGCACGTTGAATTTTTCTAAAACAGAAGGCAAATTCCTCTTAATATGGCTTTTGCCCTGAAGTGTTTATTAATGGAAATACTTTCTTGGGAAACACATTTTTAATCTTATATTTGCCATGTTCTATATTAATTTATGAAAGAATTTTAGCATTCAAAGCCCAAATCTTTACTCTAATATTTCATACTCTTGTTATTATCATTCAGAATAATATGTTTCAACTGTACCTGATTATAGATTTCTGAATAATTTTTTTCTGTTCTCTTACATTCTTACTGAAATTAGGCCATTGTTTCATAGATTTCTTTTAGTCTCAGTAAAAATGTAAAAAAACCAATCACAAAAGCACATCACCATCACGTTCTCTGTCCTGATAACCCGGGACTGAAACCCAACAAACATGTAACTTTTCCTTACTACAGAGAATAGTTTTATCAAATGATTTTTAGTTGCAAAGATAAAGCATTTGTGTTACTCCAGAACTTGTTTTCTAGCATTTTTAGTGTTTTTTGATCACATCACACCAGTGATACTAATTTTATTAATCAATTCAGGCAAGATGCAAGACTTAGCAATTGTATTCTAAACACCCAAACCTTAACAGAGCAAAAGTTTATTCCTTTCACATGCTGCATGCTCAACACAATTTGGAAGAGAACACTTTCTGCATGGCCCCTTAGATACCTAAGCTAAGTAAAGATATGTTGTATAAATCGTGATTTTCACTGCTGCAGGTGAAGAGGAGCCTTAGCGCTGATAATACGTGTCCATTCTTTACACCGGAAGTGAAGCTATCCATGTCAGATCAAAGTGAGATATTTGTATATTCCTAGCAGCATGCTGATGAAGAAACATAGGGGTCAAGGAAAATATTTGGTATGCATATAAATTTTGCACCACATTTCTAAAATTCCCAAATCAAGACTAATTACTGGAATTTAGGTTATTTTGGTGTGCACAAGAAAATTTTCACCTATATTTCTTCCCATCATGACCTCATAACAAAACCTGAACATTTTTTTCAAAATGCTATATTTGGAATAGATTTGCTTTCTCCTTCATTGAGTAATACTTCAATAAAAAATGAATGGTTTCGTATATACTGTAAATGCGACTTAGGTCTATTTGCCTAAATCTTGAGTACAATCCCCAACATTTTATGGAATTTCCTCCTCATCAACCTGCCATATTTACTGACATTTCCACACCCACCCACCCCACTCCCAGGGAATCTGGTTCTCTTGTTTATTAGAGCTTCAGAAATAAAAGTTTGCCACCTGATTAATTTTAATAGTTTAGCCAGAAACCTGTGGATAATGTATATTGGCTGCCAAGCTTGGGATAAATTTTGCTGGCGCTGTTGCAAAGATTTTGGCAGAATTAAAGTCTGCCCTTTGAAAAGGAAGCACGGAGGAGCTAAAGAGATGGAATTTCAAAAGAAAAAAATCTGTTTTGTCTTTCTTTGTGGCTTCCCACTGCTGTGGGGATCTGATAAACGCTTTCAGCAATTCAGTTTCAGGCCATACATGCTTTATTTATTTAGTATTACAGTTGAGGAAGAGATGGAAGCTTTTGTGTAAACCTGGGTCCAATCCAAAGTCAGAATGGTTTTAGAGGTACCTTGCGATTTTTTTTTCTTTTAGAGATCTGGACAGCTAAACAACTACTTAGGGCATCAGAAATTTACCAGAGGAGATTTGCATAGGAAGACTTCGTAGTGTGGGTCATTCTTTCCTATTCTATAGCCTTGTTCAATGCTAGTTCATTCTTAAGGGTGGCCACAGAACTTGCAGAAACCAATACAAGGTAAAAATGCAAAGCCCTTTGATCACAATGGAAGGGAATATACAGCTGAAAGTACTATAAAATACAAAACTGTCTCCTTTCTTTTGACGTCTTTTGTATTTGGTCAGGGTATTTTGTATATTAAAAATTAAATGCAAGCCGGGCGGTGGTGGTGCACGCCTTTAATCCCAGCACTCAGGAGGCAAGGCAGGCGGATCTCTGTGAGTTCGAGACCAGCCTGGTCTACAAGAGCTAGTTCCAGGACAGGCTCCAAAACCACAGAGAAACCCTGTCTCGAAAAAAAAAAAAAATTAAATGCAGATTGCTGCATGGGTCTTACCATCCTTGTGTATACTATACAGAGCTGTGGTAAAACAGGAATACAGGATATTTAGCTTGTGTCCTTGAAACACCCTTCAGCTATGGCAATAATGCTGGGCTGAGTCAAAGTCTTTCAGGTGTTCAGTGCTCCAGAAAGTGCCATGTGGTCCTGACAGCGTTCTTCCTTGCTCTGGCTATCAGCTATTGAACTACTGACAATACACTGGGCAGGGCCACATTAGAGAAGTCCAGCACAGCTGTTGTCGCGTGACCCAGGCCCACATTTCGTACTTTGTTCCGTACTGGTAATTCTCAAGGGTGGAACATGAACACAAATATCTTCTGAATCTAACTGTGGGCATTTGGGAGGTTCTTCACCTACTCAAACTGACTGTAAAACCAAGACAAGGACACTCATAGCCCTGCCTCACTCTTCTAGAGATTCGGGGATCTGCTCATAATTCTGCCCTCTATTATCATAACCCCGCATAGAGCAGAAAGCAACATGGTGCCAGGAATGCAGGACATCAAGTTAAATGAATCAGGAGCTAGTATTCATGCAGGACAGGAGTAAGAGACAATCCTGTGAGCAGTGAGGAAAAGCTTGGATTCTTACTGTATTGCTCATCAGAATTTGTTCTAATGACAAGATCCAGAGATAAAATTATTAGACATTTTAGGACAACAACAAAGAAACGTTGCCTTTCAAGCAAGGGGCTGGTAGGAGCAGTCCTTTTGCAGTCATGCCATCTAAAAGTGGGATCTCTGAGATCACTGTAGCTGAGATATAAAAATAAGGGGGGAAATAGGGGTCAGTGTAAGAAGCTTCATCACAGGCTGCTTCTGTTTGTAAATTATAGCTACCCAGATAGGTAAACTAACATTACAATGCCGGTTCCCTAGTTTCCGATAACTCGGTGGGGACTTCCAATTGCTGCACACCGCGCTCCTGTGTCTGCGCTCGGTGCATTTGAACCCAGTTCGCAAGCTTCGGGCAAGGGGGCTGGAGGTTAAAATGCACAGACACACACAGACAGAGGGACAGCGACATGGGCCATCCTTGAATTCCCCAAGAATGTTCCCTTTATTGTGTTCAGGGGCAGATTATATAGAGATAGCCACGTCCCAGCCAAACCCACCAGAAACCACTCTCCTGCCATCAGGAACTCCTGAAAGTCTCGTGCTCAGAGCAGCTGTAGGCACTCAGATCAGAGGATTACAAGAAATTCAGGATCTGGGGTCTCACTGCTCCCAACACTACAAGACTTAAAAGAGCTTAGAGACACAGCATTAAATAGAAGCCATCTTTGTCCACTATTACCTGAGCATTAAATGTTGAAGAACGGATTGAAGTCAATGTTGAGTATCTCCCCACACCCCATGCCTTGGTCTCTCCCATACCTTCTATACGTCTCTTTTTCTCATTATTTATCTGTATAACCATTATAAAATACTATAACTGTTCTAAACCAAGCTTTTACTTCAGAATGACATAAGACTAACAAAGTATATTGTCAAATGGAAGAATGTATGTGTATGTTGTAAATTATGTAATGCCACACCAATAATAAAATAAGATGGGGTCAATTATGGTGGTACATTCCGTCACTTGGGAGGTAGAGGTAGGATGATCAAGATCCTGGTCATGGCCACTCTTAGCTATGCTGTGAGATTGAGACCTTCCTGGGCTACATGAACTCACGAGACCCTGTCTCAAAAATAAGTAAGATTCTTTATCGTATATAGTACTCTTTCCTACACTTCAAAATATGTTTTCAAGCTATTTATTTAATCACTGATGTAAGCCCGAAATTGACACTCTCAGAGATGAGGCAACTCTCAACAAAGATGCTGGCAGGAGAAAATAGATATCCCTGGGCTAAGAAACAAGCCCATACAGATATTTAACAGACATAGTTCTATTACCTATATGTTGAAAAACTCTAGGCTTCTGCATTGCTTTAATGAAGTGAAGGAAAACAAAGAACTTTGAAACTGACTATGAGTTCACACCCCATTTTAAACAAGTTCTCATTTCTCTTACCCAAAGTCTATTCCAGGCATCTCTGTTCCCCTGTTCTGTACTTTGCAAGTAAGTTTGCTTCTCCTTGGCTCATCTGGGAAATGACTTGTAAAAAGAAACCTTAGCACTAGAAAAAATTCCAGCATAGTTTTTCATCTCCAAAAATATCTATTATATCAATGAATGAACAAATGAACAAAATCGCCACTAATATATTTCTAGAACAGTGATGCTTAGTCAATAAATAAATAAACAAACAAATAAAATAAGCCCATGGGATCAATATAAAAAAGAACAAGGAATATATACCTTTTGCCAAAGAAACATGGACTATCAAGAGTAACCAGAAATCAACTCATAATTCAGTTCCATAAATGTACAAACTAAAGGTAACTGAGAAAAGTTGGAAACAGGGAGGTAACCCTCTCCAGGAAAGAGTCCACCAAGTGGTCAGCCCTCAAAATGTACATACAGGTAACATTATAAGGACTGAGCAGGTTATATTTAGGAGTTGCATATATACATATATGTATATATATTTATAGGCACATACATATATACACATAAATGCATGCAATAACAATGAATGAACACGATATGATGGGTACATAGAAAGGTTTTCAGGGAAGAAAGAAAAGGGAGATATATTGTAATCATATTATAATATCAAAATTTCTAAAAATAAGAAAAATGATAGAAAAAAACCTCAATGTAAGCTCTACTCAAAGGGAATTTTTTGTATATACACATTAACATTAGACAAGCCAGATTGGATAAGATATTTAACAAGGATAAGGAGAAACTTTAATAGATACAATGGTACAACTCATTAAGATGATATAAAGATTGTGAATGTGCATACCTTTATTAGGGAGGTAAAACTATAAATATTAGCTGTCAGTATTTTTGTAATCAAAGAATAATAGAAAATGAATTGATTTTTTCTCATTAACTAAGGATCCTTAAAGCAGTGGATAATAATATATTCCTATAAAATTTGTGAAAAGAAATTAAAGGGCTAGCAAGACAGTGGTAGGACAGGCACGCGCCTTTAATTCAAGCACTCCGAAGGCAGAGGCAGGCGGACCTCTGTGAGTTCAAGGATAACTTGCTCAATAGAGCAAGTTTCAGGACATTCAAGGCTACAGACAGAGAAATTCTGTCTCAAAAATAAATAAATAATAAATAAATAAAATAAAAACTAAAGGGCTACAAAATTACTTAACAACACTATTTGTCAATTTAACAAAATTTAGAACACCTCACCTAATGTTAGTCAAATAATGCTTCTTTTAAATTATATAGAGAGCATTCATAAAGATATTTATGCTTTGGAGTATAAATAGTTTAAATAAATTGAAAGATTTTTAAGTGACGTAAAATATTTTCTGTATAAATATAGAATAATGTCAATTGAAAATATCTTGAAACTAAACAAACATAATTATTATTTACTTACATACTTATATTTTTGGTCCTAGAGATAGAACCCAGGGTATTGTGCTTGCTAGGAAAAGGATCCCCCAGTGAGCTAAATCCACAAACCCAAACAATTTTAAGTAAGCACATGAGTAAAATAATAATAATAATAATAAGTTTTAAAACACAAAAAAAGCAGAAAATACTTCAATAGCGATAAAATAAAATAAAACAAGCCAAAACTTTGGAAACACGGCAATAGAAAAAGTAAACATATATGTTAGAAAATAAGTAATATTTTAGACTGAAGACTTCATTCATATGGCATCCTCTGATTATGGAGATGATCTAATTGACAATGAAAGAACTAGTAAAGTAAAAAATGTAAATTCATCAAGCGAAGAGCCAAGCTTACTGAATCTAATCAGAGGATTTGTGTTGGTTTGTGCACGTGTTCGTGTTCACCTACAAATGTGTGTGTACAGGCACAGGCAGGCTATCTGGTTACTGGCATCTTCCTCAGTTGTTTTCCACCTCTCTTTCTGAGACAAAGTTCAGCTCATACTTTACTTAGGTTGGTTGATCTCACCCAGCCCTGGGATTACAGGTGAGCAGGACCCCCGTTATTCTAATGCTGTTGCTGTTTTGTTTTGTTTTACATGGACTTTGGTTATTGGAATCTGTGTTGGTGCTTGGACAAGAAGAAATTTAGTTATGGAGTCATTTCCTCAGCCTCACTTTGTTGTTGTTTTGATTGGGTGTTTATTTTTTTTTAATAAAAATGTTTAAGTCTACCAGAAGCTGGGGAGAAAGAAGTGGGGGAAGGTTGGTTGATCCATGACTAAGACCAGTTTTATAGAAGTAAAAGATTTAGGTGTTTTGTTGCATAGTTATAAATCTATAGGTAACAAACATTATTGTGCACTTAAAAGTCTACTAGGATAAAGGATTTTTCATTACTTCATGCAAAAGAAATGATAAATGTTTGAATTGACAGATATATTTAACTGGTTAAAAACTGCATGTGTCAAAACATCCCATGGCTCCCAGTAAATACGTAAATTTGTCTCTTTATGTATCAGTTAGAATAAATTCATAAAATAACATTAATTTGGGGATTTCTACATATACTGACACAGCTCAAACTTAAAAAATCTCAATATAATCTTCTAGCTAGACTGACAAAGAAAATTTAACACACAAATGAACAATATTAGGAATAAAGTAGAATTACTTTGAATCCCAAAGGAACTAAAATTTACCAGGAGGATATCAAATAAATGTATGTCAATAAATTTGAGAATACGGGTAAAGTGAATACATTCGTTTAAACATAGAAACCTCACATGTTCTCAGTCCTATGGATCTTTGTGTCAGCTCTTGAGATTTGTGTGTTTATTTGGAGTATCTACAGATTCCAGGAAACTAGAAAAGCGACCGTTATTGGGGATGAGAAAGAAATATATTTTCTTTAATTTTTTTCATTTTCCATTTCAACCCTATTACTCCTCCCTTCCCTTCTCCTGCTCCCCTGCTCCTCCCATGCCTCCCCTCATCCACTCCTCAGAGGGGGAAAGCCCTCCCTTGGGGAATCAATGAAGTGTGGCATACTAAGCTGAGATAGTACCATGTCCCTTCTCTCTGTATCAAGGCTGAGCAAAGTATCCCACCATAGAGAATGGTCTCCAAAAACACCGTTCACGTGCCTGGGATAGGTCCTGGTCCCATTGCCAGGGGCCTCCCCAACATAAAAGTGTCACCAACATTCAGAGTAGTTCAATCCCATGCAGGTTCCCCTGCTGTCAGACCAGAGTCTGTAAGCTTATGGGAAAGAAATATCTTATTTTATGGGGGGGGGGGGATTTTCGAGACAGGGTTTCTCCGTAGCTTTTTGGTTCCTTTCCTGGAACTAGCTCTTGTAGACCAGACTGGCCTCGAACTCACAGAGATCTGCCTGCCTCTGCCTCCCAAGTGCTGGAATTAAAGGCATGCGCCACCATCGCCTGGCTCGGAAAGAAATATCTTAATGGTGAAGGAAGACAGTAGAATGCAGATAATATGAAAGGGAAGAGGGAATAATGAGGGGTTCTATTCAGGAGAGGGATGAGAAGGTGGGGGGAAGGAAAGTGTTGAAGGAGGAATAAATAAGTCTAACAATGATTGAAAAAGCCATGTGGAAACTTACTATGCTGGAAGCTTTACACACACACACACACACACACACACACACACACATCTAAAGGACTTTAATTGCATTTACACTGAGAATTGTGCTTACCCACAAGTCATAAGTTGCCAAATGAAGTGTCAAGTTACAGGTTTAGGATACTTCCCCTCAAGCTGTTGATTAGAATGTCCTGAGACCCCCTAAAACAATACAGACTATTGCTGTTGACCGCTCTTGGTTGCTCACCAGAGCTTAGTACTAGAAGGGTCAGTATAGACTATGGTGGTCATTAATAGTCTTAGCCAGCTGTGAACCCTGTGAACTGCAATACTGACCTTCATAGCAATACATGCCAGTTATTCTGTAGTGGAACCGGTGCTATGGAGGTACCAAATGCATTCTGATTAGGCTTGAGGCTGTCTGCACAGGAGGGAACATATGCCTGCTACTCAAAATCTGACCAAGAGCCTATGGTTGAGCAGTTCACAGGGCATAGAGGTGAGCCGACTGCTATTTAGTCAGTTTTTTTAGTATCAAACAAGATTTTAATAATATTCTTTCTTCTTCCCTAACTCCCCCCCAATCGTCCTCACCTCACTACCCACCCAATTTCATGATTTTATGTTTCTCTCACTTAACAAAAGAATAGAGCCCAATGTGTATTTCCCAACTACTTCTGAACATGGGGACCCATCTTGAAGTGTGGTCGATAGATCAAGTTTCACTTCATTGAGGAAAACTGATTTATTTTTTTCATTTGCTAATAAATAACAATTGCAAATACCTTCTAGGATATGGGTGGGACTTTGTGCCTACTTCCTTTCCTCTGTGCTTGGATTTGGTTTGGCTTGAACTTGTGCCATTGAGATGTATTTTACGGCGTGTCTGCACATATATGAACACGCACACATAGAAAAATATTAATTTCCATTCTGAAGACATAAATGGATCCACTAGTGAATTCTACTGGACCTAAATATCTTGCAAATTACTCATGTAATTTTCCAGAAAACAGAAAAAGAACAAACTGTGCCTTATTTATTTATAAAGCCATGATGATTAGTCTGATATTACAATGAGTAAGAATTTTAAAATTTACTAATGTATCCCTTTATTCAGAAGCCATGACCTTCTGCTTCCTTTGCTCTATTTCTGTGCTAACCTTAATATCAGCACTCTAAAGCTGCCTGAGTCAAATACAACTTTCTGTTTACTTGTAGGTCTCACAAAGCTAGTCAACCTTAGATTAAATGTTATTCCTCCCTCACATTTGGTTGCTCAGCATCCATCACACAATGCATGTTAGAATTAGGAAATAAACGTATCAGCACATGGGAGCAGTCAGTGGTAGGAAATGATTTTACTGAATCATAGCCCTACTGAACTTTCATTGTTTTGGTTGCTTTGTTTTTTGAGACAGTCTGGCTATGTAGTGCGGGCTTTTCTTAAACTCACTATGTGGCTCTGGGCTTGCATTTCTCTAACATCTGCTTCTCAAGTACTGGGTTACATACATGTGCCGAGAATACATGCCTGCTGTTATATTCACCTCTAGTCAACTGATCTTATGAAAACAAACAAACACACAAACGAAAGCATGGAGCACTTTACTATTTCCTAATTGCAAACGTCTTTTGATGAATAGTATTTACATTTTCCAATCAGAGGTCATTTTCAGAGTGACAAGTTTTTGTTTATTTATAAATCTAATAAAATAAGATATAAAATTTGTCACTAAGAAGATCGTGTATTATTTCACACAGTTCTACTTTATGTATCTACAGCAGAGTCCTTCTGGGAGGATCAAAGGTCAAAGTTATGGTCATCTTGTCTTACAATGCTCTTCTCAGTATATATGCAAGTATATTCATGGCATCTGCTTTGTTGTTCTTCTGCTGTGATTCAAATCATGCCTGGAAAGCACCAAGGAAGCCACCAAGCTTCCTGACTCTCCTTTTGTCCCTGCAGTTTTCTTCTAAGCCAGTTTACTTTACATTGTGAAGGTAAACTGTCCTACCTGGAACTGAGTACTTTGTTATGGAAATTTAAGTACCCCGTAATTGTGCTTATGTGGAAAATAATTTAAATGGAAAATCCCTCTAGCTGTTTTAATATAAAGAGTGCCAAGTGTGTGTAGTAAGGAAGTGGACCACTCAGTAATAGACAAGAACTACAATATGTGAAAGAGCTGAGGAGAAAGGACTTCTAAGACCTGAGGTACTAGATATAGGTAGTTTTCAAGGGTTCTTCCTCCAGAACAAAACAGCTATTCTCCTTGATTCTCCTACTCCATTAAATAGTCTTCTGAGCTATTCCCTATGTTTTGAGTGTGACATTTAAAGACTGCTTTAATACTCATTCAGCTATCATCCTATTCCTAGTCTGTGCCAGACATCAAGTAACACAAAACACAAGCATATACACATAAGAAGAATCATATGATTTTCCTAAGACTTTTATTACTATTTTCTTATATTTCTCACATGTATTACATTCCAAGAACTATCCCCTCCACCTTCTCCCTGAGTCTCTCCTCCATGCCTCACCTCTGTCCCAGATCTATCCTCTTTGTCTCCCCTCAGAAAAGAACAGGCCTCCCAGGGACATCAGCCAAACATGGTATAACATGTTACAAAAATATAAAGCTGGATAAGCAGGAGGAAAATGGTCCCCAGAAGCATGCAAAAAGAGTCAAAGACAGCCCTTGCTCCCACTGTTAAGAGTCTCATGAGAACACTGACCTACTCAGCTGAAACTTGTAGCTAGAGGATCTAGGTCAGGCCTCTACAGGCTTCCTGACCTCTGTGAGCCCCAGTGAGTTCCAATCAGTTGATTCTCTGGGATTTGCTCCTGTGTTCCTGTCTCCTCTGGTTCCTCTAATTCTTCTTCCAGCTCCCCCACAGGACTGCCCAAACTCTACCTAATGTTTGACTTTGGGATTCTGCCATCTGCTTCCATCAGTTGCTGGATGAAGTACCTGTGGTTTCTTTGATGATGATTCTGCTAGGCGCCAGTTCCAGAACACTTGAGGCCCTGCCTGGTTACAGAAGATGACTTGTTCAGGATCCATGTCCCCCATTTTAGGAATATTTGGTAGGGTTACTCTCTTAGATTATATAAAGTTTCCATTGTACTATGTTTCTACCTCACCCCTGAAATGTTCCCAATTCTAGTAATTTCTCCCATATTTTCTCCTTCCCTCCACCTTACTTGATCCCTCCTGTTCCAAACTCCACGAACTTCTAGTTCACCCTAGAAATCTATTCTATAACCCCTCCCCAGAGAGCTCCTTCCATCCTCCCTTAATTCCTCTTTGTTACTTAGCCTCTCTGGGTCTTTGAACCATAGCATGATTATCTTCCACTTAAGTGAGTACATACCATGTTTTTCTTTCTGGGTCTGGGCTACCTCAATCAGGCTAATTCTTTCAAGTTCCACCAGTTTGCCTGCCAGTTTCCTGATGTCATTGTTTTTAACAGCTGAATAACACTCCATTGTGCAAATGTACCAGCTTTCCTTTATACATTCCTCTGGCTATTACAAATAACGCTTCTATAAACATAGCTGAACAAGTGTCCTTGTGATAGGATAGAGCATCCTTTGGATATGTGCTCGAGAAGTGGCATATCTAGGTCTTACGGTAGATCTAATCCTAATTTTCATATTGATTTCCGAAGTCTCTGTACAAGTTTGCACTCACATGAGCAGTCGAGAAGTATTCCTCTTGCTCCACATGCTCGTTAGCATGAACTGCACACTTGTGGTTTTGATCTTAGCCATTCTAACAGGTGTAAGATGGAATCACAAAGTTAGTTTGATTGAATTTCCCTGATAACTAAGGCTGTTGAACATTTCTTTAAGTGTATTTTAGTTATTTTGGTTTCCTTGTTAAGAGTTCTCTGTTTAGATCTGTACTACATATTTAAAATTGGATAATTAGATTGTTGCTGTCTAGTTCCTTGAGTCATTTACATATTTTGGATATTAGCTATCTGTGGGATGTAGAGTTGGTGAAAATCTTTTCCCAATCTGTGGGCTGCCGTTTTGTCCTGTTACTGTAGGAAATCATTCAGCCAGTAGCCTTTAAGTTACCCTCCCACAAGGGTGTAGCCTCTTAGACTATCAATGCCGATGTATTTTTCCTGTGATGGCATTGAAATGACCTTTTTCATCTCTTCTGAAGTTTATTTTGTTAGATAGTATAATAGCTACATCAGTTTGTTTATTACGTCCATTTAATTGGAAAATTCTTTTCCCAATCTTTTTATTCTGAGATGATGTCTGTCTTTAAGGTTGAGGTGTGTTTATTGTATGCAGTAGAAGGATGGATTCTGTTGTTATATCCAATTTGCAAGCCTGTGTCTTTTCATAGGTGAATTGAGTCCATTGATACTAAGGGATATTAATGAAAACTGATTGCTTGTTCCTGTTATTTTGGTGGTGGTAGTATTTTTGTGTATGTTTCTCTTCTTTCAGATTTGTTAATGTGGGATTATCTACTGCTTGTGTTTTTGTGAGTGTAGCTTTCTTGGATTAGAGTTTTCCTTCTTGTATTTTCTGTAGGACTGAATTGGTGAATAGATATTGATTAAATCTGGTTTTGTCCACTATCCTGAGTGAGATAACCCAGACCCCAAAAGATGAATATGGTATGTACTCACTCATTAGTGGACTCTAGCCATAAACAAAGGACATTGAGCCTATAGTTCACAAGCCCAGAGAAGCCAAATAACAAGGTGAACCCAAAGAAAAACATGTATAGATCCTCCTGGAAATTGGAAACAAACAAGATTGCTTGGCAAAAGTTGGGAGCATGGGGGCGGGGGTAGGGTGGAGATTGGGATTGGGGAAGGGGAGAGAAGAGAGAGAAAGGAGAAAGCAAAAGGTGGAGAGAGCTTGGGGGAGTGGGAGGGTAGAGATGGAGGAAGGGCAGATATAGGAGCAGGGAAGAAGATATCTACATTAAGGGAGCCATTTTAGGTTTGGCAAGAGACTGGCACTACAGGGAATCCCAGGTATCCACGGGGATGTCCTCAGCTAGGTCCTTGGGCAACAGAGGAGAGGGAGCCTGGACTGGACTTGCCCCACTATCACACTGATGATTATCTCAAATATCACCATAGAATCTTCGACCGGCAACAGATGGAGATAGAGACAGAGATCAGAGCAACGGACTGAGCTCCCAAGGTCCAGTGGAAGAGCAGAAGGAGGGAGAAGATGAGCAAGGAAGTCAGGACCGTGAGGGGTTGGTCCACCCTCTGAGACAGTGTGCCTGATCTAATGAGAGCTCACCAAATCCAGCTGGACGGGGACTGAATGAACATGTGATCAAACCGGACTCTCTGAAAGTGGCTGCCATTGGGGGCAGACTGAGAAGCCATCAATAATAGCACTGGGACCTGTTTCTACTGCATGTACTGGACTTTTGGGACCCTGTCTATTTGGATGCACAGCTTCCTAGGCCTGGATGTAGGAAGGAAGGCCTTGGACTTCCCACAGGGAAGGGTACTGGTCCTCTCTTAAGGAGGGAGGGGGAGGGAGGAGGGTGAGTGGGGGAGCGGAAGGGGATTAGGAGGAGAGGAAGAAGTGTAAATTTTTGAATGGAAAAATAAATTTAAAAAGAAAAGAAAAAAATCTGGTTTTGTCATGGAATATCTTGCTTTCTCCAGCTAAGTTGATTGAAAGTAGTCAGGGCTGGCATCCATGGTCTCTTTGTGTCTGCATAATACCTGACCAGGACCTTCTTTCCTTCATTGTTTGTATTGAGAAGTTGGGTATAATTCTGATACATCTGTCTTTATATGTTACTTGGCCTTTTTCTTTTGCAGCTCTTAATATTCTTTATTTATTCTGTATTTTTAGTATTTTCATTATTATGTGGTGAGGGCATTTTGGTGGTTTTGTTGTTGTTGTTTTTGTTTTTTGTTTTTTTTTTAGTCCAGTCTCTTTTGGTGTTCTGTAAGCTTTTTCTACTTTCATAGGCATATTCTTCTCTAGGTTGGAAAAGTTTTCTTCTATAATTTTTTTGAGTATATTTTCTGTGCCTTTGAGTTAGACTTCTTCAACTCCTATTATTCTTAGGGTTGGTCTTGTTATGGTGTCCCATATTTTGAGGGTATTTTGTGCTAAGAATTTGTTGGATTTAGCATTTTCTTTGACTGATGAATCTATTTTCTCTATCATATCTTCAAGGCTTAAGATTCTCTCTTCCATCTCTTGTATACTGTTGTTTATGTTTGCATCTGTAGCTCCTGGTTGTTTACCCATATTTTTCATTTTGAGATATCCCACAGTTTGTGGATCTTTTTATTATCTCTTTTTCAGTTTTCAAGTCCTGAACTGTTTTTTTTCCCCACCTGTTTGATTTCTTGGTTTACTTTAAGGGATTCATTGATTTCTTCCAATTTTTTTCAGTTGTCTCTTCCTCCATTTCCTTAAGCGAATTTTTCATTTCCTCTTTCAGGGCCTCCATCATCTTTATAACATTACTTTTAAGCTCATTTTCCTCTGCTTTATCTGTGTGGGATGTTCAGGTCTTGCTGTTTAGAACCACTGGTTTCTGGTGGGGTTGCCTTGCTCTTTATATTGTTGAGTGTATTCTTACCTTGTTGTCTATTCAACTCTTCTTTCAATTAGGTAGAACCTGTGTTTCAGGGGTAGTTTGTGTAGTTGGGGACTATGCCTCCATTGATTGTTCTTCAGTTGTAGGCAGAGGAGAGCCCTAGGTGATTACTCCTGCAGGTGCCTTGGGGCCCAAGGCTCAGAAGGTCATTCTGCCTGATGTAAGCCAGATAATCAGAAATACAAGAAAAATATTAGAAACCATGGCAAAGTGACACAAATTATTCAGAATCATTATATAAAGTGGTAATGACAGTTAACAGTGGCATTCAAACAGTCAGTGGAGGGACTGAAGATGTCATCAATGATGGCAATATAATTTTAAATATCTTTGCGTAGTTCTGTGAAAACAGAATGCAACTATCTAGTAAAACTGAAAAGGGGAAGAGAATGTAGTTATGCAACCCCAAATCAAAGAGCTTTTTGCAACTGATTCCTAACAGGAAATTGAAATAGGTTTTCTCCAACAGAGTGACAATACATATATAAATTATACTTCAGGGCAGACCCCATGCCCAAGAGTAATTGGCCCACACAAGATGAACTCCTTGTTTGTTTGTGTATTTGTTTGTTTGTTTTGTGGGATTTTGTTACATTTTCTTTTTTTGTTCTGGCTTTTTTTATTTGTTTTGATTTTCATATTCTGGGGATTGGGTATGTTTTGAACTGAGGGAGGGAGAGAGAGAATGTAATAATAGAAGTTGAGTGAGTAGGGAAAGATATGAAGAGGGTAGAGAGGGCAGAAATTATGATCAAAATATGTTGTATGAAAAATTAAATAATAGAATAATTTTTAAAGACATGAACAAAAGAATTTGGAAAGTGACTTACAACTTACTCAAAAAAAATAAATAAATAAATGACATGATGTGCCCTGAACTCAAAAGTAAATGATGAATCTAAAATACCAACAGACATTTACTGTATGCTGTCAACATTTCTATGTGGGTAAGCAATAAGGCATCTATGAAGCTCAAGACTATCAGAATCCCCAAATATGCAACAGGTGCTTCCTAGGAACCATGAGAATCACTTTAAGCAGGGAACTGAAATTGGAAGAGTTTTCGATTCAATGTGACAGCTCTGTGACAAACAGGGAAAGTGCTAGAGTAGTCTGTATCAGTGAATATTTAAGACTCCCCTAAGAGCCCCATTAGGCACTCATTTCTGATAAGAACCTTATGCTTAGCAGAAACTGCTGGGAGTGAAATCAAATCCAGAAGAAATGTAATAGAAAGTGGCCTAGCTAAACACTGAAGAGAAGAATGGGGTCCAAATATCTTTAAAAGTAAGTCATCATATTTTTTAACATTCTGGGGATGCAAGAGAAGAAAAATCTCTGTGAAATTATAATAGCCAACATCTCCTGAAATGTAGGAATGTCGTTTTCTTATAAATAAGAAAAACAGTTATGCTAAAGTCAAGTCTCATGAAAATTTTTCATAAAGTAAAAGAGAATTATAAGTATAATAACATTTTAACAATATATGAAGATGTATACGATTTTTTCAAAGACAGAACAAAACAGTAACCTTCTGCACTTTAAAAGAGTTTACAAATTAAGAAACAGTAAAAATAATGACATTTCAGAATTAGAAAAACTAATAAAACAGAGACTGGGGCTGAAGTAATATGTTTATTAAATATGTATATTTGACACAGTAAATCATACTGTATACATAATACAGTTTAATTACTTCAAACATTAAGAGGTAATATCAACCTTTATGATGGACTGAAATAGCTTATAAAAGTTGATACATCTTCACCAGTTTTCTTTTCTACATTCAAACCAAACTGGCAGGACAGGAAGGGAACAACACATGACTTATAAAACTGTAAGACAAAAACACCTGAGGTAATAAATCTTCTGTCTATTCTTTCTAATTTTTGTTCTAGAAGAGTCTGTGATATTTGAACTGAGCTCATTCACTCCACTTTTTAAAAAGATCAACATAAAGAAAAATCAGGTCTTTCCTACCAGTATCCAGCACCAGCTCACTAGCCATATGCACAGCACATGATTCAAAATTTAAATTTCGATTCAGCCAAGGCTGCTGAGTCAAAAAGGATTTAAATAAGCCTCGTTGTTGATAATGACATAAAAACAAAAAGGAGACATGGATAACAAAAATAAAACTAAGGGCAAGGTCTGATGAAATAGTTCAATCATTAAGAATAATGGTTTGGATGCTCACCTGCGTAGACCTGGATGGAGGGGGGAGGACCTTGGACTTTCCACAGGGCAGGGAACCCTGACTGCTCTTCGGACTGGAGAGGGAGGGGAAGAGGAGTGGGGGGAGGGGGAGAGGAATTGGATATTTTTTTTCAATAATAAATAAATAAATAAATAAGAATAATTGTTGCTCTTGCTGAGGACCCAGTTTTAGATCCCATCACTCACATCACAATTCATAATTCATAATCCATAATTCCAATTCCAGGGTATCTGATGCATTCGTCTGACTTCTATTGGCATCAAGTATGCATGTGGTATACAAATATGCATGAATGGCAAAATACTCATACATGTAATAAATTAATTTTTAAAAAGTTAAAACTCTATATAAAACAAGAATCAAGCAATGATTGAGTTTTGACTCAGAAAAACAATGGACAATAACAACTCATGTTGGCTGAAGTTAATAAATCTTATGGATATTTTCCTGTGAAGCAGTAAAGAATGAATAAATTAAAAATAGAATAGGAGGAATTGTGTCATAGAAGATGTTGACGATACAAATTTTAAAATTTCAAATTTGCAAAAAATAAGTTTAAAATTTTCTGAAAGCTGATAATATATATATATATATATATAAAGAGAGAGAGAGAGAGAGAGAGAGAGAGAGAGAGAGAGAGAGAGAGAAACTAAGGAAAATGTGACTTTTAAGAGAAATAAATTATGTCGCAATGTTGTACATCTGCAGAAATTGAAGTTACATATTTTGGATATTATAAAATAAGAAGAAGAGAAGATATAAGTTAAATATTTCATAACTACCTAACCTTACTCTGAAGCCTAATGGCATAAATTATTAACAGCATAAATGTATGTGGAAAAATGTAATCTGAGGGACTTATTAAACACTATTATTTTTAAAGAAACACATTTTACTCATGATCACACAAAGATTAATAGGAAAAAAGTATTATAAGTGCTGACATATACTCAATACATATGCATGCAGTTTGTAAAATTTAAATACATGCTTGGAGAAAAGAGAACACATACAGAAATATTTAATTGCCTTCACTAATATAGCAGTGGGATTTTTGTTGCTACTGATAACGTGCATGTAATGCAGGTAAATAAATGGCATTTATTGATATCTCTTACTTCCATTTTTTTATATTTTTGGGAACCAAGATTTTCATTGTAGACATTAAAAGGAAAGGGGGATTAAATTAATCATAGCATGCTGTACTAATATAGTGAAATGTATATTATTCATAACCTCTGTTTTAAGAAACCAAACAGTTAAGACAGATCTGTCTCTTTAACAGGTAAAAGTTATATCAAAGATTATGGGGAAGGAAAATACAAAGTAAGAGAATTTAATAGATAAACATGGTTTTCTAAGGGGTAAAATTTCTGAATTATAGCGATGTGAAGTATAGTGTTCAATAAAAGAATTTTATTTTTCTTTATATTTTAATATATCCTTATGGCATGGCTAATAAAACCCAATGACAAATATTGGTGTTCAAGAGAGGTCTTACTCCTACGAAATCTTCAGAGCGAGTTGTGTCTTATCCTGCCTTATATTCCACTCTAGTGCTTGGATTAAAGACATGCACCACCACCTCCCGACATCTATGGCTAACTAGTGATGCTACTGGGATTAAAGGTGTGTGCCACCACTGCCTGAACTGTATGGCTGACTCCTGTGGCTACCTTGACACGCTGATCATCAGGCAAACTTGATTTTTTAGATCATAAACAAAATATCAGAAAAAAATTCCCTTTTTAGTCTAATATAAAAATGAAGGTTATAACTAATATAAAAACATATAATTAGTGCAATAAACATATACAATATAGACAAGCAATAAGCACATCAAAAATGTCAATTCTACATGAACTTGACAAATTCTGAGAAAATACTTCATTATTTATGATATCTTGGTGAGTCCAAAGTCTTGTACCTCATTTACTTACTATAGTAACTTGCATTACCATCCAAAACTATCTTTTTTCTTTTCAGGGTAGATTTAACAATCTACTGAAGAAGGGCACTTAAAAGAAATCCCACACTAGCTCATAATTGAGTATAATAGGATTTATTATACTTAATATAATAGGATTTGTTGAGGGGTAGACTCAGATCACAAACCTCTGCTGGGAACGGAAACAACAATCAATCCCACAGCTGGAAAAGAGATCTGGACGCATGCATAAATTGGCATAAATAGTATAAGAGGCCACACCCAAGTGGGCAGGTAACTTAAAGGCTACTGGTGGTAGGAATTCCTACAACATTCTACCATTTTATCCTATCTGTATTCCCCTTTTTTCTTTTCTAAACAAAAACTCTGAATCAGTTTCCTATTTCAATTTTTCTCCTGACCATAACCAATTATGACCATAACAAATTATAACTAACCTCCCAATACAATGACAAATATCAATAACCCATAGAATGACCAAAAACTACCTTTTGGGAATGTGGGCATCATATTCTTACATTTCCCATTCTGCTGTCTGGATGCAAGAATATCTTTAGTGGATTCTGAAAAGAAAAAATTTGGTTAATTGTCAAGTCCTGTGAGAGGTAGCTTTATCATTTGTTGTCCTGTCTCTGTGTAAAGGGAAAGTACTGGGCTTGCCTCAAGTCCTGGCTAAAGTAGTCTATTAGCCTGGATCATCTCAAGCTACCCACCTCAAAATTTTTCAGAGCAGTTTGTAATTCAAAGCCAATCTTTCAGTGATGTATTTCAGCTTAGTGGTGTTATCACAGTCCTGGAAGAATTGTCATTGCGGGGTCCCATCCTCCTTTTGGAGATTTCAAAGATCACTGTTAGGCATGTCCATTGTTAACTGCAGAAAACAGATAAACTCAAACCCCAAATCATATATAAGAAGGTAGATAAAACTTTTTCCTAGAATTAGTTACTGCTCTATATGATCACTAATGTCATGACAAAAAGGTTTTTTTTGTTTATTTTTTTTTACTTGTTGAAAAAAATTTCCACCTCCTCCCTGTTTCCCATTTCCCTCCCCCTCCTCCCACACATCACACTCTCCCCACACTCTCTTCCCCCTCTCTCCACTTCTCTCCCCCCCCCCCCCGCTCCATTCCCCCTCCCTCTGTTCAGATTCCCTGACCTGTGGGAAGTCCAAGGTCCTCCCACTTCTATCCAGGTCCAGGAAGGCTGACAAAAAGTTTTAAAAATATGTATATATGAAACCTATAAATTTTGAGATATTATTCATACCTTAAGCAAAATTGTTAGAGTCAAATGAAAACCAAAAGATTATGAGATTAGTGACAATAAAAATGGCCCTTAAATATTTGTTTTTCTTCTCCCCGTATCAGGTGACTCTTCTGACATGATTCAGAATTTTGCATTTTACTTTAACAAACATGCTTAGGTTTAGAGAAGGAGAGAATCACAGCTCAATTCCAAAGCTAGCTTTAATTTTTAATTGGACTGGGACACGAAAAGCTAATTTGCATTATATGTCTGTAGAGAATAGCAGAAACAAACCTTTGGGAAGATTTCTGATTTTTTTTAAATGTGATATACTAATAGTAAAATTTACTCTTTCTTTTGTAGCATTTTATCTAAAGGATTTGCCCTGTATCTTCAGATGTCTCATTTGTCCAGGGATCTTCAGATTCCTTAGCTGGATACCTTTATTCCGCCGAAAACATTTTCAGAAAAAGTAAATGAAAAAAAAAAGAAAACCTTCCTTAATTTGGGGGAGGTTCTCTTTTGATAAGTTTTTTTCTGATTAAATGAAAACTATTTAGCTGTAAATAAAAAGTCATAAAATGAATAAATCTCACGTGCTAACTTATGACAGGAAAAGTACCTTATAATCAGCCCTAGAAAGAACCTTAGTGTTCTTTCTGAATTCATCAGATACAGTACTGAGAATTTCCAAGTTAGGAAGAAGACTCTCATATAATCTTTTTGGTAAATTTGCTAAATATGGTGTCCCAGATTTCCTATAAATATGCTTTCCTTGAAATTAAATATATATTAAGGAACAAGCACATCTAACACAAAGTGCTCAAATAAAACTTTTATATTTTTGTTTCTCATATTCATATGGCAGCAGAACATGCTTCCTATTATATTGCACACATATACACATGTATTATATAAAAATAATATATAATACATATGGGCATATCTTGGGGAATTTGTTTCTGTTAAATTCTGATTGACATAGCCTCACAAATTAGCATGGGTGACTTCATCTTCGTTAGTTTTGATTTCTAATAATAATTAATAATTCCTATCTAACTAGGACAATGCAAAACAATTATTTCTCAGTATATGATTGCTAACACATTCCTTTTGTCATTGATATATAAAAGGAGAAATAAATTATGATGGCTCACAGCTCATCAAGTCAGGTGTTTGGTGGAATTGTTGGAGTTGATTACAGCAGAATCAGAAAGATGTGGAAGGAAATTAATTCAATTTTGATCTAATGAAATCTCCATTTTGACAGTAGTTTATTTGGTAATGATCCTAAAAAAAATTCTAAGCCCTAGCAGAGTGTTGACTGTGATGTTGTTGTTGTTTCTGCTTCTGCTCCTTTACCGTGAGGTGTCATCTGTGCAGCACTTTAGACTTTGAGCATCTTCAATGCAAATGTTCAGATACAGTTCTGTCTCTCTTCGCTCTTGTCACTACAATGAGGAGAATTAATTAAAGCGCTTTCTGTGCACTCATTAACCCACCAATTAACCATTAAACTTTGATTTGGGTATTGGCTACCCATAATTAGTCAAACATAGCAGGAGATAAGTGTGTAACAGAGAAATCCAACAAAGGAGTATTCTGCCGGTTAGATCAGTGTCAGTCAGTAGCAACAGAATGAAAAGAGCAATAGAGCAATGCTTAATGCTTATTAACTAATTTGGTCGTATATATATGTATATACATACATATACAGATTAATAGAAATAGGTTAAATTAATATGTAAGAACTAACCAATAAGAAGCTATAGTTAATTGGCCAGGCAGTGATTTAATTAATACAGTTTCTGTGTGGTTATTTCAAGTCTGGGTGGCCAGGGTCAAACGATCGGTCTCCTACAACAGGGAACCCTGTAGAAGAAGGGGAAGAAGGATTGTAGGAGCCAGAGAGGTCAAGGACAGCAAGAAAACATGACCCACAGAATCAACTAAGCAGGGTTTGTAGGAGTTCACAGAGACTAAAGGGGAAACCGTGGAGCCTTCAAGGGTCTATGCTAGGTCCCCTGCTTACATGCTGTTGTTTAGCCTGGTGCCTGTGGGACTTCTGACTGTTGGACTGGACCCTTTTGCCTGCTCTTGGGAACTTTTTCCTGCTGCTGAGTTGCCTCATCCAGCCTTGATATGAGGCTTTGTGCCTATTCTTACTGCATCCTGTTATGCCGTGTTTGGTTGATATCACTAGGAGGCCTGCTCTTTTCTGAATGGATTCAGACAAGGAATGGGTCTGGAGAAGGGAGGCTGGTGTGGGAGAAGCTGGGAGGAGTGGAGGGAGGGGAGGCTGTGGTTGGGATGTACTATCTAAGAGAATAATAAATAAAAAGAGGGGAAAGAATAGTGATTTGCTACTGGCTACCATCAATCACATAACTGGGGCATGATTTGGCCTCTTCTCATGTTTGTCTCACTTTCAATTTAACTTTATTTTCTTTTTATTCACTATTTTGCATTTTATAGTATATGATTATCTTTCCTATTAAATTATCTAGGTGTCTCTTAAGACCTGCTACATATTTCATTTATTTCTGTATTTTTCTACCACCCCTTTATTTTTCTTTTTGTCTAAGTTAGCCTATATAATAGTCACAGGTTGTTGGCATAAATGTACCTTCCCAATGGTGACATACTCTTTCACCTTAATCTATCATTTTCTCCACATAAGAATTAAAGAAAAGCAGATACTTATACTCAACAACTTAAGCATTGCCCATAAGCAAGAGCAAAGACTGAAACTTTATCTAGAACCTGACACTTTAGGTCAGATTCCAAAGTAAATCATGCGGAAGAGACATCATGAATCTTCACCAAAAGCACACCCACGTTGTGATGTATCTCTCACTACTGAGAAAATACTCCAAAAAATTCAGCATGAAAAGCCCTGTCTCCCCTGAGACATTGGCTTCTTCTCTCTCATTGACATAAATGAACATTCCTGGAGACTCGGCTCAGCCCACATCAGAGTCGGTAACTTGAAGAGAGAAACACCTCAATGATGACTTTACTGTTCTTTTATGTTTCTTGGACTATTGGAGAGCACTATTTTTTTAAAGTAATGAATTATGCATTAAATTAGATTACACTTTCCATTAAATTTGTTGCAACTTTATATAAAATATGTGGTCAAAGAAAACACAGATAAAGACATTATGCTATATGTAGTTGACAAGTTTTTAGATAAATTACTAGGTTATGAAGATAAAACTTCAATCATAATATTATATTCCATTTTATAGAAAATTAAATTTGAGAAAAGTTTAATGTATTATTATCTATAAATTATATTTTAGAAAAAGATAAAAATTCCAAATATAAGTGTAAAAAACAAATAAATTGTTATAGCTGAGTTGACAAATTTTAGAAAATATATATATGGAAAATACTTGTGTTAATATCACATAGCTTTAAAGGTTTTTTATTATTATTTTCCACCTTCCATTAACTCCCTCCAAATCTTTCAGTTCATTGCCACTTTTTAATTAATTAGTGTCCACACAATACACACACACACATGTATTTCAAATTGTTTTTGTCTGTAAGATAATAAAGCTGTTTTTCAATGGTAGAGAGGTGATTTTGTTTGAAGAGAAATGATAACACATATTAGAGAGGAATACATGGTCAAGATTGATGGTGAGCCACGCGAGTTAGTGTTCTCAAGGGTACCAGTTACAGCCTCTTTTATTTTATGGGACCTAAAAGAAGGATTGGTTACTAAGAGCCATACCTTGGGTGGTTCACTGTTTTGACTGATAGATTAGGTCATATGTTCATTTTTCTAAAATTAATCAAATGTTGCCCAGTTATGCCTAGATATAAGAAAGTAAATAGAAGATTCTTTCTGAATGTTCACCTGGGAATATAACTTTCCATGGTGTTTGCATTCATCCAGAGTCAGTTCAGACCAGATTGGGCCCTTTAATTCTTTATAATGGAGTCCCTTGGCAATATATTTAAATAAAACCTGTCAAAATTGGCTGTTAGTTGAAACAAAGGAAATATATACTGTTTTACAGAGAGAGTGATACAATTAGCGCAATGCAGATGGGTATGTCTCAAGTGGTTCTGGTGCTGTCAGAGGCATTGTATGAAGAGGGTCTCTGTGACCCTCCAGGAAGGTAAAGGAGTTAGGCTGTCAGGTGAATTATCACAAGAAAATATAGGTGTAGAGCCCAAACCAAGTATAGTCCTGGACAAATAAGCCATTGCCTATGCTTGCTTGCTTCCATAGTGATAGCACTCTCCCACTGCAAAAATCTGAATCCTCTATCCTACAACCTCCCTGGATTCATCCTCACAGACATGCAAACCTTGATTCCTACAGACTTTCCAATTAATCACCTTCCCTCCATTTTTCACACTCATTTCCATGGTCTAAGCTATGCAATTTCTTACATTCAATATCCTCTTTGATGGTTGGTATTAATTGCCAACCTGAAGACATTTAAAATCATCAAAAAGATGTGTTTCAGGGCATGTTTGTGAGGGCATTTCCAGGGAGTGTGAAATCAGGATAGATTAATGGGGGCAAGCACTGTGGCTGGCTACCTTCATGTTCTACCTGGGAGAGCATCCCTATCACTGCTGCAGCCATTTTCTGTTGACTTCAAATTCCAATGTCTTTGATGTTCGAAGGTGGACTGAAGACTGAAGATGTGCTGCTATCCAGGAGTCCTCCAGGCTTCCACCACTGGGTTGGGACTGCTAAGCATTCAGTGCCATAAAATGAACAGTTACTGGGTTCTTGGCCTCTCCAGTGTGAAACAGGCATTACTAAGCTATCCAGTCCTAATTGTGTAACCCAATCTAATAAATCTGTTTGTTTTACAAACAGATGACAGGAGAGAGAGAGAGAGAGAGAGAAAGAGAGAGAGAGAGAGAGAGAGAGAGAGAGAGAGAGAGAGAGAGAGAGAGAGAGAGAGGGAGGGAGGGAGGGAGGGAGGGAGAGAGAGAGAGAGAGAGAGAGAGAGAGAGAGAGAGAGAGAGAGACTGTTGATTCAAAAACAATCTTTAGGAATGTTATGAAGAGAAAACATTTTCATTATCTCTTAAACGATATTCTTCTCAGTTGTCTACCCCTAAAGCCACTAGAGAATGAAATTCTTGACTTCCAATATGAAAGAGAAGCTAGTAGACAACACAGGGTTTACATCTGCTCCATTGTGTGTGACATATTAGCGTGGCATAAAACTTAGTCTTCAATTATTGCCTAGACTCTGCCAGGGTTGTATATGTCAATATATAAGGACTATCTAGACCTATCAGAATGAAGCTAGTCTCAGAACCTGAAATTAGTACTTTAGTCTAAAGTTCAAGTGAGTTTTATGGATCTCAAGCTATGTAGGACAGTAATGCAGACAGATTGCATATTTAATAAATGATAATGAATTTAATTAAACTAAAGCTGTGAATCAAGTAAAACACTCCCTCCATAGTTGCAATGACTCCCCTTGGAATAAAGAAAGGCCCACACATTTCTCAAATTGACTTTCAAGATCATGTATCAGCAGCCCTTGGCTATTTCTAATTTTTTGTCATTTGTTTCTGCTTATGCTCTGTACAACTTCATCAGCACTCCACCCCCCCCAAAAAAAACACAAAATCCACCAGTCATTTTGAGTATTAATTTGACTGTGGTGTATTTGAAACATGTGTTCTCTCTTGTGTAAATCCTCTTGCATTTTCTTCCCTATTTGGTGTCTTTCTTTACTAGCAGCCCTCTTCCCCACAACAGATCTGAATCTCACTCAGTGTTTAGAGCTATATATTCAATTCCTTCTTAGACCATGCTCTAATTCCATCACCAGTCTGTATTTCTACTATCATATATCTCAGACAGACTTGTACTCTTCACTTGTGTGCTGTGTGTCTGTAAAAATTTGTATCCCTATGGACCTCTATGGGGACTGTTCCATAATTTTTAATTACCATTTTATCAAACATATTATTATTTATGAATACTTAGTCCTCGCTTATTGAGTTGACTGTAATAAAAATGTGTACATTTTCCCACCCTTAATCTACCATTCCAGGTGTTTTCTTTTTCATTACAAGAAATAGACTTTTCCTAACACCGATCTATTTTTCTTTTCATTATATGTAAATATTTGCCTGGTGTGATAAAAAAGTTAGTGTTGTATTATAATTATTTTTATAAAAATATGAAGACTGTGACTTTTTTTCTGTTTCCAGTTTTTTTTTCTTTTTTCTATTTATTTATTAAAGATTTCTGTCTCTTCCCCGGGGGAGGGGGAGGAAGACTGTGACTTTTAATTGAAAATAGAATATGATTAAAAGACTGGAGACCAAAGGATATATCCTGAATTGTGTTTTAAAATGATACCCATGACTTTTCTTTTGGGAACACACAGAAGAAGAGCAAGGGTTAAAGTAAAACCAACTTTGACTGCTGTTGTAATAGAACAATCATAAGATAGTGTTGATCTATGTCTGAGCTGTTTTAGTGACATAGCTATGAAGAATATAGATGTAAGAAGAATATCACCTTTGACAGCATCTAGAATCTTTCAGCTCCCTTAAATATGAGTTATCAAAGTCCTTGCTATACCTGCAGATAGGATTGAAAGGACATCTGCTGATATATTCTGTGTTTCCCCCTCAGAATCCAGGAACAAAATATTGAAAAGCTGTAGGAGTAGAAACTAAGTTTCCAGTCTTTTCTTTTAATGCTGGTTCACACACATAGGAGTAGAGAAAGAACCTACATCCTCCATACACCAGCTGTGATGAAAGTAATGCTAAGCACTGAATGGGGGCAAACCTTGAAGATATAGCCTGGCTATTAACTCAAGGGAGGGCAGCAGAACTTGGTTGCACTATTCGAGATAATGAATGGTCTCCAAGCTCATCTTTCTCTGATAAAATATTGGAAGGAGATTCAATTACAAATTGGATTTCATATAACAAATGGATAAATGATAGCATGGCTTCAGAAAGAGCAAAGAGTAAGCAATTTCTGCTGAAGCATGAGTTGGGATGGAGCCAGAAGGCTGATTTTGACAAGGAAGAAAGATGTTGCAGAGCTTCTGGGGGTGTCATTTGAAGTTCTATAAGTTTACCAAGATCAGCAGCATTAATTAAACTTCATTAAAATTAGCACATTAAAAATTAAATGCTTGCAGTTTGAAGGGCAATTTTGTTTTTTATAAAATTAAATCTCCTAGTACATAATGACCTGCTGCTCTAACTTACACTGAAGAAAGAACTCATTTTCTGCAGTTCCTGGGACAGTACATGCTGCTCAGAAATAATGCCCATTGAGAATATCTGCATTTATACACATGCCCTTTAAAAAAATATTAAGCAATTCATGATGAATTCAATTTTTTAAATAAAAAGAAAGGTGAAATAAATGATAAATTTGAGACTAAAGATGAGGACTGAAACCCTAGCTTCACAACTCATTCAGGGTACAATTTAGGATAGGTAATTTAATTATTGTAAAACTAAGTTCTTCTAGGTCTACTCTGGAATAAAAATTCCTTTCTGCCCATTAATATTTTCCAGCACATAATAAGATAAAGCTTGTAAATCTCCTAACAATGCCTGGGCAATTGCAGACATTCTACAGAAATAAAATGGATGGGAACCTAAGAATGACAGCCTGCAAACTCTTCACTGAAAAAGTTCTATTATTTAAGAAGTTAACAAGAAAAGACGACATTCCTTTGATTCCATGCATTGGATGTTTGCACTTCTAGTAGTTTCCTCCTTTCCATATATCTTTCTGACATGTGGGTTAAACTCTGCCTTCCAAGTTCTTTACCAAAACTCCACACATGTAAAGCCTCTAGCTATTAAAAAGCCACTTGCCATCATTAAGAATTATAGCCATTATGGAAACAAGTTATTTGAAAGGTGGCTTGTTTAGGGATATGAAAGCAGGATCCAGGTAAGAGAGAAAACAGCAGGTGTTTATTGTCCCATGCATGAATTTCTCAACAGAAAAACATTTTGTAATGTCACTGCAGTGTCTACTAAGTAAAAGAACAAGATATTGTAATAGATAGGGTGTTTGTTTCTCTTTTGTAATAAATATATAAATTCTTGTCATATTATGAAAATTCATAATAATGACTCATTATCTAGAATTGATTGATAACCAAAGATAAGATGCAACACATTGAAAGGTGATCATATCATTCTCAAATGATTAGATATATACCCAACTATTAAATTAAAGGAAATATTCCATTTCTAGTTATATTGGATAAGGAGACAGAAAGAGGTATAGCAGAGAAGAGTGAGAAGGAATCTTCTGATTATCAGCAATGCAAATCAGAAGCCAAACAATAAAATTTAGAACCAAGTGTGCTCTCTGGACTGATCTTCCTGTTTGCACTAATGCCATTTTGCTAACTGTACCCCAAACCCTTCATTGTACTTTATCTGGAGCTGCGAACATATTCAATTCATAGCATTTGAGTCACAGATTGTATCTGAATATTTGTGGATTAAAATGTTAACTCCAGACTTAAAAGGTTTAGTGATTTGAGTATAAATTATATAACATGGCAAGTAGGTCTGGTTCCTCAAAATTCAAATAAGTGAATACTCTCATCCCCAGGAACAGTGGCATCAGTTTTCCACAGATTTGTAGTATAATTTGCAAAGCCGGAGAGTAGGAAACAATAATAACCACACAATCCTACTTTGTGAGTGCTGTCTGGGAACAAGGCTGATAGAATGAAACTGTATTACAAAGGGGGGTTGTGGCTGTTATGATGGTCAGAGTCATATGTCAACAGAATCTAAAATTATCTTTGTCCAGGATCTCTGGGCAATACTGAAGGAGTCATAATTGAGTAGTACCATGCCCTATTCAAGGGATCCCAAGCTGTATAAAATGGAGAAAGTGGGACACACTAGCAGGCATTGCTCTCTGTTTGGGATCATGGATGTGATATCACTGACCACTTCAAGATTTTGGTGCCTTAACTTCCCTACTTTGATTCGTCTGAGCTATGAATCAAAATAAAGTCTTGGTGTGGGAGGTCCTTCTGTCTATATGTTGTTTTTATTGATTAATTAATAAAGATACGAGCTTGGCCTATAGCAAGGTAGAACTTAGTCAGGCAGGGAAAGCTAGGCTGAATGCTGGGAGAAAGAAGGTGGAGTCAGGGAGAAGCCATGGAGCCACTGCCAGAGATAGACGTGCTGAAATTTGCCTGTAAGCCACAACCTCATGGCGATACACAGATTAATGGAGATGGGTTAATTTAAGATATGAGTTAGCCAGAAATACTCTTAATCTATTGACCAAACAGTATTGCAAACAATATGGTTTCTGTGTGGTTATTTCGCGAGTCTGGGCAACTGAGAAATAAACAAGCAGCCTCCTACAACAAAGCCTTTTCTTTTTAATTTTTTATTTGTTTTTGAGAATTTCCTACATGAATACTGTATTTCTGCCAATTTCATCAATCTCTTTATCCCCTCCAAGTCCCCCATGTTTCCCCATTTCCTCTCAAATATATGATCTCTTCTTCAATTGTTATTATTATGCACATATGTATATATAACTGCAGTCTGCTGAATCCATTTAGTGTTGTTCATATGTGTATGTGTTTAGGGCTGACCACCCTTTTTGCAGCAGAAAGAGGGTCTTAAAGAAATTCATAATTTGTCAAAATTCAGAGAAAAATTGACTGTGTTCAGCCCCATCATCTTCAACACAACCCCTACACCTAAGGCTCAGGGAACATCTTAAAAGATGGGACAGAAAGAATAAACAAACCAGAGAACCAGGCCTTCTACTCTGAGATAGTATCTTCTATATGTGAAAGGGAAGTTGTATCCATAGAATCTCAACAACATGGTTACCTAAGCACAGCCAGCACAAGAACTATACTGTCAGTTGGCACGACAGCATGGATGGAATAAATATAGTAAAACTCTACCTCTAGATGAAACACTGCAGGCGATGAATGACTACTTGGAGAAAAAGAAGAATCAGTCTTCTCCAAGGATGATTCTCTGATCCACTATCTTAAATTGCTTTTGTAGGGTTACTTTATGAGAGCAACAGGAAAAGATACTGAGACAAATGTAGCGATATTTTATTTGTGTTTTAATAAATAAAGCTTGCCTGAAGATCTGAGTGCAGAACTAAGCCACTAGAGGCCAGGGAGTGGTGGCATACACCTTTAATCCCAGGACTCAGCAGACAGGCACAAAGGAATCTCTGTTAGTTGAAGGCCACCCTGGGCTACAGGAGATTGAATCTGTTTAAAAGAGAAACAGAGTTCACACAAAGGTGATCCCAGCACTTGGGATACCGCACCTTTAATCCCAACAGTAGGGTGGTGGAGACAGGCGTGACAGGGCTGGTCACAGAGAGGAATATAAGGAGAGAGGAGACCGGAACTCAGTGCAGTCTGAGGTAGCAGTCTGTAGGTGCAGTCTGAGGACACAGTCTGAGGAGACAGTCTAAGAACACATTGCCCTTTTGGTCTGAGGATTTGGTAGAGGTAAAAGGTCTCTCTAGTGACTGGTTACACTGCTTCTGTGATCTCTCAGCTTTCACCCAATATCTCACTCTGGGTTTTTATTAAGAACAGTTAGAATTTCATGCTGCAGACAATTGGCTTACACAATGTCATGGGTAGTCGAATAATAAGGGTCTATGCACCAGAGAGGCTAAAACCTCTGTTGCTACCTAGCTGCTCAGTCCACATGACAGGATGAATCAGTCATTCCAATCAGCCTCTGAAGGTCTAGACAGTTTCTTGTAGAATTTCTGGTCTTCAGTTCACTTAGAAGGTAGACAAGTTGGGTTCCCGTGGCAGTGAAGTACAGTAGCTGTGCACTCACATACAAGTGACAAAGGCAGATAGACTAAAACATTTTTCTTCTTTCCTTGAATCTCTTTAAATATGTCCTCCATTATGGCAGATGTTGTGATAGTCTGTTTGTGTTCTGACAAATAAAGCTTGCCTAGAGAGCAGAGCGTGGAGTTAGCCACTAGTTAACCTAACCATAGAGGCCTGGAGGTTTTGACAGACAAACAGAAGGAAATGAGGTGGGGTGGAGTCAGGAGTTTGGCCTTTTCAGTCTGAGGAGAGGTAAGAGGAGACTCTGACTGGTCCTTTACTTCTCTGTTCTTCCAGCTTTTACCTCACTATCTGACTATGTTTTGTTTGTTTGTTTGTTTTAGAGAAAGGGTTTCTCTGTAGCTTTGAAGCCTGTCCTGGAACTAGCTTTGTAGACCAGGCTGGCCTTGAACTCACAGAGCTCCTCCTGCCTTTGCTTCCCAAGTGCTGGTATTAAAGGCCTACACCACCACTGCCCTGCTCCTGACTCTATTAAGACTAATTAGGATTGTGCATCAGGCAGAACACTTTCCTCCTTCATTCAATCCTTCTAAGATGTACTCTTCCAGATGCACCCTAACAAGTGCATCTTGGTTGATCCCAGACCAAATCAGTTGACCACCAAGATTAATCATCACAGCCATTTTGCTCCTCAAAGTATTCATGCCCTCATTTGCTGACCCCTTTGTAAGGTTGGGAAGCTCAATAAAAAATGGTAAAGCACAGATTTGTTTATTGTCATGCAGTAGGATCTTTCATGCAGTTTAGAAAGATGAAACTTTGGTTTCCCTTCAGCATAGGAAGAGGAAGATTCTTCTTATAGGGTTTCTATATAAACTATGGCAAGGTGGTAAATTGTAAAACCACAAATTCATCATCTCTCAGTTGTGGAGACCAGATGTCTGCAACTGAACTACCATTGGCCCATCCTACTTGCTGTAGAAGAGAATCCTTTTTTCTAAGTTCTTGCTTTAGGGAACAGCAGATGACTTGGCCCCTGGCAGCAAAGTTTCAGTCTCTACCTCAAATCTTCTAATTTTTCTCTCATTTTGTCTCTTCTTCTTTAATCTTTTAAAAGATTATATTTCGGGGGTGGGGTAGGCACCACCTTCTTAATCCAAAATGGTCTCACTCAAATATTTTTAACATACTAGTCCTGTAACACCCTTCTCCAAGATTCTGGTTAGAGTGTTGGGGCTTTAAATTTGGACTTATCTGTATTGAACTACTATTTGACAATAGCAGTTATTAATGCTTTGTTTTCTTAACTTGGAAATCAAAAGAGGCAAATCCAGTCACTGGAAAGAGGAATATAAAAGGGCTCAGGTACAAATACTTTGGAAGTAAGGTGGTTCCAAGCTAACCATTTACATTCTTAGACTCCCAAAAACAAAAATTTCTTCAATCCTTTGGAATGCATCTCAAAGCACTTTGTCAGAAGCCTTCAGGAGCTATTTCTTCCTTTTATCCTTTTCTTTGCCATTCAATAAAAACACATTGTTCAAACTGATACAGCCTCACTGTCTTCCTTAATTTTAAATTTGCATCCGTCCTCGCTATTATATCAGTGATTGGACTATACTTGCAGCCTAACTGGGGTGAATTGTTGTTCCACAAATCAACATATAAGTGGTAGCCTATTTTGAAACAAAACATTGTGTATAATATTCCATCTACAATGGCTGGCTGATTAAATGATCACCCAAGTTGAAATCAGAAACATTTTATAAGAGCATGGCTCTCTGGCTGCAATGAAGATATACCAAGGCACATTAAAAAATACAGTAGACATGCAGCCAAAGAGTTCTTAGGCCAAATAGTTTGGTTGAAAAAAAATTATTATCTTTATAGTTCTAGGTACAGTTGTCTGAAGAGTTCCTGGTCAGTCTATGCTTTTTCCCATTTATGAATTGGAGCCATTAATATCTGCCACACAAAGCTGTTGCAAACAATATAAACACAGTATCTGGTATATATAGTGTGTATTGCTATAATTATCAGAGAGGATTGTATCAAGGAGGCCCTATCATGACTACTACCTGGAAAATCTTAGTTTCAAGCTCCTCTAAGAAGTCAACAGAAAAGCTCATTGGCCATCATACAACTGTATTCTGTGTCTGCAGATTCAACTAAACATGAAAAAATTCATGTAAAACAGCATTTGTAGTGAACATGAAATTTTTTTCTCTGTTGCTTTTAATTGTGTGTGTGTGTGTGTGTGTGTATTTGTTGTGATGTAGGCATATGAGGTGAGAGCATCTGTACAACAGGGGAGAACTTAAGGGAATCCTGGTTTATCACTCTCCACCTTATTTATTCCCTTGAGACAGAGTCTGTCACTGAACATGGGTCTAGGTTGGCAGCTATCAAACTCTAGCACAGCAATCCTCCTGCCTCTGCCCCCTCATTCTTTAGCACTGGGAGTCAAAAGTTTTTGGATTTTTTCTATTTCTTTAACAATGGGATTCAGGGATTTGAACTCATGTGCTTGTCTAGCAATGAAAGTGTTTTTACCCACTGAGCCATAATCTCAAGCTGCAATAAATTTGTTTTCTTGTTATTTCCCTAAGAAATAGAGTGTAATAGCTACAATGTATTGTCTACTACATTTGGTATTATAAGTAATCCAGAAATTAAAGTACATGTGATGATGTTTGTATTTTATAGGCAGATTTTGTAGTATTTTATGTAAAGAGTTTTGACATCTTTGTTTTATTTATTTATTTATTTATTTATTTATTTATTTATTTATTTATTCTTCTCTCACACAATACATCCTGACTACAGCTTCCCACCCTCTACTCCTCGCAGGTTCCCCACCTCCCTTCTTTTGGAGATCCACGTTGCCCCCGTTTCCCCACAGAAAAGAGCAGGCCTCCCAGGGTCATCAAGTGAACATGGCACAGCAAGATACAATAAAAGGGGGCCCAAACCTAAACAAGGCTAGGTATGACAACCCATTAGGAGGAGAAGGGTCCCAAGGGCATGCAAGAGTCAGAGATATCTCCACTTTCACTGTCAGGAGTTTCCTCAAAAAAAACAAGCCAACAAGCATACATACGTGCAAGGAACCTACCTAGGACAGACCTGTGCAGGCTCCCAGATTGCCACTTAAGGCTCTGTGAAGCCCCATGAGCTCTGCTTAGTCCCTGGACCATGTTCTTACAGTGTGATTGACCACTCTGGCTCCCAGAGTTCATCCTACCCCTCGTCCACAGGGTTTTCTAAGCTTCATAGGAAGGCACCCAATGGAGGTCTTCAACATGGGCTCTCTTCTTTAGTCTAATGTTTCACTGTGGGCCTCACCATCTGCTTCTATCAACTTCTAGAGCAAGCCTCTATGATGACAAATAGGCTAGGCACCAATTTATAATTAAAGCAGAACATCTTTCAGAATCAATTTTTCCCACCTGTTATGTTTGATTCTACCCTAGGTGTCTGGGCTGTCCAGACAATGTTTAGCAGGGAAAACAAAAGGCATTTTAGCAACTGGATAGTATGAAATACAGTGATAGGCTTACTGGTATCATAGAGGGAGAGTCATACTAGATCTCTTCACTGACTCAGGGAAAAAAAAGTAAGATGAAGGAAAAAACAAATGGTTTATATATAGTGGGGGTAAGAATATACTTTTTTCAGAATTGTCTAAGAAGTCAGTCTAATTAAGCATAGTAATGCTATGATTTTTTGGGATGACCACAGAAATGTGACTCTCTATATCCATCATAAACATACTTTTCCCTTTGCCCACCATAGGATCTAGAGACTTAATTGTCTTGCTCCAATACTGAGAACTGAGTGCCCAATATCAGTTGAAAGGCAGCTGAAGAACAGGAAGAAAATCTAATCAGTATAATGAGTTGATGGTCAAATATGCACGCAGCACATTTTTGCATAAGATAAGTTTGGAATACGAACACAGTATCCTCTAAAGTCATCTAGGAAATCTGTATAGAAAAAAACAACGTTCCCCTTATATTTGTGTATCCTTCGTATTTCTTTTCTTACAACTTTAATCCAAAGATGTTAGGAGGGAGGGAAAGAGGGGAGGAGGAGGGGCAGATAGAGAGTACAGTCAGCATCCAACTAGAGAGTATAGACAGTCATAGAAGCCTATTAGGAGGTAGAGTGACTGCTCGGTAAGTAGGCTGGAAAAGCAGTAGATTCTTGGCACTGTAATAATTACTGTCCAGATAGCAGAAAATTGACTCGATTTTGTAGGACTCAGTTTCCTTACCTATAGAAGAAACCATCTGACCTAGACGGTTTGGAAATGGCTTGAATAGTGACATCTTGACACTGTCCCTTAACTGTGTTATGCCGCTCCTTTTGCTTATCTCTAATCAGAAGCATTCCCCTGCTGTAGGGAGTCCACCCTTGGGGAGGATAATTATTCTATATGCAGTGGTGTGAAGCTGGTTTCTACAGTGAGCATCTGTTACCGTTCAGGTAAGAGGTTGTGATATATCTCTGATTCTCTGATGCATGTGTGTCTGCATACTGTGTGTGCCAGGAGGGGAGAAGAAGGATATCAACAGGAAAAGGACGGAAAGGCTTGAGATATCATTAAATATCCTCCAGAAACCACAATAATAAAATGGAGAAGAGGAGCCCACAGATGCAGGCAGTTGTCAACGAGCACATTGTGGAGACAGAGCAAAATCGGCCCCTGGGCTCTCAGAGTTGCGGGGCAGACAGGGGTGGGGGTGGCATTGTTTGCAGCTTTCAGTGGATTCTGGCTAAGCCACAGAAAGGAAATTAGATTCTGCAGTGGGGAAGCCTGAGTGAATCTCAAGAGCCAGTATCAACATTTAGATTACTGATACCGCATTGTGTAATTTAGAAGGAAACACGCTTGAGAAAATCAAGAGTTAAGGTTCAAGTAAACATTGTTTTTGAGTCTCTGGCTGGAATAATCACTTAACTTCTGCAAAATGAAGAAAAATAAAACCAAATGGCAGAATGGCTTCATATTCTTGGAACACATAGTCAGCATTAATGCCACCTTTTCAAGCGCTATACCCACTATGTGTTGAGTGGCTTCCAGGACCATACGTCTCAGGAGAGTTTAGTGGAAGAGAAGGGTGAGTAGGGTGGGCAGGTCCCTGCTAAGGTTATGGTTCAGTAATAAAGACAGATTGGCAAGAGCTTCATTTTCTATCAAATTCTGGTCTATACTAAGACAGAAGTGTAGTAAATATTCTCATATTATTAATCATATAGCCAAGGAAACACTGGAGGAAAATGATCTTCTAAGATGGTAGCAATGAAGTGAGACCATAAAAAGAAAGAATAATTAGTTAGAATAAGGGACATGTGCACTATAGGCCTGAGGTAAAGGAATCCAGGTACATAGATACTGATGCCTAAGGCAACTGAAATTCATGCAAATGAAGTTCAAACAGATGGAGGAGGAGAGGAAGAAAGGAAAATATGTAGTTTTACTCAAGAAGACGTCAAAGGGAAGACATGGATAGTCTGTGGTTTAGATAAAATTTCTTAGTTTTTGTTCTGAGACCTATAAGACAGGCCTTAGCTGAAAGTGGAGTGGGGGAGATTTTGCATTATTTTATATTGTCATAGTTTAGTAAGTACTTTATAATAAATATGAAACAGAATAGAATTATTTCATTTTTTAAATAATGTATCCTGTGTGGACAAAATGTATAGTTGAGAATTATGATAAGCACAACTATCAGAACTGTGGTAATAGTAGAAGACAAAAGAAATGCTAGAAAGATGTTCAGGATAACTCCTGGAAATGTGAGAGGCATAAGTCAATAGATCAGGTTCTGCACATTGACAGAAACAGGAGCATCTGGGAATATCACTGTTTGATTTGAATCATGCCAGTTTGGATATATACTCAAAATCGCTAAGCCTAGCTGAGGAGGCTTTTATGAGCTCAGAGGAAAAGTCTATCCCGAATATACTAGAAGAGAAAATCATAGAGTGGGTATTTTGTATGGTCAAGAGAATAATCTTTTGACAGCTACACTTCCAGTTTCGAATGTGAGACATTCTTCTATTCTCCAGCAAGGCAAATTTAAAGCATAAGATGAGGATCATCAAGGGATGAGGTAAGAGCAAAATATCAATATCAAATATCAAAACATTCCACCGGAACTGACTGGGAAGCCCTATTAAGATATCTGCTGGAGTTCCCAATAGAGAGCATCCCAGGCATAACAGCTTGTCCTTTGGGGGATGCTTCCAAGTCAAAGAAGAAATAACACCAGAAAAGTAATATCATCAAACAGGGGTCTTACAAAAGCCCAGCAAAAAGTGAGAAGGGACCTTAGAGACAGGCAGCAAAAACTCCCTATAGTGTGCAGTGGAGCAGAGTGCCCCATTGGGTGAGATTTGAGTTATCTGAGTAAAATAAGAGGCAACAACATATAGAGATAGTGTCAACAAACTGACAAGTCACAAGATCCAATGAAGATTGACTGCACACTGTGGCAGTCAGCTGGTGTTCCCAATTTAGATGCATCCACACGGCTGAATTTCCAGTTTCTTATCCTCACTGTAAGCACCTTTATATCATGGGATTTAAAAAAAGGTTCACAAGGACACACGGTTTTCACTCTTGGGTTGTTTTGCTATTCTCTTCCTATTACAGAGTTAAAAGACCCAGGGCATGACCAGGCAAGTGGCCTTACAATACACTATGGTAAACAAGCTTGGGACTGAACTGGTGGATGGGGGAACCCAGTTGGAAGCCTCTCAATAAGTTCTAACAACAGGTGATTTCCCCAGTGTGGCGTTCTTTTCAACAGAGATTGCCTTTTACAAAGAGAGCATTATGAGAAAGGAGAGGGAAAGGGAGAAAGAAAGAAAGATGTAAAATGCATTGTCTGATTGCTGCACCAGGGAAGACAGTCTGTAAAGCAGGATAGCACACAGATCCTACTTCATGTTCTGGCTTTGTGGGAGCCTAACCAGTATGGATGTTCACCTTCCTAGACCTGGATGGAGGGGGGAGGACCTTGGATTTTCCACGGGGCAGGGAACCCTGACTGCTCTTTGGATTGGAGAGGGAGGAGGAGAAAAGTAGGGGAGGAGAGAGGGGCGGGAGGAGGGGGAGGGAAATGGGAGGCTGGAAGGAGGCAGAATTTTTTTTCAATAAAAAAATAAAAAAAAAGAAAACCACAACAGTGTGGCATTATGGGAATAAATAAAAAATATTGTTAAAAATAATTTTAAATATTCTGCAGACTGCTGGCTGTTAAGCCCACGTAAGGCGCATCATTTCCAATGAGTTTCTTCTATTCTGCAAACTGTTTCTTCCGCCACGGCAAAGCTGCCCTGACTCATCTTCTTCTTTGTCATTTGTATACTTGTCCAAAAGGAATTACTTGCCCATTCTAACACTTTTTCCTTGTTTTCTTCTAGTAGTCCTGTGATTTTTGGTTTATATTTAAATTCTAAATCCCTTTGTTCTACATGTTTGGCAACTGGAGAGAGACAAGAGTCTAGTTTCATTCTTCTCATAGAAACACCCAATTCCACACCCCACACACACCATTTTTCATTAACGAAACTGTTCCTTCTCCTCTGTATTTTCTCAACACCTTTATGAAAATCGTTTGACTGTTGATGTCAGGGTTTATTTCTACATGATGCATTCTGTTGGATATTTTTCATTGTAGAATTTCAAATGCATTTTTAAATTGTTATGAAAAAGCCAAATTATCATGAGTAGTTAAGCATATCAAAAATATTCTAATGAATTTACTGACATCAGACAGGGCAGTATAAGATGATTATAAAACTAAGAGCAAAAAAAAAAGGGAGGTTTATAGAATAGGGGTAATAGTGCTGCTTCAGAATTAGTTAGAGCACCTATGGCATGCAAGCCAGGGCAGAAAAGAGTTAGAATCTGTTTAAGGCATGCTATCTGAACTCACAATGTTTGTGTTAAATCCTACCTCTTCTAATTCCAACCCGTGCAAGTCAAGTCAAACTGCATTCGCTTTCCATATCAGAAATACCTGTCTAGTATAGCTGAGCTGCAATAGCACAGGATGTACTTGTTTTGAAAGGCAAACATATTTGCACCACATTACAAATACTATATTTTACTGAAAACATATATAAGTATAATTACTAAAACTGTTCAGCAATATAATAGTATATACTCTATAAGTAAGAAAGGGCCATAATATTCATATTATCTCGTAATTTTCAGTAGAACAATCCTATGTGGACGTATGAGAAACTGGGTAGCTAATAATATTTGTGTTAGTCTGTGCTCTTTCTAGCTTCATTTTTCTTCCTTAGCTGTGGGAAATGGAGGAATCTATGCATAACATCCACATGCTATACATGATTGCTTCACTGAAGAATTTTAAGGAGATCTTCAGGGATCACACCAAGCACACTGCAATGATTTATCTAATATATCCCATAACTTTGTATAAATTGTTTGTCTATTACAGGTGTTGTTCAAAGGTCTGATGAGGTAAAAATGGATATATTGTAGTCATTGTGTTGACTTGTAACTAAATTAAGAGGGCATACACACAAAAATTTGTTGTAATTATTAATGTAACAATAGTAATAGTGATGTTTATAGCAACGATGCCTTAATGGTGCCAGATGAGGTAGAATGGTGGTTTCAGGCCAGTGGTTTGTAGTTTCTTAGCTTGGTATGTCAGGCTGCATCACTGGACTGTGAACTGTAATTCTAGGATGAGTTGGAAGATAGCTAATCCTCATGCCTTAAAGTATAGACCCCAGAGAGTTCTGTAAGCAGTATCAAACAATGAAGCTGGGATCAAGCCAAATAAACTAGAGCCAGGCTCTCTCTCCTGACCATGCATCAGAATTTCTTGGAGAGCTTTAAAAACTGTATGAATGTCTGGTCCTTTCATCAGATCAAATTCAGAATTTCTGGGACATGATGTCTGATATATTTTTTAATTTGGATTAGTGTGGTGCTTGTGTACAGATTCTTTGTTATAATGAGTCCAGTCAAAAGACAAAGGCAGATAAACAAAAACAAAACAATAGACTCAGTAGTCATTTAGTTGTGTTCTACAAAGCAAGAGTAGTCACATGACTGGAGAACATAAAAGAAGTCAGAAAATTGAGTTTCATTCCACTTGAACATACAGTGTAACATGTTTCCCTAAGATGGCTTTGTACATTAACCTTTTAGATGAAGTTTCACTACAGGCTTTTTTGGATTACAATCATTATAATCAATTACATCTATTACCATCACTCAACTGGCTTCCTGCTCTTCCTCATCTTTCTCGATACTTTATATTGATGTATTTGTAGAGCTAAGTCCTAAGCCCATATATATGTATGCTTATATATAATACATATTATTATATTATATATAATATATAATCCCCTCTGCTTTCTAGCAGATATAATATATATATATATATATATATATATATATATATATATAATATCATATTTTGCCTAAATGGCAGAAATATGGCTGTCTTCATTGTAAAAGGAGGGAAAGAACTTGATGATTAGGAAAGTTACTAAATCTTCTAGAAAGCCACTAGAAAACAGAACATGCTGAATAGAAGTCAAAGCTGGAAATATTGTTCTCTAAATATCTACTGTCTGCTGAGGGTGTGGAATATTTTAACAGTCTAGAACCAGGTCTGTATTAGTTCCATTACCACAACAGCAATTTTAGCATTTGTAAACAAAATCCCACTTTCTTTTCTACCTATTGTAACTAATTCTTCCCTGTAAGATGGCAAATTATAACCCATATTTATAGAAGGAGGGCCACTTGGTTGTTCCCAGTCGCTTAGCACTTACGTAACTATACAAAACTATATTATTTAAAACACTGCTTGGCCCATTAGCTCTAGCTTCTTATTGGCTAACTCTTACATTTTAATTTAATCCATTTCTATTAATCTGTGTATCGGCACATGGCTGCAGCTTACCGGGTAAAGTTCTGGGCATCTGTCTCCGGCAGGGCTACATGGCTTCACTCTGACTCCACTTCCTTTCTCCCAGCATTCAGTTTTGTTTTCCCCACCTAGCTCTATTCCCCTATAGCTCTGCTATAAGCCCAAAGCAGTTCTGTTATGAATCAATGATATACACAGTATACAGAGGAGAATCCCACATCACATATTAGGATAATCAGAACTATATCTGCAATGCATCTGCCCCTTTAAGATTGGTGCTAAGCAAAACTCAAGTCCAAATGGATTAAAGACCTCAATATCAGCCCGAAAACACTGAATCTGATAGAAGAGAAAGTGGGCAATACCCTACAACAGATGGGCACAGGCGATCGCTTCTTAGGTATAACCCCAGAAGCACAGACATTAAGGGCAACATTGAATAAATGGGACCTACTAAAACTGAGAAGCTTCTGTAAAGCAAAGGACACTGTCACTAAGACACAAAGGCAACCTACTGACTGGGAGAAGATCTTCACCAACCCCGCAACAGACAAAGGTCTGATCTCCAAAATATATAGAGAACTCAAGAAACTAGACTTTAAAATGCTAATTAACCCAATTAAAAAATGGGGCGCTGAACTGAACAGAGAATTCTCAACAGAAGAAGTTCAAATGGCCAAAAGACACTTAAGGTCATGCTCAACCTCCTTAGCGATCAGGGAAATGCAAATCAAAACAACTTTGAGATATCATCTTACACCTGTAAGATTGGCTAAAGTCAAAAACACCAAGGATAGCCTTTGCTGGAGAGGCTGTGGAGGAAGGGGTACCCTCATCCATTGCTGGTGGGAATGCAATCTTGTGCAACCACTATGGAAGTCAGTGTTTCGGTTTCTCAGGAAATTCGGGATCAACCTACCCCTGGACCCAGCAATACCACTCTTGGGAATGTACCCAAGAGATGTTCTATCACATGTCAAAAGCATTTGTTCAACTATGTTCATAGCAGTATTATTTGTAATAGCCAGAACCTGGAAACAACCTAGATGCCCTTCAATGGAAGAATGGATGAAGAAAGTATGGAATATATACACACTAGAGTACTACGCTGCGGTAAAAAAAACAATGACTTCTCGAATTTTGCATGCAAATGGATAGAAATAGAAAACACTATCCTGAGTGAGGTATCCCAGACCCAAAAAGATGAACATGGGATGTACTCACTCATAATTGGTTTCTAGCCATAAATAGGGCTCACGGAGTCTACAATAGGCGAATCTAAAGAATCTAAGTAAGAAGGTGAACCCAAGGAAAAACATATAGTTATCCTCTTGGATAAGGGAAGTAGACAAAATTGCCGGGGAGAAAAGTGGGATCTTGGGGGTGGGGTGGGATGAGGGTTAGGGGAGATGGGGAGAGAAAAGGTAGAAGGGAAGGAGGGGGGACTTGGGGAAACAGGAGGATTGGGATAAAGGAAGGTTGGATAGGGGAGCACGGAACCACAATTCTTAGTTAAGGGACCCACTTTAGGGTGGGCAGGAGACTTGACTCTAGAGGGGCTCCCAGGTGCCCAAGCTGAGGTCCCCAGTTAGTTCCCTGGGCAGCTGAGGATAGGGAACCTGAAATGACCCTACCCTAGAGCAATACTGACGAATATATTGCATATCATCCTAGAACTCGCATCTGGCGATGGATGGAGATAGAGACAGAGACCCACACTGGAGCACTGGACTGAGCTCCCAAGGTCCCAATGAGGAGCAGAAAGAGTGAGAACATGAGCAAAGATGTCGGGACCACGAGGAGTGCACCCACCCACTGAGACAGTGGAGATGATCTACTGGGAGCTCACCAAGGCCAGCTGGACTGTTACCAGAAAAAGCATGGGATAAAACTGGACTCTCGGAACATGGCGAACAATGAGGGCTGATGAGACGCCAAGGACATTGGCACGCGGTTTTGATCCTACGCAATGTGCTGGCTTGGTGGGAGCCTAGCCAGTCTGGATGTTCACCTTCCTAGTTATGGGTGGAGGGGGGAGGACCTAGGACTTACCACAGGGCAGGGAACCCTGACAGCTCTTTGGACTGGAAAGGGAGGGGGAGAGGAGTGGGGGGAAGGGGAGAGGGGTGGGAGGAGGGGGAGAAGAGTGGGAGGAGGGGGAGAAGAGTGGGAGGAGGGGGAGGGAAATGGGAGGCTGGTGGGAGGAGGTGGAAATTTGTTTTTTTTCTTTTCTTTATCCTCCTTTTATCAATAAAAAAAAATTAAAAAAAAAAGATTGGTGCTAAGGTCCAACAATACACATAACTCTAAAAGCAAACCAGTTACACAGGGACAGAGATTTAGTTATTAGAGGAGCAAATGATGAAATGAAAGATCTTTTTGAAAATTGGACTCCTGTCAACGAAACTGGAAAAGACCTTGAAAATAACTATCTTTGGGATTAAAGCTTAATTTTGATCAAATTTTTCTAACTGTAAAAACAAAACAAATCTATAATTTATTGAGTGGTAAATCTGAAGCCAAACAGCAGAATTCTTATATGTTCTAAACTATAGATTTCAAATATTCAATTCTATGTCAAAATTATGAACCCATTAATGATAATAATTAATATATGCTAAAAATAAATTTTAAATATAGTAAGGGATTCAGAAAATTATAGCAATTATAGCAAGAGTAATTTATGCATCACATACAAACAGAGATGCATTTAACACTCAAGGCATTAAACTTCAATTATGTTGCTGATACAACACTATGGCCAAGAACAATTTGGGGAGGGAAAGGTTTATTTGACTTACACATCCAGGGTTCAATCTATCATTGAGAGAAAACAGAGCAAGTACTCAAAGTAGGAACTTAAATGCAGGAAACATGGAGAAAGAGCTTGCTAACTAGGTCTCTGGTTGGCTCACTGGCTCATGCTTACCTAGCTTTCTTATACAACCCAGGACCACCTGCTTAGAGAATGGCACCACCCTCAGTGACCTGGGCTCTCTTAAATAAATAAGATAGTCAAAAGATTACCTTATAGACTGATCTACAGAGCAACATGATAAAGACAATTACACAACTGAAAATTTTTGTTTTATCAGATGATTCTAGGCTATGTCAAGTTGAAAGTGAATGCTGGTTATAAATAAGATTTTCATGTTATTTAGCCTAAAAACATCTACATAATTCTTACACACATCTTCTGCACAATGCCAACAGCTATCCTATAAATTTATGAATCACTTATCATGATATTTTTATAGCAGAAGAATCTAAGATTCATAGCAGATCTTAAACTGCCCTAAATCACTGTGAAAACAGTCTACTAAGACTCATTCTCTTGATAAATCTACACCAGAACCAAACCACTTAGTGCCAAATTCCAAACTTACTTCACTCCATTAGTATGGCTCTTTCATAATCTCATTAATCAAATTTCTCAAAAAGTTGAGATTTTTCTTTCTTTTTTTTTCTGACACAAAGAATTAGAGTTTCTAATTAGTTTCTAGAGTAGCAAGCTCCTGCATTTTGCCATCGGCGAGGGTTCTTGATCATTCTTCCTCAGCCCCCTTATACACAAGAGAAGCCATGTCTTCAAAGAATAACCTATATTTATTCAAAGAAATTGTTTTCTGCTTGTTGCTTATTGACAGAGATCCACTGTCTTCTCAAATAAAATTGATTCCAAAACAAAATAGAGCGGATTTTTTTTTTTTTGCAGCCATGAGGGCTGTGTGAGCACAGACTGTCTGTGTTGGTCCTGTGTTAGACATCAAGAAGAAAGTCAGCCACATGATTTAGGGTATTTACTACTTTAGTCCCTGACTATAAATACATGAAGAATTCAGTCTCTCTTGTTGTGGTGGTTGTTTATTGGATTTTTTTTCTAATTTAAATTGAGCACTGATTAGCATAGAATAATCAGCTCCTAAAAATGAATGCCAAACATTTAAACAACAATTATGGAAATGCAATTAAAACTTAATGTTGAGAGATCTTTGTACCCTACAGGAGAACAACAGCCAGGTGGGCCCACATGAGCGGCATAAAAAAGAAGACTACCTACTGACCTGATCTTCATGAGTGAAATCTCTGCTGTGTGAGGAATTTTTGGCCCGGGGGGGGGGGGAATGGATGGAGTCAAGGTCCAAATAATGTGGACGTATTTTAATTTTCAACCCATAAAAAGAATTAAAAGCCATCTCTGACTATAAAAAGGGCTTATTAACATAATTATTCCATTTCTATCCAATTAAACACCATCTGTTCTACGTTTGTAGATGAATTCTTTTCCTTCTTCTGGCCAGATCCTTACAACAAATGGGGTACATTTGGTATCTACCCTTGGCCTGAAGATATCATATTTTCTGTATATCTGATTTCTGTCCTAAATGTGAGCTCCCATTCTGCACCTTCACAAACTTCCTAACACCATATAATAGTAAATAATAATAATAATAATAACCTCTTTCTTAAAAAGAAAAAAAATTCATTACTTATTTGTCTCTTCTCTCTGCAACCCAACTCAAAGGCTTTGTAATAAATTTGCTCAAGCAAAATGATATGGCAGGTTAAATGACCCCTATCTTAATTCTATGAACAAGATTTCCCTGGAGGAGGCAAGGTCCATCAAGGACCACCCCATGCTTTGAGCATTTAGTACAAAAAAATTCATCTTGCTCATTCAAGTATTCTTACCAATGAGCACACCCTTTAGTTTAATGCAGATCAGTAGAACTGCTTTAATTAAAGCCAGGAATTACAGACAAAATGCTAGAATGGTGAAATCTCGTGTGTAGTACATGCTTACAGAAGCTGTCTTCAGGACAGTTTCTGTGACATGCTGGGCTTAAGGTTGAGATTCCAGGCACCCTACAGTTCTGTAATTAGTATTAACCAAATCAAAGTTGTGAACCTATTATAGAGACATTGGTATGTTAATAAGCTTGTCGACAGCATCAAGTCTTAAGAAATGCTTCACCATCTCTGATTAAGGTAGAGTAATTATAGAGATAGAGACAACCTGGGCAGACCCAGTTTTGAAATTACGTTTCACCATTTATTAGTGTTAGTTCAATCAAACTGTCAAAGTCGCATTTTTCTCATGTGTAAACTCGAAGGGATAATAATTTCAGCACTGCACAACTGTGGTGTATTACATGGAAAACCTGGTAGAATGTTTGCTCGATGTGTGTGTTTGTGTATGTACATATTTGTGTGTGTTATAGATCCAAGTCACTAGTTGAATCAACATGAGTTTATTTGACAAGACTGTGGGGCTCCTCTTCTCCTTAGAGGGCAAAGGGGCAGAAGCCATGACAGAAAGCTTTGTACATGGCCCATGAGCACAAGCAGAGACAGCCCTCTGGAAGATGGATTTCAGTGAAACTTTATTCGAGAGTATAAGGAATATATAGGATTGGATAGCCAAATTTGCATTAAATGGCATATTCCTATCGCAAGACTTTGTATGTAGCAGTAAAGTTCCTATAGCAGAGCTCCTACCTAGCACAAGTCTTTTTACCCAGAATCTATGCCAAAGGTCAAGCTAAAGATAATAGAGGTAGCTTTCAGAAAAGGTCAGTTCTCCATGCCCAGGGACATTATCCAGATAAAGGAAGGCAGAGAACAGAAGCTTTCCTAGGAAGGGAGAGAGTTTCAATGTCGCCAAGCTATTGAGTTAAACTACCAGGCTGTGGAGACTACAGTCTCTACAAGCCAGCATATATCTGATATTTTTAATAGCATTTGATGATGTATTTTAAGTCAGTATACTACTAAGTATGCTTTCCAAACTATAAATTTCAACTATAACTAACTATAAAAATACTAGATCCAATTCTGAAATGTTTCATAAATGAGGCTAAACCTCCATCATTTGCCTTCCCCTTTCTGTTACCATCATTTCTAAAAAAGATATGGAACCTTTCTGAGCAACTAAAGATCAAGGCTTTATACTGCACTGATTGAGATTATGAAGGGAGATAATTGATTATGATAAACTAAGGGCTGCATGTATTTACAGAAGAAAGAGAATGTGGGAATGGAGGTCGGAGTTCAGTGAATGTCAAAAGACAAGAGAAGCATTTGGTAAGATAGGGAATGGGATAAACAACTACTTCAAAGCAAGACGGGAGTAGACATTTGTGGAGATCACTTGGGGGCATTCGGCTTGGGCTGTATCACAGAAGCTCTTGTTGTGTCTCTTTCCTCTAACAGTAAAGAACTGCTTTGCTTCAAGACTCTGAGAATCAATGTGGTAACTTATGGTAAAAGATTGCAAGAAAAAAAAAAGGCCCCCAAGAATGGCAAAAGTCTAGAATTACTGATCGATATTATTTCCAGTGGGTTACTTAATCCTTCACTATAAAAATGTAAGTATTAAAACAAGAAAGGCCATATATGGAATATTGTGCTCACAGGACCATACATACTGAAAATGACTGTAGAATAGGCTGATCTAAGTGTATTATAGCTTCCTACTTTTAGCTCCTATCTTTTCTACATTTAACCAAGGTTCTTTAAAACTTCACATGAAATAGATAACATTCTCCCCATTACCTTCTGCTATAAAACTGTTCACTTTAGTGTGTAGACACACACATACACGTTCTTACTCAGAAAACACACATAATACACACATTCATATGCATGGGTATGTGTGTATATGTATATATATATGTGTGTGTGTGTGTGTATAGAGAGATTTAAAAAGAAGAAGACATTGGATGAGATTTACAATTTATTAGACTTCAGGTTTCCATAGTAAACAGCTAGCATTAACTGGAAGAGAAAAAAGAGAATGAGGAAGAGAAGGAGAATGATAAAGAAGAAAACATTGGAAACAAGTAAGGGGTTAATTACAATGGGTAGGTGGGGAAAATACAAATTTTGGCCCATTGTCTCACTGTTTTTATGAAGTGTTGGGGATGAAACCATTAAATGGATCCAGTTGGCTAAAACTGGCAGAGTCAACCCAAAAACATGACTATTTATAATGACATGATCGTTTAATATAGGCAATATACCAAGCTAATTGCATTCTGTAATAAGATATATGCAGTGTCATCATACAGTCCTTGGAACTACTATAAACAAATCCGATCTTCCATAATTGGATAAGATTTCAACACACACCTCCCCACTTGGTCCTCACCTACTTAATATTCTGAAATAGGGTGGTCACAGAATGTCTCCAAGAACAAATCAAGCTAACCCAGAAAATACAAAACTTGAAGACACTTTGTATAAGGGGGAAATGAAAAGGTAGGTGGGTCAGGAGTAATCCAAAGTTTTTAACCCTGAGCAGTGGGAGAAGGTGCATTGCATCAGGAGGAATAAAAGAGAAAGAGAATTATGTCAAGCAAAATGATTTTAAAGAAGTTAATTATTCTTTCGGGTAAAATATCTACTGGATATCTGAAAATCTTGGGTTATATATCAGAAAACTACAGCCAGGGACTCAAGTTTGAAAATCACAAATATCAAGTGCATATTGTAGTTTGAGAAACCAAATGAAATGGGCAGAGAAATGTGGAGAGTGAAGGAACAAGTCACTTTATTGAGGTCTGAAAGTCAAGTGTGATGATGAAGGGATGCCAAGCCCAAACATTGACGTCACCATGATTATAAGCATCTAAAGTACCTAGTTTAGGGAAAGCTATGAATAGCTCAGGCAACATCATTTGTGATTTTATGTAACTACCTCCATTTAGGAATTGGGAAAGCAAATAGCAGGAAATGGTTGCTATTTTATTACAGGTATTGAATTCAGCTAGTATCCAGAGACTGATATCATCTGCCTTATTAGTCAAAATATTAGAAATTCTAAGGCATACAGTAGCATTAGGCTTATTACCCTGGGTTAAAAGTTCATCTTTTGTTCATGTACTTAAAATTTCCCTAAGTCATTGAAAGCTTGAGTATAAAATCAAGTCAGGAAGCATCGAAATTATGCAATTTCATGGCTCACAAAAATAACAAATTTTGATGGAGCAATCCATTGTATTGTCGGAGAAATGATTCAATGGGTCCTGAGGAGAGACAGAATTTTAGACTTTGGCCTTAGCCCTAAAAATGTACATATCTCACTTGAAGAAAGTCGTGAGGGCTAGAGATATAAGGGCCTGTGATTAAAGCTCCCCATTAAAGATGTAAATTTCCAGGTTCATGCTCCACACTTTTCTACATCTAAACAATATGATACAATTCTTTCTAAGAAGCATTAGTTTTATTCTCTTAGAACTCAGTTTGATGAGGCTTAGAGGCTGCGCAGTAAAAGAAGTATCTGAACCATAGAGAATTTTGATTGTGTTATTCATTGACAACAAAATAATAGAAGAGCAAAATCGGTATGTGTTACGTATAAGTAAAGAAATATTTAGGTCAAAGGTGAGTCTATCTGAACTGTCAAATGGACATGTAGCTCACAGCTAATACCCAACCTGAACCCTAACAAGACAGCCTTGTGCAAAAAAAAAAAGTCACATTGTACTGACAGAGTTAATACTGTAATTCTCTCATGATGTGTCTAGTGACCACCATCCAATATAATGGTGGTAAAAGCAGACATAGCTGACATTCTAGAAAGCATTGAACATTTCATTTGGACTGATAATAAATGTTTGAGACTTAAATGTCACTGATATCTACCACTCAGAATCTGTCCTATGGATGCCATGTGATTATGGTGTTTGATACAGATTTATCTCAATTAAAGTAATAGGTTCCATCCAAGTCTCAGATCATTTCCTCTGGTCCATAATGGAAAGTTAGCAGGTGTACTCAGAAACTAGAACTCCCCACACCAGTATCCAGAAATGTAAAGTAACAGTTGTAGTTATAGGAAAGGTACCATAGAATCTGCCTGCTAGATTTAGGTGAATTTACCAAAATAACAATCTTATGAAATAGAATATTATTGAAAGATTCCAAATGTTACTTGTACCATAAGGGTCCTACATAGTGGAGTATTGACTGAACAAATTCCAACTCTACTTCACTAATTTAAATCCTGAAGAAGGTGAATCTCTAAAAATGTCTAAGTGATTATTTTATATCCAGCTTAGAGGTAACTATGATCATAGTTGACCAAGTAACTTGATATATCTCTTGGTACCTGCTGCCCTGCCCTTTTTCTGGTGAGTATTTTTCTCTGTGTTTCTAGTTGGATGGGCAACAAAATCAATTTGATGTCTGTGGATAATATCACTGAACTAGCTCAAAATTATATCTACATTTAATCAATTCTGTGTTTATAATATATCTTCACTATTCAGTATTATAACACCTATCTTTGCTTTAGTCAGCCACACTAATACGACCACATAGTTTCTTTTCTGACCAGGTAATTTATGTTTAGCAAATAAAGTACCACAAAAGCTTCATACTCATATAATTTACTGTTGTGTGGTGGTTGAGCACACCATTTAGGAAAAAAAAAATCTGTGGGGATCTTTGGGAAGAAGTTTCCAGACAGATTCATCGAGGTGAGCAGACATACCCTAAATGTAGGCATCAACAGTCTTTGTCTGGGTGCCTTACCTGCACAAACAGGAGAAAGGCAGCTGAGTACCAGAATTCTACTCTTCCTGCTTCCTGACAATGAGGCAATGTGACCAGTTGCCTCAAGCATCCACGACTTTGCTGTAGTGATGGACAATAGCCTAAGACTATAACACAAAACAAACTGCTCATTCCTTATGTTCCATAAACTAATTTTGCAAATATTTCATTCCAGAAATGGGATGAGTAATGAACACATAGTATCCATGTCCTCAGCGTCAGCAGAATTACACAATAGAATTTTGTAGATTTAGCAGGCTAGTTAAGTGGTAACATTGCTCAGTACACAGTTGATCTTATCCCAGAGGTGGTAAATAATCTTTTCTATGCAACTAATATTTCCTGATGATTTTCCTTTGCCAGTATTCTCTCTCTTTCTATCTTCCATCCTTCATCCATCTCTTTCTTCCTCCATCTGTCAACTTCTCTCTCTCTGTCTGTCTGTCTTTGCTTTTCCCTCCCTCTCTTCCTCCCTCCCTCTCTTCCTCCATCCATCTCTCTCCCTCCATCTTTCCCTGTTTCTCTCTCCCTTCTCTCTCCCTCTCTCTGTCTTTGCCTCTCTCTCTCTCTCTCTCTCTCTCTCTCTCTCTCTCTCTCTCTCTCTCTCTTTCTCTCTCTCTCTCCCTCATACACACACACACACACTTATCCTTCAATTTTCATTTTCAGAACTTTAACTCTTCAGTTTCTTTTTCATATCTATAAAGTCTAATTTGTATAGTAAATGTCCTACGCTATAATTTATATTGAACTCTGACTGAAACACCAGACTACCAAGACTAACTTTTTCATGTCCTAGAAAGCAGAAATTTTCTTGCAAAAAGTAGTGTCAGTGCTAAAACCAACATATTCTAAGCACAGAGGAAGGACTCCACTTCTACAGGTTTACTAACTTTGTGTAAAAAATTCTCTAACCATGTTCCCATGCCTTCCTGTGAATAGTCACCAGCAGACCAATGGAATCCTTTTCTTAACACATCAGCTGTCTAGCCAACTCAGGTACTCAAATCAATAGCATCAATCCTACGCAGGAGGTCATAATGGGAGAATGTTAAAATCCATTCCATCTCATCTGAGTAAGCATTTCCACACATACAACTTCTTACTTAGCAAGTTCAACAAAGTAGTTTCAGAAAACAGAGGCAAGAATTGAAGAATATAGTTAACTAGAGCAATATCTGAAAGAAACCCGATGTCTATAAAATATAATTGAGCTGATTTAATTTAAAAATTATAAAACTCACACCTGAGAGTGTCTAAGGCCCTAGGGTGTCTGCTTAGATAAATTAATGTGCTGTCAGTCCACCTTCTAAATAGATATTCTTATGACCACAGGCAATGCTAATTTCAATCCTAATCAATGAAGCTTCTCTTTGCAGTGAACTATGGTGGATGCATCTCCGGATCCATGCCTGCTCCAGATGCTGGGAATCATGACAGTCCAATACGCCGTCCTAAACAGAATGTTCTTATTATTCCCTCTAAATCTTGGAGATCATTGAGAGTTGAGAAAGAAGAAGCAGAAAGAATGTAAGAGCTGAAAGATACAAGAATGGAACTATCCTCCACTAAGCATTTCACAATCAAAACAGGCATGATTGTACAGAAGCAGCAATGAATCTACAATGGGTCTGAACAAGAATGTCAATATTAAAGACTCAACAAGGGAGGGATCCAGAAGAGCATATCTCTCCCTACTGAACGACTTGCTACTGATGGATTCTTGGGGAAGAACAGTCATTGTTTGCAGTTGTATACCTACTGGCAAGCCCACAAAGCTCCTACAGGGAGCAGTTACAAATCCATGGTGACACAAATGCCCTGTTAAAGTGAATCAGGCTCTGAATTAACCACAGAGGCACAAATATGGAAAAGGCACTTATGGGGAAGAAGAGGCAACCAAGGGTGAAGGGAGGACTCTAAAAAGGGAAGGTACAACAGTCAAGGTTTACTACATAAGTATATAAAATTATCAAAGAGTAATTCAGTAAAAAATTGTTTTGGAATGGGAAAGTGTTCTTTTTTTATTTTTTTATGTTCTAAACAATATTTTTTTTTTACTTAAAAATTTCCACCTCCTCCTCTCCTCCCATTTCCCCCATCCCCCTCTCTCTTCCCCTTCCCCCTCCCTTTCCAGTCCAAAGAGCAGTCAGGGTTCCCTGTCCTGTGGGAAGTCCAAGGTCCTCCCCCACTCCATCCAGGTCTAGGAAGGTGACCATCCCAATAGACTAGGCTCCCACAAAGCCAGTACATGCAGTAGGATCAAAACCCAGTGCTATTGTCCTTGGCTTCTCAGTCAGCCCTCATTTTAAATGACCAACTAAGAGTTAGCTGTGATAGTGGCAAAGTCTTTTTATAGTAGGCATACTTATTAAAGAGTTTGTCTAAATATTGTACAGATAATTGAATTACGAGTTTGAAAAGTCTAGACAGTTTCTATATCCAAGACTAATTATAATACCTGAAGAGCCTAAATAGAAGAAAACCACGTAACAGCAACAACAGAAAAGAGCTTACCTCAGCACAGACGCTTAGAATAACTGCCACTGCCTAGCAAGTGATCGCTAGGCTCCAGGGGAAATGTAGTTAACATGAACAAGTGGGACATGAAATCACAAAGCCACTTTACTTTGTCTTTCACCGCTTTTACCCATTTGTTACTCAAAACTTTTTATTCTACTGTCTGTGTAAAAAACTCAGGTACATTCCCAAGATCTTTGTGATAATTCCCACATTATAAAATACTACTTCTCCATAACAATTAGAATATTCAGGTCTACATAATTTCAAAACCCCCAAATCCTTAAACCTGAGGATTATAATCTTTCCATTTACCCCATCTAATCCTCACCTCTGATCAGAATTATTGGTAAAGAATGAATCATTCTTCCATTAAAGCTTTACACATCCAACGCCTATGATTATCCATTAAATCTTCTTGGTGTGGATGAGGAACCCAACCAGTTTTCAGTGATTTTAAAAAAAAAGAGAAAAGAATAATTGCTACTTAGAATTGCCATGATCATTTTTCATTATTTATCTATGTGTTTATATTCTGAGAAAATAAGTGATATTCTAACATGATTCGTTTCTTGTATCACTAATATTTACCCACAATCGTTTGAAAGGAAATGGCTCCCAAAGGCAGTGGTACTATTGGGAGGTGTGGCTTTTTTGGAGTAGGTATGGCCTTGTTAAAGTGTGCCACTGAGGAGGCAAAGTTTGAGGATTGCTTAAGCTTTGCTCATTGTCGTGGTTGACTTTCTGGTGCCTACAAGATGTAGGACTCTCAGTTACTTCTCCAATACCACATCTGCCTGCATGCCTCCATGCTCCCTGTCATGTTGATAATTGCCTGAACCTCTGAAACTGTAAGTGAGTCTCCTCAATTAAATGTTTTCTTTTATAAGAATCACCATGGTCATGATATCTCTTCACAATAACAGAAATCTCAAGCTTCACTCAGTGTGACAACCATTCATCTTTCTGCTTCTGAAAGATGTAGGACTCTCAGCTCCAGCATCACGTCTGCCTGTATACTGCCATGCTCTGCATCTTGAGGATAAGGGACTGAACCTCTAAAACTGTAGACAAGCCCCCACAATTAAGTGTTTTCCTTTATAAGAACTGCCATGATCACGGTATCTTCACAGCAACAAAAACCTAAACTAAGACAGCAAACCAAACAAATGTTTTCTTTGTACGAGTTTCTGATGTAAAATAATCCTTTTGTGCACTGTAAAGATTTGTTTCTCGAATTGGTTTAATAAAAAGCTGATTATCCAAGAGCCAGACAGAAAATATAGGTGGAACAATCAAATGAAGGATACTGAGATGAAGAAGGGAGGAGTAGGAGAGTCACAAAGAGCATCATAGAAGCAAGATGAACATGCCATACTGAGAAAGGTGCCAAGCCACATGGCAAGGTATAGATAAGAAAGATGGTTAATTTAAATGTAAGAGTTGCTAGTAACAAGCATGAGCTATCAGCTGGGCATTTATAAATAATCTTAAGTATCTGTGTTGGTTATTAGGGAGCAGGTGGTCAGGACAGGAAAACCCCACCTACAAGTTTCCCTAGTCATGGTGCCTCTTCACAACAATAAAATCCCTAACTAAGACACCCACTTTGTGCCTCAGTTCAGAATCTGTTCCTTCAGTTTTCCCAATTGTCAATTCCATTCCTTGAGGTTTGGCTACTATCTCTCCTAAACCATGTGAAGATAGTTAATGACATGATAACTGTGGTCCTTATGCTTACTTACATTCTTTTATTCATAAAAACATTTTAGGAAATATGATATGCAAGGCACTGTGCTAAATTTCAGAACATCAAGGATTCCTGCCCAGAAAGAGATCACATACTTGCATAAGAAATAATTGACAAACCATGTAGAAAATACTCAGTAAGACTTACCAGGGTGGATAGTGCAAAAATAAAGTCCCCTAAACAGAATGAAAGTTGAGAGGTAGAAAAACAATTCAGAAAGAAATTGAGAAATGTGTCAAAGTAGAGCAACATGAGAAAGGATGTGGTATTGATTAGCCACAGGTGGCTCAGTTTGCATCTGACACATTGATTATGAGGCAGGCAATGAGAATGAATGACCTGAGCAAGCACACAGAAGGCTCGTCCTGAAGAAGTTTGCACAACTGCCAGTTTAAAATGTATCTGAAATGCAATTGGCAGCACCTAAAGCTAAGCTGGAGTGTGCCACATTATCTTGAAAATGTGGGGATTATTCTGACTACAAGGCTACTAGCCCTTAAACGAGGGGGTTGAAAGTACTATATAGCAAAATACTAAAATTCTCTTAAATCTATATCTAACCTCAGATGCATAAATAAATGACAAATACTACAACTTGAGGAGAGAAACTAATGAAAATATATTCCTTTTAAACATAAAGTCAGTGAATAATAAATTTTAAAATGACAGGGTATTTTTTTAATCCATAAGCTAAAAAGCCTATAATGTCTTATTTGCTGAGGGTTGATGATGTGGGATTCCCCTCTGTATGTTGTGAATACCATTGATTAAGAAAAAAAAAACTGCTTTGAGCCTATAGCAGAGCAGGTCAGAACAGAAGTAGGCAGGAAAAACTAAAATGAATGCTGGGAGAAAGAATGGCAAAGTCAGAAGCCATGGAGCTGCAGGGAGACAGACATGCTGAAACTTGCTGGTAGGCCACGACCTCGTGGTGATGCACAGATTGATGAAGATGGGTTAAATTAAGATGTAAGAGTTAGCCAGTAAGAAGCTAGAGCTAATGGGCTAAGCAGTGATTTAATTAACACAGTTTCTGTGTCATTATTTCAGTTCTGGGTGGTAGGAAAAACAAGCAGCCTCAACAGGTTGAGAGAAATAATCTCATGGACTGCTGTGAGATGTGAATTGGAATGTAGTTTGGCAGCATCTGGTGAAATTTTACATGTGTGTGTCCTATGGCTCAGCAGGTTCTCTTCAGGGTATCTTCTATTAGAAGCACTCATACAGCTCTCCCTCCTGGGAAGCTATTCAAAAGCAAGAGCTGAGGGAGTATATCCCTATCACCTGGTACCTTCCACCGTGGAAAATAACTACAAAGATGAGTTTCTGGAGGACAGCTTTTTCCAATTCCCATGCCCAGGAGAATAACTGAAAATAACTGAAAAAACAAAAAAAAACCTGATATACCTGTAGAGACTGAAATCCTGTGTTTGGTTAGAATCTACTTTGTCATTAGGGAGAGCATGCTGCGTGTTTAGAGGGAGCTGCCATAGAATAGTAATGAAAGAAGTAGAGATACTAACATCCATTATCTTCAGTTTCCAACTCTCAGATGTATAGACAATAGATCCCACTTTGACCCACTTGAACCACGGTCTGGGGCCATAGAATGTAGAGATTGGATTCTGCTACCTTGGATTCTTCTAGACTACTGCACTAGAAGGACTCACAACTCCTGCTGCAGACAATATCAACAGCTATTCTGTGGAAATTGGTTGCTGCTCCACGATGAAATCAGTGAACTAGGAATGTGCTCACAGCCCTCGCAGGACCGGCACTCTAGTTCTGCCCTTAACAAAGCAATATATGTATTTCTCCTTTTCCTTTGGAACAGAACAAGAGGGCAAGGAAATGAAGAAGAAGGAAAAGGAGAATTGGAGAACAAAAATCACAAGGTCTCTTCTAGCCCCACTTCAAACCCTCACAGCCACAGTGCAGGAACTGAGAAAGGAGACAGTGGTTTTATGGACTATAAAACTGTCGTGATGAAATGCATATTATTGAGTGCTAAGGAGAGACTGGTTTAATAAAAGAAAGTGACTTTAGTGACTTAAATGAGCTGTGTTAAGGGAAACAGCTGCACAGCAGGGGAAAGGGTTAAGACGGCAGTTGAGGAGAATATATGTAGTTATTTAAAAAAATAAGTTTTCTTGTACACTCTGAAATGTGAGACTCCTTTAAATAACTGTGAAATTAGATGTCCTTCAATAAGAAAAAGTACAAATAAAATCTGAACTATATGTATAAACATCAATTCAAAATAGTAAAGGATGGTGCATTATTATTATTGATTAAGAAGATTTCATTTTAGGTTTATTATTTTTTATGTGTTTAAGTGTTTTAACAGCATAGAGGCCTGCACATAATATGAGTACCTGATGCTGAGAGAGGCTAGAAAAAGTCATCAGATCCCCTGAAACTGGAGTTACAGAAGGTTGTGTTCCTTCATGTGGGTACTAAGATTTAAACCCAGGTCCTCTGGAAGAGCAACAAATCCTCTTAACCATTGAGTGGCCTCTATAACCCTAATTATAAACATTTCAAGAAGAGATTGAATGACAAATGAGTTGAAAACCAATGTAGACATGAGGTCATATTACATGCACCTGTGCATGTACTTTTGTGCATGTGTGTATAGTGCATGATAATTTCTAATTGGGGAATAAAGTTAAAATGGAGAAGTCACATTTATAGGACTCTGTTTTGATGCGTGGTATGCTCTAAACAAGGAAAACACAAAAATGTATGTCTTGCATATCTTCATTGGGGTTCTCTAGAGAAGCAGCACTGATGTAAACTGTAACTCAAGCTCAAGGGGATGTAATGCTTTCTTCTTGTGTCCATGGAAACCAGGGACAGACATGGTGCACAGACTTCCATGCTGCCAAAACACCATACTTCACACACAAAAATAAAAATAATTATAAAATAGATATAGTAAATTTTAAAAGAAATTTTACATAGTTATACACACACATTCTCTCTATATGTATGCATATACAGATAGATATATGTCAGATTTACTAGAGTGGTTTATAAGCTTTAGTTCAACTATTCCAACAATGGTTGTCTTCTGACAGAAAGTCAAAGAATCCAATAGCTGTGTGGTCTATGAGGGTGGATATTTCAGAATGTCTTCTGTATACTTTAGAATACTTCCCAAACATTTAGACTCCAATACCAGTGAAAGAATGAACTTGTCAGCGAGAATGAGGGCAATTAGGCCTCAACAAGTATTTTGTTCTACAAGGCTTGCCACCAAAAAGTGTGGTCCAGATTTAAGGTGGCTCTTCCCACATCAAGCCATCCAATCAAGAAAAATCACTCACAAGTGTATGTAGAAGCTAGAGTTTTAGTTAATCCCAAATGTAGTAACATTGCCAACCGAGAATAACCATCACAATATCTTAACAAAGTGATAAGCATGAGGAATACCAAGAAGAAAATTTACTAAAATTAAAAACAATGGCTAGTTTTGGTGGTAAATATTTGTTAAATTGTCATTCTTTTCTTTTATATTAGCATATATTCTCTCTAAGATATCGGCGTTTTCATATGTATATCATGCAGTTTGTTCACAGGCACTCCCAACACCTTCTCTTGTCCTCAACTGAATTGTTACTTGCATTTTCCTACAGTTGAAGCAACTTTGTCTTCTAAAAATTATGGAATAGAGGGGAAAGAATGTAAAAATCCACTTACAAAAGAATAAATATATAACCAATGCAGAAAAGTACAATCAACCTTTCCACTTGAGTTACATAAACTCTCACAAGAGAACAACAAAAAAAAAGAAATGATTTCCCAACATACTGATTTTATTTAGTTATAACAATCAAGGTACTCATAGGAAACAGAGTGGGTATCAGCATGTTGCACTGGACAGCATTTTGCCAGGTAATATAAAGAGCTATTTGACAAGCTCATGGCAACATATACATAATATATTTCCAAGGAAAATGAAGTAAAGTTATTAACTGTACCAACTTCTGAAGTTTGGGATTATGAATAATGTATCCATACACTGATATATTTTGATAATACCCTTGTATTATTTGTATCATATATATGTACATGTGTGTAAGTATATACACATTTGAATCTTTTTCTTTTCTACTTTAGTAATTCTACATGTAGGATTCTATTGTAAAGAAATAATAAGAGATTTATTGAGGATTTAGTACAAAGATATCCATGGCAACATTATTCATAACAGCTAAAACCTGGAAACAACCTCCATGCTTAGCAATAAGAGAATGTTTAAATACATTATTAAACAACTATATGATGGAATAGAAAGTAGCCCTTTACAAAAATGGTGTTTTCAAAACACAGCGAATTGCATGAAGGAAATTCTTCTGTTACAGTTTTATAAAGACTAGAGAAGAAGATAAATAGCTATGAATTAGCAGACAGTCTAGGGGCCTGACCAAGCTTGAAATCCATGTATTTGTAGAGAGATCAATCAGCTTGGCTGCATGATTTTTCTCTGCTATTATTCAGTACTCTAGGCATAGAAGCACAGAAAATGCACCTCTTCAAGAATGTAAAACCACCACTAAATGTAAAAACAAAAAGAAAAGAAAAAATATGCGTTTTCAGGGCTTTATAGTCATTTTGCCAAATTCACTCTGTTTTCAAAATATTAGTCATGAGAAAGTCCAGACATACCCACGCGCACTCAAATACATAGATATACATATTTTTAAAAAGATAAGTAATGAATGTGAAAGGAAAACAGAATGAGGAAGTAGGGAAAATACTGAAGAAATGAGGTTCTTCCCTGGAAAATGGTCTTAGACCTGGGGTAAGGGCAGCACATGTGTTGCTGGTTAGAATACGCTGTACTGAGGGAGAGACTACTTGAGCACAGAAGTCTGATTGTATGATGTTCTTGGCTCTTCACACCAACCTCTCCATTCTTCCCTAGAAATGTAAACGGACAAACAGAATGGCCTTCATCAGTATTTCGTTTCTTTTCTGACTATATACTCTTTTCCCATTACGTCCTTACCTTTCCATAAAAAGCATGTCCAGGCAGTTGTTATCTTAAATAAACATGAAAATAACATAGGCTTTATTTACTCTTGTTTAATATTTCTACTTGGCCTCTAGTAGGCTTCAGAATTTAAAGAAATCACACAAGGTAGCCTCTGCTCCTCTCTGCTTAAACTTGTGCCTGAATTTCAAGTTGCTCATTCATAAGGTGCTAATAAGAAATCATGGTCCAGGTTCATAGAGTCTACAGCCAAGGAAAGGAGATCTGCTCAAGAAGACCAGAGGGTACATCATGCTGAGTTCAGATGAGGTTTTGTAATCAAGGTGGCTGTTTCCACAACTTCCACGTTCTTAGGCTTTCCAGGAAAGCCAGAGATAACAAAATAAGGCAAGGGGGAGAATGGAGTGTAAGGAGAGACAGACACAGAGAGACATACACTGAAAGAGACAAAGACACAGAAAGACAGAAAGAGTCAACGAGAGACCAAGAGTGAGAGCCTTTGTCCACAGATTTGTAGCAGAGGAAGCAAGAGAACCAGAAGAAATACACACTTAAACATGACTTTTCTTCTGAAAGCAACTTGGTGAAAGTGACATTGATTTATTTACATCCTTCTTGATGAGACTCCATTTTTTAAAATACAATTCAGTGAAGTTCTTGAAACTGGCTATTTAAAGTTTTATTCTTATTCCAAAGGAATTGTTACCGACTTCTGTTGGTTACCCAACAAGAAGCTGTTAACCTTTTCCTCCCAGACACTAGGGGATGCAATGAGTTTGGATACGATTGGAGGTGAAAGTTGAAGCTGCCAACATGATTGATTTATCGAGGAAATTTGGAAAATGGTCTTACTGCAAAAGTCAACTTTCAAGAAAAGTGTCTGTTTCAAACTTCTTCACTTTTTTCTTTAGGCATTTAAAAGCTATTTTTTTCTCATTTTATTAGTTCTTTGATAATTTTATACACTCTATTTTAATTGTACATATCTCCACCCTTCTTCTCTAACTCCTCCAAGAAGGTCAAATCCCCTTACTCTCCCCTTTCAACTTTGTGTCCCCCCTTTTTTTTGTTAACCCCCAAGTAGAGATTGCACTGTGTTCATACTCTTGGAGGTGTGGTCTTCCACTGGAGTGTGTTTGGATTACCAAAGTACACACCTTTAGAACAATTGATTCTTCCTTTCCCGGTAGCTATCAAATGCCAATAGCTCCATAACTGGAGGTGAGACTTTATGCCTACTCCTCTCTCCATGCCTGAATTTTGTCTGGCTTGAGCTTATGCAGGTTTTAGCATTTGATCACAACTGAGAATGTAGTGGTATCAAATTTATTACTTAATTACACATATGCAAAACAAAGCCATCTTCCTCAGAGAGTGCACTCCAACTCTGGTTCCTGCTACCAAAGAAAGGAGGTAAAATCTGTGCCTATAAACACCATTCTGGGAATGGAACTCAAGGTCTGGCACCTTCTTAACAATTATTCTTTATACTTCAACTACAGTTCCACAGCCAAAGAACCTCCTCTGTTTAAAACCCAAAGACCAAGAAAAGGTTGGAGCTGAGGCCAAAACTACTTATCCGATGAAGCCTATCCACTCGTATAGACCAGCTGTTTTTTATTCCCCAGTCCAGCATGTTTTATCAAGCCCAGAAAATGAAGTGGATTTCCAAGTCAACATGCTAGGTCTGCTTATACCACAAGCAGCAAAATTCTCATAATCTTTCTTTTGTCAAACAGTTTTGTCAAACTCATTAATGCAGAGTTTAGATGAATATCGAGTCCAAAGACTTAGTTTCCTTTTTTCCTTAATAAAATCTTGTTTTTGCTTTTTTTCTACTTCTAATTCAACCCACCCAGAATCAACACCTTATCACCCTATCAAATGCCCTAGCATTGATCCTGTAAAAGATAATATGCAGAAATCCCTTATCTTTAGGAAACTTATCTGACACCTCAATGAATACCAACCTCCTTTGCTTAAAAAATTATATATTTTAAAAACAAAGGATTGTGAATGCAGTTTATTGATAGAACACTTGCTAAGCACATTCATTTTCAGTACTGAAAAATTAATTAGTACACATTCAAATTTAGCATTATCATAATATTTCACCCAGATTCTGAGTGTTTTCTAAAAGCAAACTATAAAGCTGTAGTTTTCAACTTTATAAATGAGGATTTGCTCTGGTGAAATCAATGCTGGATCATTTCTGAATCTCGAATATAAACCAAGGAAGTTCACTTGAGATTGAGACTTGAGTAGCTGCTTGAAAATATTAGTTCATTGATTTTTAAATGTATGAGTCTACCCCAATAGTTAGACATTAACAAATAAGAACTAAAGATTAAGAGTGAATTGTCAGATGCCGAAATGGGGTTTGATCTCATGAACCAGTTAAAGCCATTTCAACTCCATAAAAGTGTTTTCTTAGTATGAAGCTGGTATCGAGTAGCAAAAGTTGCTTTGTTAGAGGTTTGTTTAAATGAGAGTCAAAACCTCTGATTTTGTCAAATATCTTACACAAATTCCATAAAGAAAGCATGTTTCCACAACCTAAACTATCTCCCTGCTTTGGATATTAAAACCTAGAGAATAATAAGGGTTCTGAATCTTGAGAAAGCTTGTAAATTTTGCTTTGACCTGTCATTCATTTTAATGTGACAAAGTCACTCTTAACATACAATTCCGATAATGTTAAAATGCCAATACATTTCCCTATCCGGACAGATCCTTAATGTGCAGTTCATTCGTCTCCCATGTTACCATAAGAAAAGCCATTCAGTTTACCAAAAGGATGACAACTAGAGAAAGCTCCTGTGTCCTCATGGGAAAATCATCAGTCTATCCCATCAAGCCATTATTACCAATATCTCCAGTGAGTAGCAAGTCCCCTTCACAAGGCTATTAGCAGTATTCCTCAGAGGTCAGAGGCGTCAAGATTGAGGGGTAAGGATGGCATATGTCAATGTAACCTTTGAAAGTCCCCTCAAAGACTTTGTGTAAAAGGTAACTCTCCAAAGACCTGAACTTTTGCAACTCAATAAACAGTTGGCACTCTCCCCATCAAAATCACCCATGAGAACAATTAAATGAAGTAGAACATTTGTCAAGATCATCTACTTGATCTTTTGATCTCCTTATAAACAGGTGTCACATAGACTTCTCTCCAAAAGACAAAATCCTGGCTAATGATTACCAATTATATAAAATGAAGCACTTCTAAGATCTATAGTTTACTCCATATATTTTATGGGAAAATGAGACATCTTTCTTATGTATTATTGTTAACAACAGTCCTAAGAAGGAACCCTGTTTAATTTACTACCATTCATGTATAGGACTCCTCTCACAGAAAGCCTAGAAATGAAAATAGATTCCATACTGATTTTGCATCCAGTTCTGCTTGCAATGGTCTCTGACTTGATGGGCTTGCTACAGATCTGTTGAGCTTACTTCAGTGTGGTAAAATAACCACACCCTATAACAACAAGTTATACTTTCTCAAAAAATCTTTTATTATATAAATAATTTTGAAACTATGTAGCTTTTTAAGGTTGAGAGATATCAAAAGATAGTTTTGGATGGTAAAGCAAGTTATGATAGAAAGTAAATTAGGTGCAAGGCTTTGGACTCACCAAGATAGGATAGATAATAAAGTATTTTCTCTGAGTTTGTCAAATGCAAATGGACTAGTATTCTTATTGCATATATATATATATTGTATATGGCTATTGCATTCATTGTATATAGTTTTTCTTAGTTATAGCCTTTTTATTTTAGACAAAATGGGAAATATAGTGATATTTTATCTGTGCTTTAATAAATAAAGCTTGCTTGAAGATCAGAGTGCAGAGCTAAGCCACTAGAGGGCAGGGAGTCATGGTATATATCTTTAATCTCAGGACTCAAGGCCACCATAGACTACATGAGATTGAATATGTCTAAAAAGAGAAATAGAACTCAAACAATGATGCTCCCAGCACTCAGGAGTCAGGAGTCGTATGCCCTTAATCCCAGCACCAGGGAGGTGGAGACAGGAGTGATATGGCTGGCAGAGAGAGGACTATCAGGCAGGAGGAGACAAGAGTTCATTGCAGTCTGAGGTCTGATGGAGAGCATTGCAGTCTGCAGTCGTGCTGAGGACAGGATCACCCCTTTGTTTATCTGAACCCTGGTAGAGGTAAGAACTCTTTAGTCGCTTGCTGCTTTCTTTTTCTTATTTTTAGCTTAAACCCTAATATTTGTCTCTGAGCTTTTATTACTCGTGTTATATGTAGCCTATGATACAATTTTGCTTTGTCATCTAATTCTTCTCTACTCAATCTGTTCTCTAAAGTAAATAACTGCTGTCATACTTTTATTTTAAATTAAAGAATTATCTTTAGGCTTTCAGTGTAGCCAAAGGAATCTAATTACCACATGATCTATATTTACCACCATCCATTTCTTTGTTCCATGAAACACTTGGAATTTTTACATCATTTTATCGCCTTTTGAATTCAGGAATCTAGTCTAGTTCCATAGATTTTATTCCTTCTTGTTTGTTTACTGTAGCCACTAACCACTAATTTTTACAGTTCATGATTTCAGATAAAATCTTATCCATGAAAAATTGGATTTTCAAAACAAAATATTTCATATCAGTAAGAGAATTTAAAAATAAATATCAAAATATATTAAATAACAACCATCTCATTTTGGACAGATATTCGTCTTATAATCCAGGAATATATTGCTTGACACGGTAAAAGAACAGTCTAGATAATATTAAAGATATTGAGATGAAGACACTGCCTGTATTATCGAGGTAAATGTGATATAGTCACAAGAGTTCTCATAAAAGGGAAGTAAAAGGGTGAATATCAGAGAAAAAGAAATGTGATGAAGAAAACAGAGGCTAAAGGGATGCACTTTGAAGAGATGAGTCATGGAAAGGCAAGTGACCTCTTAGAGACTTAAAAGCCAGGAAGACCCGTTCCACTCTGGGGCACACAGCTTTGCAGCCGTGCTGATTTTGATCAGTCCTGGAAGCCTCATTCAGATGCCTGGTCTGTGGAACTTTATGATGCTGAGTTTGTGCTGTTTAAAGCAGCTAACTTTGAATGATTTATTGGAGCAGCTATAAAAAATTAATGCATATCTTTTGCATAAAACTGTGTCCATTTATTCTTGAATAACTATGACGTATTGCTGCGATGAATAGAGACTCACTGTTAATTTTACCCCCGGATTGGACTTTAAATTTTAAGAACAAAGTAGTCTGTTCTCAAGGGCAGATTTTTCACTATAGCCGAGTCAGAGATACCCCAGAGGAGGGTGCAATAGTTAAGGAAGTGTTCCCACTTTGGGCTGGAAGAACACTGGACAAGTGCTTTTGTGAATTGGACAGTCACTACTTTCTTGAACTCTGATAGCTCACGTACCTCACTGCGGTATCAACCTTGATTGAGTCTTACCAGAAACAAAGAAAAGTAAGTAGTTTAAATGACCAACAAAAAGCCCTTTATTAAACATCACTAAAGAAATATAATGTTTCACTATCTGTGATGTCCATCAATAAAGATTTACCAAGTAAATAGAAAGATGTCGATTTTTGTACTATCTTTTAATTTAAAAGCATCTTGCTTACCCTCACCAAGAGTTTGGAAAAGATGAAATACTCTTGATCTTGATGCAAGTTTTAAAGTAATATATTTTGGGTTGAAAGTTTTTATTTTATGCATGAAATATGTTTCTGACAAAGCTGGAGCCGAACATAGAGCTCATTTGGTTTATGGGAAATGTCAGCATGTGAATTAATTGGCAAAAACAAATAGCCAAGTAAGACTTGTTTTATGTCACAAAGGATGTAAGTATATTTTTTATTTTTAAAATTACTCTATTTTTAATTAAGATAAACACTCTAATGCCTATCTCCATGACAACCATTTATTTTTTTTTTCTGAATCTTAACTTCAGAACAACAAGTAAAATCACTGGGAAACCTAGCAGCTTAGGCCTTTAATTAGTACAAGGGCAATGAATATTATAAAACTTTAAGAGACAATTCCATTTAAAGTGCTGAAGAAATGGAGAGAGCAAAGGTGAGGAGCAGAACTGAAGAACGTAGATTCCAGCTATACACGCACTCCGAGACGAGCTCTCAGAGCTAATCCTCATGTCAGCTTTAAAGGGTTCTCATATCTTATAACTGCAGGAACCAGCTAATTATGAACCTTATTCATCTTGATAATATAGAGGCAACGAAGTGGGGTGTCAATCGCTGTGTATAATAAAATGAGGAAACCGATTAGCAGAAGGCTGAAGCTATCCACCACTTTTTGTGTGCATAAAGGTTCTAGGTACAAGGTAATCTACAAAGGCAGAACCCATTCGAAGTAAAAATGAGTCAGGTTAGGCCGGGCGATGGTGGCGCACGCCTTTAATCCCAGCACTCGGGAGGCAGAGGCAGGCGGATCTCTGTGAGTTCGAGACCAGCCTGGTCTACAGAGCTAGTTCCAGGACAGGCTCCAAAGCCACAGAGAAACCCTGTCTCGAAAAACAAACAAACAAACAAACAAAAGAGTCAGGTTGAGGAGGGCTTTGCATATATCACATGTATAGATAGTCAGTATTTATTCCCAAGAAGGAAATCCACAAAGAAAAAAATGTATTTTTCATTTACATACCAACCCAGGTCCCCCTCCTCCCTTCTTCTGCCTTCCCCCCTCTACTCCCCACTTGCTATTTCCTATCTGCTCCCCAGAAGGGGTAATGCCTTTCTTGGTGAGTCAACAAAGTCTGGCATTCCAAGCTGAGTCAGGACCAAGCCCCCTCCCCCACTGTATCAAGGCTGAGCAAGGTATCCCATCATAGGGAATGGGCTCCAAAAAGCCAGTTCATGCACCTGGGATAGGTCCTGGTGGTACTGCAAGTGACACCCCCACCACCAACAGAACAAGTCACACAACTGTCACCCACATTTGAAGGGTCTACTTCATTCTCATGCAGGTTCCCCAGTTTGTCAGCACATAATCCATGAGCTCCCACTAGCTTGGATCAGCTGCCTCTGTGTGTTTCCCTATCGTCCTCTTGAACAACCTTGTTCAGGGGATCCTTCCTCCCTCCCTTCAACTGAACTCCAGGAGTTCAGACCAGTGCTTGGCTGTGGGTAACTATACCTGTTTCCATCAGTTACTGGATGTAGGTCTATGATGACAATTAGGGTAGTCACTAATCTGATTAAAAGGGAAGGCCTGTTCAGGTACCTTCTCCAATATTGTTAGGTGTCTTAGCTGGGGTCATCCTTGTGGATTCCTATCTCTAGCACCACATTTCTTTCTAACCTCTAATGACTCCCTGTATCAAGATATCATCCCTCCCCAAACTTGGACTTCTTCATCCCTCATGTTCCCACCCCCTCCATCCCCTTACTTTTTCCCCTCACTGTTTTCCCAGGAATTCTTAGCTATTTTACCATCCTGGGGTCCCCATTTATGTCCCTCTTAGGCTCCTGTAGCATAATTAATAAAATCCCAGAGACAGATAGTGGGGTTCAACCTGAAGAACAGAAAAAGAAAATAGTCAGCTACTGGCTTTTACCTCTACCTCAGTCAAAAATAGCAATCTTACCTCCAGGAATCCTCCAAATGAGACTGTGTCTGAGAGTTGTTTCCTCCCATTTTATAATCCTCTCTAGAACTGGGGTTAAAGGCATGCACCACTACCACCGGGTTTCTATGTCGAACTAGTGTGGCTACTGGGATTAAAGGGCTGTGTTACCACTGACTGGTGTATAAGGCTAACCAGAGCAACTCATTTACTCTCTGATTTTCAGGCAAGCTTTAATTATTAAAATACAAATGAAATATTACTACAAGGTCCTAATGTGTGTGTGTGTGTGTGTGTGTGTGTGTGTGTGTGTGTGTGTGTGTATTTCTTATCCTTCATGAGCAGGAGGAGGAGGTCTAACAGTGTAGACTCTTTCTCAACAATATAAGAAGAATCCAGTGTTCTGAGCCATAGTACCTGAAGCATAGAATATTACTACACTCTCAATAGGGCACTGTTTGTACTAGCTACTCGACTTTCTAACAAGGAGAAAGAAAAATCCATCTCTTCTGAATTAGACATTTGCTTATCATGTTCATTTGCCTTTTCTTTTGATGAAGATTTTACCAAAGCTTTTATCATGAGTGTTACACATGGGTATTCAGTATCTTGTTTCAGAACAAGGAACCCATTTCATGATAAAAGTTATTTGTCAATGAACATGTCACAGAATCATCTTGTTTTGAAATACTCCACATCACCCATATGCATATAGTAAAAAAATAATGTGAAAAGACCCTATCAAATTCAGCTAAAAAAACTAGTTTCATGAGGATATCAGTGGTCTTAAAACACTACTTCAAGAATGAAAAGCAACAAAAACCAATATGTATATGCATATGTTCACATGCATATACATATATCTTTCACCACTGTCCACTTCTAGAAACAACAGAGTAGAGATTCTTCTCTTGGCCTCTTCTTCACTGGAGTCTTTCAACACGCTTCTAAATAACGCCCACGTGGAAGATGTTCTTTGTGTTCATATCTTTAGGCTTTGTTGGCTTAGAAGACCTTGTTTATAAAATGGAAGACAATGGGCAAGGCTAGATTATATCTGCAAGGAGCATAGTGAGGATTTCACTTAACTTGAAGTAAAGGTTGCCATCTGGAAACGATAAGTTTTTAAAAAAAAAAAAAAAGAGGCAAAAAATACTATTAGAAAGCCCAGAAAATGGTACCTCAGTAGTCACCAGGTGTTAGGGCTACCATTAGGCAAAAAGGAACTGTTTTTGTTCATGGAACACACCGGAGCAATTTTAGTATCCACTACCCATTGTAAATTGAAATCACCTAGTAGTCAATAGATTAAAAATATCTTTGGGCTAAATTGGCAAAACATCTATGCATGCACTAAACATGAAAAGTCCAAAGACGTAGTTGTGAGGGTAGAATGTTCATGTTAAATCCAACCATGAAGAGTTTTACTTTCACACAGATATCAATTTCATGAAGACATGGAATCCGAGTATTTTATGAGGGTCACTGTAAAAGTGTTAGACGGTAGTCATGTAAGAAATTAATAGTCATTGTTGGGACTTCAGACAATATGAGACTTGGAACAAAATATTAATTAAACACAAACCACTAAATTGTATAAAATAGTCTTTTATTTTTAACAGCTCCCTTAAATTCTAAGGTGATCTAAAATAAATTGTAAACATATTTAAGATAATCCATCCCATAATACTAATGTTTTAAATTAGAAATATGTTTGGTATTAAATTAAAATAATGTTTGGTATAATTTGGCCAGCTAGGATAAAGGACTGCATTTTGAATTCTAATTTGAAATGTGTGATTGTCTGATTTAGACAAAGATTTAAGTTGAAATCATTAAATATGTGTCTAATACAAAACAGAAGCTTGAGGTTTAGCATATTTTAAGTTTAATTTTTAAGTTTCTGAAATAAAGTAGTTACAAGGTTTGTCTGTCAACAATTAAGCTTAATTAAATAAAATTAGATAGCTTATTAAATTTGTAGATAGTTTAAAATACTTGAAGATATTTAATTTGACAGTTCTAAAAGGAGGTAAACATCAGGCAAAACCATGTCACATGCAATTCCTGAGTTTCCTCAGACTTTTGGAGCAGGTGCTGTCTTTAAATAGGGTTTTTTAAAAAGGGATAAAAAAGACAATTGAAGTTTGTACTTTAATCAATTTAACATCAAATCCTAAAAACAATTTAAACCTCTGAATAGAATTTTCTAAGCGTGAGAATTGTTTCAAAGTTCATTTAAAAACTAACACTTAAAATGTAGGAAAGAATTATGCTAGTCTAGGAAAGTAGCAAGAGAAAGCATGTAAAAGTCAGAATACTAGGTCTGCCATAAAACAGTGTCTCCTAGAAATTACAGCAGAAACAAGACCTGAACAATGGCAATACCAATAGACATAATAATGTGGAATGAGGGAAATTTCACAGGGTTCCACCCATAGACAAAGAACTATAGGCAGCTAATAATTGCTGAGAGAGAGGTAGAATTATCCTTTCCCAGGGATGAGCTCCGTTATTGGTTATTCAATGCAAAGGGGTCAATCCTGAAGCTATAAACACAAACCAAAAGATTAGACTCAGCAGGTTGCATTGAAATATGTGTGTAATTATTATATTATTGTAGATATGAATTTTATATAATAATTACATATTTTATATACTATATGTAATAATAAAACAAAAAATACTTAAGAGGGAAGGATATAAAGGGATTGAAGATAGCACACCTAAGAGAGTTTGGAGAGAGGAAAGGGAATTATTATAATTATATTTTAATTAAAATATATTATAAAACTGAAGGTTACAATTAACATACACACAAGAAGACTAGCATAAGTTGCTCAATTCCTAAGAGATCTGTCTCATCTGTAAGTGTAGAGACTCTAAAGATTATAGAAGATGGTATTCATGACTCCTTCACCTGAGTTACTTCTGGAAGATACTCAGCAATGATTGTTTGCTAAACCTTTAACACATAGAGAACCACTATAGCTTCTAGTACACTACCCTAAAAAATAAATATTCATTTTAACAGGAACATAAACACTATGATATGTTAAAGCCTTAGTTTGAACATTTAAAAATAAAAATAACTTAAACAACTAACAATAGAAGGGAGATATTAAGATGAACTCAGGTATGCTATGAAAAAAAGTACAGCTTTGTAGAAGGCAGGATTCAGTTGTATTTAACCACAATGAAATGAAGCTGAAACCAATGACAAAGATATCATAGACGCAAAAATAGAAACCTTAAAACTAGACTCTTGAACAGCAAATAGACCTAAAGGAAAAGTATTCTTAAAATTTATATGAAATTGTAAAAGACCTAAATAGAGAAATAAGCTTAGGAAAAAGTAAATAAAACTTAAATTATCATAATGCTGAGTTCAAAATTTATAACAAATCTATAGCAATAAAACAGTATCATTTTGATATCAAAACAACCAAATAGCAAAACAAAATAAGCCCATGTGTATATGAGCATTTGATGTTCTAGGAGAGTGCCAAGAATACACAGTAAGAATTAAGTATCCCACACCAATCAGCAAAACAGGTGAGTGACTGGCCTCGCAGCTGAGCTGTACCATCTCTAGACCCTAAACCCCAGGTCACATCTCATAACCCTCCCCTTCCACCTCAGCATCAGCAAGGCAGATGGGCCCTGCCCACAACACTGTTGGAATTTCACTGCTGTGCCGCAGTCTCTATCAGTCAGTGAGCAGGTGAGACGCCAGTCAACCAACAGGACTGTGGTCATCCACTGGATTTTATTCCCCCAAGGCCCACTCTGCTGCCCAACCCCACCCACCTGTTGTCATCCTCCATGTGGCCAGACCTTCCCCACAACTCCATTAGATTCTCTAAGCCCATGAAGCCAGGTTGCATCTAGGCATCCAAATTCCCACAAACCTTAGCTGAGATACCCTAATGGACCCAAAGACCTGCCGCACACCAGAACCCTTGGTCACTTAAGCCAGAAGACAATAAAAGAAAAGAAAAAATAAAAGAACGAAACACCCATCTAAAAAAGACAAACACAAGAATCAATATCCAGACCTATAATCCAGATGCTTACATACCAATGTAAGAACACATTCAGCTACAGAAATGTTGTAATAAGGAGCAGCGGGGCTGCTTCCCACCACCCGGCTAGCTTTATACCCGAAATAATTACACGGAAACTGTATTCTTTTAAATACCGCTTGGCCCATTATATCTAGCCTTTTCTCGGCTAACTCTCACACCTGGACTAGCCCATTTCTTATAATCTATGTAGCCCACGAGCTGGCTTACCAGGAATGATCTTAACCTGCATCTGCCCGGAGTGGGAGAATCATGGGGACTCCTGACTCGGCTTCTTTCTCACAGCCTTCTGTTCTGTTTACTCCTCCCACCTATGTTTTAACCTATGAGGACCAAGCAGTTTCTTTATTGCTTAACCAATGAAATCAACAGATTGATATATGACACTCCCACATCACAGAAAGGGCAATATGTCAGGCAACACAAAAACCCAACAATCCTACAAAAGCAAGTCTTGATCATTACAATAAAATGATCTAAAAAAAAAACTTTATAAAGATGGTTGAGGTCCTTAAAGAGAAAATTGAAATACCCTAAGAGAAACTGAGGAAAAGATAAACAAAAATTGGGATAAATCAATAAATCCCTTAAAGACTGCCAATAAAGGCATTGGGAAAAAAACTATCAAACAAGTAAAGGAAATATTTCAAGTGCTGATAATTAAACTAAAAGCAAGAAATAAACACAAATTGAGGCAATTCTGGAAACAGAAATTCTGGGTAAATGAAGAGGAATTACAGATGCAAACATTACTAACAGAATACAGGAGATGGAAGAGAGAACCTCAGGTGTTGAAGATATGATAAAGGGAATAGAATTATTGGTCAAAGAAAATATTAACTCTAAAAGACTCTTAACAAAAATAAAATAAAAATAATATGCAGCAAGATGATTGCCAATACCTAATTAAATGGAGAGAAACTCAAAGCAATTCCACTAAAATCAGGAACAAGATAAGACTGTTCACTCTCTCTATACTTTTTCAATTAATACTTGAAGTATGAGCTAAAGCATTAAGCCAACTAAAGGAAATCAATGAGATACAAATTGGAAAGGAAGAAGTCAAAGTATTGCTATTTGCAGATGATATGATAGCATGTATAAACAACCCCCCAAAATTCCAATAGGCAATGCCTACAACTGATAAACATCTCAGCCATGTAGCAGGATACAAGATTGACTCAAAACAATCAGCCTTTTCTATATACAAATGATAAACAGGCTGAGAAAGAAATAAAGGGAAAAAAACATCCTTTACAGCAGCTGCAAATAATATACAATATCTTGGAGTAACCAATCAAGTAAAAGACATGTATGACAAGAACTTTAAGTCTTTGAAGAAACACATTCGAGAAGATATCAAAAAAATGGAACGATCCCCCATGCTCATGGATAAGTAGGATTAACACAATAAGAATGTCTGTCTTACTAAAACCAATATATATAGATTCAATACAGTCCCCATTAATATTGCAACACAATTCTTTGTTGTTGTTGTTGTTGTTGCTTTTTGTTCTTTTGTTTTGTTTTGTTTTGTGACAGGATTTCTATGAGTAACAGCTATACTGGAACTAGCTCTTGTAGACCGAACTGGCTTCAAACTGACAGAGATCTGCTTGCCTCTACCTCCTGAGTACTGGGATTAAAGGCATGTGCCACCACCGCCCTCCCCAGCACAATTCTTTATAGGCCTTGAAGAATAATTACTCAAATTCTTTTAGAAAAACAAAAACTTAGGATAACAGAAACAATCCTGAATGATAAAAGAACTTTTGGAGGTATCACTATCTATGATTTGAAATGCTACCACAGAGCTATAGTAATAATAAGATCATGGTATTGGCATAAAAACAGATGGGTGGATCAAATAGAATTGAATTGAAGATGCTGACATAAATCTACACACAAATGAACATTTGATATTTGACAAAGAAGTCATAATTGTACACTGAACAAAAGAGAGAATCTTCAACAAATGGTACTGACATATGTGTATGTCGGCATAGAGAGGAATGCAAATATATATATATATATCTATTGCCATGCACAAAACTCAATTTCAAGTGGATCAAAGACCTTAAAATAATTCCAGTTACACTGAACCTGGAAGAAGAGAAAGTGAGAAGTAGCCTTGAATGCGCTGGTGCAGGAGACCACTTTCTAACACCAGTAGCACATACTGCTACACAACAATCAATAAATGGTACCTCATGGATTGGAAAAGCTGTTGTAAGAAAAAGGACACTGTCAATAAGGCAAAATGGCAGCCTAAAAATGGGAGAATATCTTCACCAACCTGTATCTGACAGAGGCCTGACTCCAAAATATATGAAGAACTCAAGAAACTAGACATCAAAAAATTAATCCAATTAAAAATGGGGTACAGATTCAAGCAGAGAATTCTTAACAGAAGAATCTTAAATGTCCAGGAAACATTTTAAAAGATGGTCAAAATCCTTAGCCATCAGGGAAATGCAAATCAAAATGACTCTGAGATTCCATCTTATACCTATCAGAATGGCTTAGATCAAAAACACTAAGGACAGCCGGGCGGTGGTGGCGCACGCCTTTAATCCCAGCACTCGGGAGGCAGAGGCAGGCGGATCTCTTGTGAGTTCGAGACCAGCCTGGTCTACAAGAGCTAGTTCCAGGACAGGCTCCAAAACCACAGAGAAACCCTGTCTCGAAAAACCAAACCAAAACAAAACAAAAAAAAAAACCACTAAGGACAGCTTACGGTAGAGAAGATGAGGAACAAAGGAAACACTCCTCCATTGTTGGTGAGAGTGCAAACTTAGAAAGACACTTTGGAAATCAATATGGCAGTTTCTTAGAAAATTAGGACTCAATCTACCTCAAGATACAGTTATACCAATTTTGGGCATATATACACAAAGGATGTTCAGTCATACCACAAGGATACTTATTCAACTATGTTCATAAAAGTATTATTCATAATAGCCAAAACCTGGAAACAACGTAAGTGTCTTCCAACCAAAGAATGGATAAATAACATATGGTACATTTACATAATGGAGTATTACTCAGCTGTTAAAAATAATGTCACCAGGAAATTAAAAGGCAAATAAATGAAACTCAAAAAAATCATTCTAAGTGAGGTAACCCAGACCCAGAAAGACAAACATGGTATGTACTTATTCAAAAGTGGATATTAGACATAAAGTAAAGGATAACCAGGCTATAATCCCCAGTCCCAGAGAGACTAGGTAAGGAGGGCCCAAAGAGGGAAACATGATTTTCCCTAGAAAGGGGAAATAGATGAGATCTCCTGGGTAAACTGGAGGCAGGAAGGGATGGGAATGTGAGGGATCGCATTGGGGGAAGGATACAGGGGGAGAGTAATGAAAGAGATGTCTTGATGAGGGAACATTTCAGGATCAGGTAGAAACCTGGTGTAAGTGAATCTCCATGGGGCCATGAATCTACAAGGATGAAATCAGCTAAGACTGTAGAGGATAGGTAGCTTGAATAGGCCATCCTGTAATCAGGTGGGTGATTACTCTAATTGTAATTACTCCAATATCTCATGAAAGCAAATGCAGAGATACTCAACCAAACACTGGCCCAAGCTCCTAGAATCCTTTTGAAGAAAGGGAGAAAGGATTGTAGGAGTCAAGGGAGTCAAGGTCATCACAACCCATAGAGACAACTAACCTGGATTCAAAGGAGCTCACAGACACTGGACTGACAGCTAAAGATTAAAAAGGGACTGACCTAGGCCCTCTACATGTGTGTGACAGTTGCATAGCTTGATCTACTTATGAGATTCCTGAAAATGGGATGAGAGTCTCTGCATGTTCATTTGACAGGGTTTGGGGAACCTATTCCTCAATCTGTATTGTCTTACCAAGCCTTAAGACAAGGGAAGTGTAGTCAGAGGCCTTCTCATTTGTTTCTTGGATGCCCAGAACTGAAATAACCACACAGAAACTGTAATAATTAAAACACTGCTTGGCTTACTAGCATATGCACAATTCTAGCTAGTTCTTATATCTTAAATCAAACAATCTCTATTAATCTGTGCATCACCATGAGATTGTTGCCTACCAGCAAGTTTCTAGTGGGCATTTTTCTCCTCTGGTGGCTACCTGGCTTCTCCCTGATTCCACCTTTTTTCCTCCACTCTGTGCTTGGAATTCCCGCCTTACCCTATTCTGCAGTGCTGTAAGTCCAATTCAGTTCCTTTATTAACCAATGGTATTCACAGCATATAGAGGGGAATCCCACATCAGGAAAGAAGCTTAGTCCTACCAAATTTTGATAGGCCATGCTTTATTGACACCCATGGAAGACCTATTCCTTTCTGAACAGAAAAAGAGGAGGCATGAATGGGGTGTAGCATAGAGGAATTGGGGGTAGTGGAATAGGAGAAGAGAAGGGAGGGGAAACTGTGGTCAGGATGTAAAATAAATTTAATTAATTTAAAAAAGAAATAAGTATCTTCAATTCATGGCTTTGAGAAAACAGAATACTCAAATGTGATAGACTAAATTAAAATCTTATTTTATACTATATATAAACAAACTTAGTTATTTAAATATAAGATCTGAAGACTAAATTCCTAGAAGACATAAGAAAAATTCCATTGACTATTTCATCAATGATCTGTTAATTATGACACAGAACTCCAAACAACACAATCAGAAAAAAAGGGAAAGCTGGGAGGTCACTTAACTAAATAAGAACTTCAGAATAAAATGAACTGTTTGCAAACAATATAGTAGCTTCTACAATTAAATGTAAAAAAAGTGTAACAAAATGGATAAACACAAAATATAAAAACAATAACTTTATCAAATAATAGCAAATGATTTGAATTGGAATTTCAAAAAAAAAAGCAAAAGGCGGGTGGTACAAAAAAACAGCAATATGACCAATCATCAAAGAGAAACCCAGAACTGAAAACCACAGTGGAATTCATCACAATCCTACTGAGATGACTGCCATTTCAAATGTTGGTGTGTGTGTGTGCGTGTGGTGTGTGTGTGTGTGTGTGTGTGTGTGTGTGGCATATGTCTGTGTATGATATGTGTGTGTGTAAGTGTGTCTGTGTGATGTATGTGTCTGTATCTGTGGGGGGGTGGTGCGTGTGTATGTGTGTAGGTCTGTGTGTATGTGTAATGTGTATGTATGATGTTTGTGCAATGTATGTATGTGATCAGTGTGTGTGCGTGTGTGAAAGTGTTGAGAATCTGAAGACCATGTTCATAAGTGACAGAATGAGCTTATATTGGTACAGCTGTAATGGAAATGATAGTAAAAGTTTCTCAAAAAACAGCACATAAAGATAGAACTGAAATATGATTCAACAACAGCATTTTTGGGTTAAATGTCAAAGACATAAACGGAGGCAGTAATCATAAGAGACATAAAAAAGCATAACTGAAACTCACAGACTTAACACTAAAATGAAGTAACTGCAGGGATTCAGTTTAACATGACTGTGACCATCTTGGTGACAAAAGCCACTGTACCAAACACATGACCCTGGCCTGTATCCAAATAGAAAATAGAAAATAGAGAGGTGCTAATACAGTCAGTCAGATGTCTCATGCTTACCAACCCTGGAAGTGGGACTCTTTCTTAACTAACATTTGGCACACCAACAGTGTGTAAAAAAAAAAAGCCATGTGTACCATGAGCTGGGGGCAGGGAAACCTTTAATTCAGCACATAATGTCTTACCTGTGGCATAGCGGTCTAAGTGCTATTCAGTCATTTAAAATATGCTTCTCAGTGAGTCACTATTAATTTGAAATTTTGGCAATCTTTAATTTGTTTCTTTCTTTGCTCTTTTAGAACCTTTTAGCTTTGGTTGATTGCTTCTTATACAGCTGGACTTGAGTACTTCTGAAACACAAATCATATTTATTTATATAACTGTCAAAACTAGGAAAAACTAATACATGTTATTAGAAGTCCCCACTGAGCTCAATCCACTTCCAGATAGCCCTAAAGCATTGTAAGTTTTTAAATCATTTTTAAATCAATCCTTCTTCATAATCTCCCAACCTCTATTTTTCTGGTGTTGATAAGTTGGCTTTCTAATGCAAAACAAATAAAAGGAACTCTGATATTTCACTAGGATTTGTGTGATGATAAAGTAGTTTGTGATCTTATAAAGAAAGTTCCTGTATTTTAATTATGATACAACCACTTGGCTGAATAATCTTCCTTTTTACTTAAAATCAAAGAGATCAAGATTTCTCATTTACTTGATAGGTTTGTTAATTTGAGTCTTTTCCCCCTCAATCCATAAGTGCCATTAGATCAGTTCTAGCCTTAGGACAAACAGAGTCTTTCTCTTCAGTAGCTTCATTCCTTAAACTGGTTTAAAAATTGCATAAAGATTTGAGTTGTTTATTCAAAATCTACTGTGATTATATGGTAATAAAAATTAGCCATGTATCTTAGTTTTCACATGTAAATGTATAAATTAACAGTTTGCTTTTCTGTGTCTTGCTCATTTCATTCAACTTACTACTCTTCAATTTCCAATATGTTCTTACGTTTCATTTATGGTTAAATACCATTCTTTTGAATTAACATGTATTTGTATATGTTCATATACAATATGTTAATATATGGTACTTGCTTACCTATCTGACAACAAGTAAAGATAAATATTTACAGAGATTAATATGTTAATTAATTCATTATGTCCTTATATATTGTGTGCATGTATTATAATTTACTGTACCCACAATCATGTACAATTAGTGTATGTTGATAATACTTATGAAGAGGACAGCATTCTCTATCTTCTAGTTCACTTTTATTTTTAAATTTTTTTTATATTATAGATTTTTTTATAAGAGACTATATCTATCTCCAAGCAACTGTCTTGGTCCACTGACTCTCACAATCTTACCACCCCCCTTTTCTAATGTTCTCTGAGCCTTAAGTGTAGGAGTTGTATTGTAACTGTATAAATTGGGGGTAGACATGCCATAGTCAGTTAAACTCTACATTTTGACTTTCCACAATGATCTTGGTCTACCACAAAAAAAGTAGATTATTTGATGAGAGACGGGAGATATGCTTATCTGTCACTATAATGGATAAGTGTTTAGAATGCAATATTGATTATACTGACTTAATAAATGGCAGCCATAGGTTCTTCTGTAGATTTCATATCCTCCCTGGCCATACGTATCTGACTCAATTGGCAGGGCTAGGCATGATGTCACTTCTACTGATCTGGCCTTAATTGGATCACTGCCACATTTGTGATCCTGTGCCTTGCTTAAGACAGGAATTTGAAACCCCAGCATCCTGTGGCCTGTCTAAGGAGTTCTGTGACTTAGATAAGGAAAAATCTATTAAGTGAGTACATCCCTATGCCATGGTCTGCATTACAGAATTAAATAATACCTAGTCCTTTAAAGGACTACAACATTAAATACTATCTAGTCCTTTAAAGGATTACAACATTAAATAATATCTCATCCTTTAAAGAGCTGAAAACTAATTAGATAGTCAAAAATTAATTACTGCCACATCCTGCATCATTTGTGTCTTGAAACCTGACTGAAGCAGTGAGGGAATGAACAAAAGACAAATATAAAGACACACATACAGAAAATCTGGGGTCATGTGAGCTGTCTTCACTTTGACAGAACCATACCAACTCAGCAACAACATGGAGCCTCAACTTGTATAATATATACCATGGTGGGGCATGGATGGGTTATCTAATCTTAGTGAGAGATCAGTGAAGGCCAGCAGTCTCAAGCTGTGGTCATTCCTGGAGGAAGAAGCTGCATTTGTGCACACTGATCCATCTTTCATAAACACTTGTTCTTGATGTGATAGCTTGAATGAGAATGGCCCCCAAAGACTCATACATGTAATGCTTGGTCCTTACTGAAACATTTTGGGAAGGATTAGAAGGAGTGGTCTTATTGGAGGGAATGTATCACTGGGGAAGGACTTTGAAGTTTCAAAAGCCCACACCAGCCTGTGTCTCTCAACCTGCACCTTGCAAGTCAGATGTGAACTTTCAGTTCCTTCTCTACCACCATGCCCATGTACTGCTGCCCTCAGCTGACATGATTACAATGAACCAACCCTCTGAAACTGTATCCCAGCCCTCAATTAAATACTTTACCTTGTAAGTTCCTTTGAACATGGTGTTTCGTCACAGCAATAGATGAACAACTAAGACCCTTATACAGAGGAAGACTTTGTCTTTCCAAACTTGAACCTAGAGAAAGACTTGGCCAATTTCACACAGTTCTTATTCCTTGGTCCTTGACATGGCCGGCTCAGGTCAAAACAATATACATTCACACAGAACTTCCCTCATTCCCTACAAATTATGGAATAAAATTTACAAACCCCCAGATTAAAATGGGGATGTTTTTATAAATACAGATGTTTATTTAACTGGCCTATGATGGGAACACTGGGCATTTACTTAAAACTACCCCCAAGGGACTCTGATGACTCTAGTATGGATATAAGGTATTGAAACTTTCAGATACATAGGGGCTATGTAGTCAAACAAAGAAAACAACATGTGTGAGCATTTATGAGTGTAAATTAGTCTAATGCCTTCAAGGACATGTAAATTTTGTGTTGTGCCACTGCAGCTAAGTGAAACTAACTTTGAGAACCAGATAATGAAAAGCTTCCTATTAAAATCTAGGGTGTTTGTGAATTTGCCATTTGCTTAAAGAAAAATGCCCTGAAGTCTAAGAAACAAAGTGCAGAAATGAAATATTCCTTCTACTACTCACAGCTAGAGGTAGATATGAAAGATTCAGATGACATAAAACATAGATTGGCATTAAGAAAGTTATGGGATAGTCTCATAAAGAAGGTAAAGGGATCTAAAGTATGGAACGGTGTTGATATTTCAGAAGATGCTATGCTCCCCCTCTGCCTTAGACCGAAATAACCTGGAAAATAATACTACAATCAGTTAAGTGAGAGGTGGCATAGGATAAGACAGACAAGTTATCACTGTGAATCAGGGTAGTCAAGTGGTTAGCAGTAAACCTGTGTTTCTTACATGTACTCTTCAGCTTCCTCAGCCAAAAAAAGAGTGAGGAGTCTCTATCCAGCTTTACTAACATGACATTGAGTGATTTAGATTAAAGTAACATTTACTTCACTCATTAGATCATCTCATGTGAGATAATGAGATAATCTAAAGAGCATTATAAACTTTAAAGTGCCTTGCAACCATTAACAGATAGTCATTGCTAACAAATACAGTAATTTACACAAACTGTTCAGCATTTAGGTCAAATTACAATGCAGTCAAATCACAGTGAAGCATGTCATTAGCTGTGTGTCAGACGTCTTATTTGATTTGATTGCAATATGAAACACTACTCATATCTGTTGAGCCTTGATAGCACGGTTGTCTGCTTATTGCTCTAAAAATTAGGAGTGTTATTCCTCTTACTCTTTCCAGTGAGTGAACAAATTTGGTTTTAACAAACCATACAGTGAGTCAATAGCGAAGAGGGGAAGTTTTTAAAAAGCCGGTGAATTCCTGTGACTGTTACTCTGCACAGCAGGTCCGTGTGTCTCTAGAGATAACTGAAACATTTCTATACTGCTGAGGTAACAACACAGACTCTACACTTACTGACTAAGAAATGTTGGAAAATGGATAATTTAAAGACTTGCATTTCAACCTTTTTCTTTAAGGCATTGATGCATTTTTTTTTTAGCTTTTTAAAAATTAGTTCTTGGTTAGGGGTTCATTTCCAGGACACATGACTTTACTAGCCCTGGGTAATCAGCTAGGTTTCAGTACAGGTATGATTTCCCTCTTGTTGACCCACTGGAGAGTTGTTAATTATTGCCAAGCTGTGCATGCTAATACTACAGCCTTAAGGTTATCGTGGAATGTTGTCATGGTTCATAGGTATCAAATTTGGGTAGAACTACTGATTGTCTCCTCTTTCAAAAACTTTCACAGCACCTTCCAGAACCATGAAAGCTAGTAAAGCTTATTCTGTATCAGTAGAAATTCAAGAGTCAGATATCAGGATAAGAACCTGAATTATCAGAGGAAAAAGCAGGAAGATGACCAGTGACCTCCTCTCTCTCTCATTCCTTAATCCATAAAGGCTGAGACCCTCTCTAATCCCTACCTTACTCATTCCTGTCTCTCTATTTGTCCTTATTCTTCCAAAACTTCTATGGTTAATTTTGATCAGCTAATAGCTAGCTCAGACCTCTGATTCAAAGCAAATTTTATTGGCAGTTTTGGAGACATCAAAATGTGATCCAAATAACACACATTTCCCCTGTTTGTCTAAATGAAAAGGCAATGTCTTAACTCTGACACAAAAACTATATACAATAAGAACAATTGTTATTTAAGAAATATATTTATAATGTCTAGTCCATTTGCATTTGGCAAATTCAAAGAGAATATTTCATTATATAACTTATCTTAATGAGTCCAAAGTTTTATACCTTACTCACTTTCTATCATAACTTGTATTACCAACCCAGAACTATTTTTCTTAGATGTCAAAACATTTTCTTTAAAAGAATTTAAGCTTCTATGTAGGAGACGCTTGTTCAACCCAGCTGCCCAGAACCAAAATAATCACAAAAAACTGTATTAATTAATAATTGGCATATTAGCTCTAGCTTATTATTTGCTAATCTCTTATATTTTAATTTAATCCATCTCCATTAATCTGTGTATCACCATGGGGTCGTGGCCTACCAGCAAAGTTTCAGCACCTCAATCTTCAACAGTGAATCCATGGCATCCCACTGTCCACCTTCCTTCTCACAGCTTTCAGTCTAGTATTCCCCACCTACCTAAGTTCTGCCCTATCAGCAGGACAAGGCAGTTTCTTTATTCATTATCCAATAAAAGCAATATATAGACAGCAGAACCTCCCACGTCATTTCCTCTTTTCTGTTTAAACAAAAAAGAAGGCTTTAACACAGTAAAATTACATATAAAAAACAGGTATCAAGCAAGAATTACAGTTATAATATTTATATCTACTTTATCTTTTATCATAACTAAGGAAAACTATAACTATCTATTCTTCAACTCCTTCATAGACTCCAGAAGGATATAATATTACCTAAATAAACAGGAAATGCATTGTAAGCAACTTTCAAAACTCTAGAATTGATAGAGACTCTCACTGCCTGGACAGTCACCCAAAGTTCTTCTGTACCATTGGGGTATCCATCTTCAGCCTACAGGATAATAGTATCCAGCAGACTTTTCCATGAAGCAGTAAATTTCAAAGACAGTTCTGTAACTTTCTTCTGTACCTTGCAGAATGTCTAGCAGACACTTTCATGAAGCAGGAACCCTAAAGGATCATTTCACCTTTAGGCAAGTTCAGCAGTCATTTCTCTGTGGGTTTTGCATGTTCAGATTTACAGCATACCATGAAGCAGTCCAGGCAAGAGCAGTTTCTTGCCCAAATGGCTAAACACCTTCATAAGGAGTCTCTTCAATGCCCATCATCCTCTTCAAGTAGCTTGGTGCTGCCAGGAGCAGATGTCTCATTGTCAAGAATGTCTTAAGTTTTTAAAACACTTTAAATGTCATATTTTGAAGGTATCTGAAAGATTTGAAGAATACCTATCCATCTGAAATATATCTCTATACATCCAGAAAGTCTAACTTGATTACAAGCTTGATATTATAGATGAGTATCTATTAACTTATATTTCTTAATTATATGTTATATGTTTAAATGAGCTATTCAAATATAATACCTTAATCAAGATCAGAAATATATACAAATATGGCAAGATTGGCCTTAAATTTGTAGTAATAAACCAAGATCTATACCAATTCAAATTATTCATATCTATATCATATCCTTCTTTAAATGTAATCAAACATTTATAGATAATAGTTGGGAACATGGGCATAGTTATTTCTCTCCAAACTGTTTTCTGCTGTTTATTGGAGAAGTATTTTCTTTGTGGGGGTATTCACAGCAACCTTTTAGCGGAGCTTGTTCTATCATATCATATTGGTCTGGAAAGCAATCCACGGGTTCTTATCTTCTGTGAAAACAAAAAAGAATCTCTTTTCCAAAGCAACATATTCTTAGGCTCAAATTCTGAAATCAAGATACCTTTATAATATACATGCAGGTTTAGCTTAACAGCCCATACAATGAACTATCTCTCTGCACTTAGCTCATTCACAGTCAAAAAATTCAAAGATAACACAATAATATATATAATCCATACTCTCTGTGAATTTTCTGTCTTTATATGGCCTATTTTTCTTTCTGTACCTTATCTCTTTAAAGACTTTACCTTTTTTAAAAAAAACATTTACTTCTTTTCCAACTCTCTATACTCTTTTTCTTTTCTCTCCCAAGCCTATGTACATTTATCCAACACTGTGACCCATTTATAGGCCTTTTTATCTGGATTTGTCTTTGTTGTATGTAACTATTTTCTTACAGAAGAACTTCTTAAAATGCTAAGCACTTAAGAACCTAAGCTATGATGTTACTAGGGGAAATACAGCAGTGCCTCCTTGCCCTGCCCAGTACAGCATTTCTGAGCTGCTTGCTGCTTCTGAGAGCCACACACACTGCCCCACTTCCAGGCACACAGCCAATCCACTTTGCCATCAAGCAAGCCACAGCATGTTTCTCACAAAACTCATCCAAATGCTTGGTAGCCTAACCTCCCAAAAGAGCCAGAGCCATTCGTGCTGGTGAATCAGGAAATGGCCACATTTGTTTGTCTTACATATTAGTTTTGATTGGCCACTCTATTTGATGAACTATTGCCTTTTCTAATCTAAGGATCTCTCCTGTTTGAATTTAATCCTCATCAATTTTGAGGTATCTATAACTTTTCTTCTCCTGTGGGAAAAAAACAAAACCTTTTCCCCAATATAACACATATCTAGGTGTCCATTCTGAGGTCAATACTTCTTTAAAGTATACAGGCTTATTTAAATTAGCAGGGATTTTTCTACTATCCAATGTCTCTCTGCAGCTGCTGTTCTTTCTTATTACCACTTTAAAATTAAAGTTATTAAAGCACTGTACAATCAAACTCTGGGAGTCTTTATTACCCCTTTCAGTTTATTATGCCTATCTTTTAAAGTTTGAGTGCATCTTTCAATAACCTCTCACCCTGTAGGATTGTGCGGTATACCTGCAATATATGTTATAATATGAAAAAAATCTGTTTTGTTTTCCTAAGACATATACTGGAGAATTGTCTGTCATAATGTATACAAGTTTTCCCATGATGGCCATAACTTTTAATAAATGTGTAATTACAGAGTCACCTTTTTCAGGATTCATGGCAGTTGCCCATTGAAATGCTGAATATGTATCTATGGTATGAAGTACATATTTTAATTTTCTAAACTTTGCAAAACAAACACATGTGTTTGCTAAATTTCATTTCTTTGAGTACCCTTTAGCTTACTTTTTACAGGTAAGGATGTTTTGCTAAATAATGAACAAGTTGGTCATTTTCTTATAATTTTCTTGGCTTGTTGCCAAGTGGTAGAAAAATCTTTAAACCCTTGCTATTGACATGGAGCTTCTTATAAAATTCTGAGGGTTTTAGCACACTTCCAATCAATAGTAGATCAATTTCATCATTACCTTGTGCAAGAGGGCCTAGTAGACCTGTATAGAATCTGATATGTTTTATACTCCAGGTTTGATTTCTTTTTTTATTGATTTTTATTGAGCTCTACATTTTTCTCTGCTCCCCTACCTGCCTCTCCCATCTCCTTCAACCCTCCCCCAAAGTCTTCATGCTCCCAATTTATTCAAGATATCTTGTCTTTTTCTACTTCCCATGTAGATTAGATCTACGTATGTCTCTCTTGGGGTCCTCATTATTGTCTAAGTTCTCTGGGATTGTGATTTGTAGGCTGATTTTCTTTGTTTTATGTTTAAAAACCACCTATGACCGAGTACATGTGATAATTGTCTTTCTGTGTCTGGGTAACTTCACTCAAAATGATGTTTTCTAGCTCCATCCATTTTCCTGCAAAATTCAAGGAGACCACTTCCTAAATATAACCCCAGCAGCACAGACACTGAGAGAAAAAATTAATAAATGGGACCTCATGAAACTGAAAAGCTTATGTAAAGCAAAGAACATGGTCAACAAGACAAAACAACAGCATACAGAATGGGAAAAGATCTTCCCATCCTGAGGCAGGCAGAGGTTCTAGTGACTACCTTGTGATCTTGTGCCCCAAGTTGGAAGCCAGATGAAGCACTTATCTAATTATTATTTCTCAATAAGAACTTGGAGTCAAATATTGGGGTAAGAACCTGATTGATCAGATAAGCAGTGGAGAATTGATTAGTGACCTCTCCCCACTCTCTCTCTCTGCCCTTGATCCAATAAGACTGAGGCCCTCTCTAACACCCTCTTTAATACCCCTCCCTACTCCTATCTATATGTCCTCATTCCTCCAAATTCTCCAAAATTCTATGGTTAATTTTGGTTAGCTCCATTCTCTAATTCAAAGAAAATTTTATTGACAGTCTTGGAAGCATCCAAATAAAACATAGCAAGTTAGTCCTTTGGAAAGGGGCTTTCTAGTCCGTTCCAGCTCAGGGGCCTCTGGGACCTGTCTCTGAAGTGCATGATGTCTTCATCAATATGACTTTAGCTGCTTCCTCTGCTGGGGTGGGAATGGGGCAATGAAGAGAAATAAAAATAGCCTCTAATGTTTTGAGAGTCTCTTGAACAACCCAGATCAACAACTCAAAAGAGGGCTAATAAATCTAATACCTGGTTGGTGTTGGAGTTTTTGTTAAATGGTCTATGATTTTGGAGACCTGAACAAAGATGACACCATTAGACATGCTGAAATGAATAAGGGAAAGCTCTTGGGATTTCCACCCTACACAAAGAACTATGGGCAAGTAAGGAATGCTGAGGTTTAGAAAAATGAAAAACATATGCATACAAGTAACACTATATAGACAGAGCAAGTTGTATTACATGCACATACACACCTCAACAGCAATTAAGAAAAAAAGAGACCATGAATTTTAAAGAGAGCAAGTAGGTTATATGTAAGAGTTTTGGAGAAGGAAGGGGAAGGAGGAAATTGTATAATTATATTATATTATAATCTTACATTTAAAAGGCAAAATTAGGTTAAAAATTAAAAGTAAAATAAAATCATGAACTTTGGATGTTCCTTTGGGTTATCATGAGATACTAAAAAAGTAACGAGCTATTACTATTTTAGGCAATGATTATTGTGGAACATTGTCCTCTGGGTATAATAGGCCTGTTATCATTATAAGAAAAACTATGGTTACTTACAGGAAACCCTCAGCAAGATTTGTCTATTGATATTTTTTGAAGAAGGAAGGATTGGAGAGGGTTGTTAGACACTACCCAAGAGTACATCTACCCCTTCCCTCAAGTGACTCATCTTCTACTTGTATATAATTCTGTCCTGGCTACATGAGGTCTTGAGAGATGCTAGAGCATATGACAAGTTAACCAAATTAGGTACTCCACTGTGCAGCTTCCAGACAGCTGTCAGCCATGCTGGAGCAGGACCTTTGCTGATGCAACTGTTTATTTGGGAGAGGGTGTCACCTACACATTAGTAAGTAACCCCTCACCTGTGTTGCAGTAAGAATCCCTCTGAATAAACTCCGTAATTCTGTAAGTTGGACTTGGATGGGATTGTTCTTTTGGTTTATTATAAATGCCTTAAGTATAATTAGTAGACTTTTGTTTACATCCCTTAGGAAAACTGTATGCAAAACTTCTAAAATGTGTTTCCAAAGTCTTGTCTGTACAGAGGATAGAGGATAGACAATTTTACATTTATCACATATGAGAAAATATGAATGTTCTTTAGAAAAGTGATATCAAATAATACATCAAGATACAATGAGTGTTGGGTATGTTTCCCTTGGAACTCTTCATTTCCTCGGGAGTTTTTTTCTCACCTTTCCTTAATAAATGTACATTTTTTTCTGCTTAATAAAAAAGACATAATAAATGTTGTGAAGACACCAATAAAAATCTAAACTAAAATGCCTTTCTGTTCTATGAGAACAATCAGTTCCCAACAGGCATGTGCTTTCTACTATCCTAGTTATAGTAACTGATTTTTGCTCAGTCAAGCTGGGTTGGACCATTGGCTTGTTGGTGCTCGGCTGTGACAACTCATTCTCCAACACCTTCTTCCTCCATGGGGAAAATGAGAATGATCGTAATGCAAAGTATGCCATGTTGCTTAGAGGACTGAATGGCACCCATATGCTAAAAGAGTCTGGCATGTAACGAATGTTCTCTAACTGGGAGCTCCTAGGCACCAAAGCTCTCTCATATACTAGGCACCAAACAGTACATTACAGACAAGTAGAAGAAATGGGGTTTCTGCTCCCATAGTGAAGTGAAGGTGTAGTAGGGTGCCAGCAGAGCAATTAGACATATGAAGACTTAGGAGCTTAGATTTTAGTTATCCCTCTATCATTAGCAGGTGATGTGATTTTAGACAGGCTGATTCAATTTCTAATTTTCTACTCCTTCCTCTGATATTTATTAGAAGGAGCAAATGAACTGAGAAAGCAAAATAGCCACAAGGAGTGAATAGCTGGGGAAGGTGGTGAGTCCTTTTCTAATAGCATTTTAGTGATAAATTATGTGTAACTGTGGATATGGATGCCCCAGATACGATGGTGAATTCTAATCCTGCTATGCTGCTTCTATGATCTGTGCCTCAGTGAAAATGGTGGGGGCTCCTTATGATCTATAGAAGGTTTCTTTGTTTATGTTTTTTTGTCCCCCATTTCATATAGGCCATAACACTGTCTATACCTTGACAATTTACTTGTGATGCTGGGGACTAACCAAGACCCAGCTGAAAGTCTCTGTTAATGGACTTACAGCATAATGGTAATGAGCCATTTCTTTGATGGATGGCATCGGTATCTGTGTCTGTGTGAAACAGACTACATAGTTATTTTTTAAATACTACTTTGATTTTTTGTTGCTGGGATAAAATAGTGAACAAAAATGATTTGGGGAGAAAAGTGTTTATCACACTCACACTTCCATGTCCCAGTACATCATTAAAAGAAGTAAAACAAGAACTGAAGCACAGACCATGGAAGAGCACTGCTGACTGGCTTGCTCACTATGGTTTGCTTAGCTTGCTTTCTTATACAGTCCACAACCACCTGCCCATGGTGAGTTAGGCACTCCCAAATCAATCTTTTAATGAAGAAAATATCCTCACAGACATTCCCACAAGCCAATCTTAAGGAATCTGATAGAGGCAATTTCTCAACTGAGATTTCTCCCTCTCAAATAACTCTGATATGTGTCAATTTGCTAAAAAGTAACCAGCAGAGGTTTATTGTGGATGATTCTGTAGAAAAAAAAAACAATAAAGAAGTAATTCAGTTTTAATGAAGATGTAAGAGTAGGTATGTGATCCAACATGACAAGTGTTCTTACTTAAAAAGATACTAGGTCTCAATGATACCAGAACCTTAGACTATGTCTCTGTCTCTGTGTTGTGGGATATTAGTTTATGAAGCGTTACACCCATTTATCCTGTGGAATATTTGTTTAATGATGCAAACATTGCTGCATTCTTTTTTGTTGCATCTGTTTAACTCTATATAGCTGTGCCAATTTGCCTGTCTAAAGCACCTGATTGGTCCATTAAAGAGCTAAATGGCTAATAGATAGTTAAAAAAGAGAAATAGGCAGAGCTGCCAGGTAGAAAGAATAAATAGAAAGTGAAATATTGGCTCCAAAGAAGAGGGAGGAAGGAGGAAAGGAGGAGAGGAGGATTCCAGGGGGCAGCAACCCACCCACACAGCAGCCACAAAAAGGAAGGAAGGAAGGAAGGAAGGAAGGAAGGAAGGAAGGAAGGAAGGAAGGAAGGAAGGAAGGAAGGAAGGAAGAAAAAACAGAAAGCTATGTAGAATAAACAAAGGTAAAAGGCCCAGAAGCTAAAGAGAAAAACAATAATTTAAGTTAGAAAAGCTAGCTAGAAACAAACCAAACTAAGGCTAGGCGTTCATAAGTAAGAATAAAACTCTGTATGTATTTGGGAGTTGAGTGGTGGACCTTCAATGAGTAAATCCCAACTCACATCTCTCTCTGTCTCTTTGTCTGTTTTTCTCCATTCTTCCACCTCCTCTCTTTCTCTCTTGCTCTCTTTCTTCTCGTCTCCCCCACTGTTTCTCACTATCACTAATCTGCACACACAAACACTAGATCATGTAATGATGCAGCAACAAGGCTAGAAATCAACCAAGAACTACACAGAGACCCTTCCCATCATAAACTCTACTCAAAAGTGCCTGTGCTTTGAGTATGAATCTCTAATATATATAAATGAAAGAAAACGCGTTTATGTTATATAAGCCATTCGATCTATGATATGTTGTTTTAAAAGCTTCTCACTTGGCTTTTTATTTTTTTGTTTGTTTTGGTTTTGGTTTTTCGAGACAGGGTTTCTCTGTAGTTTTGGTGCTTGTCCTGGAACTAGCTCATTTAGACTAGGCTGGACTCAGATTAACAAAGATCTGCCTCCCTCTGCCTCCTGAGTGCTGGGATTAAAGGTATGCACCATCACCACCTGGCCGAAAGCTTCTCACTTGGATAGCTACAAGAAGTCATCAGGCTAACTTATAAACAATAGAATTTTATGATTTATAGTTCTGGAGTCAAAGAAGCCCAAGATCAAGAGTACAGTAGATTCAGCATCTGTCAAGGCTGCTCTCTGTCACCCAGATGTATGTATGTAATGCCATGTTGTAGACACAAGTCCTAATAAAGACAGAAAAAAGTCTTTCAAAATCTTTTTAAAAAATTTTTGAGCCAGGCATGGTGGTGCACGTCTTTAATCCTAGCACGTAGGATCCAGAGACAGGCGGATCTCTGTAGGTTCCAAGCCAGTCTTTAACTCACTCTATAACACTTGAGGCTAAATTACAACTCATTGTCTTCCTGCCTCAACCTCTGTGCCAAGATTCCATTCATTGCACACTATACCCGCTTCAAGCCTCTTTTATAAGGGCATCAATTCCATTCATGCTGACCAAGTCTTTTTGGTCTAATCACTTTCTGAAAGACCTACGTGTTAATATTACTACATGGGTAACTAAGATTCACCATGAATTTGAGAGACAGGACACAGATTTCATACCACAACAAATGTTCAAACTCAAACCTGTCGTCTTGGACCACTGGCAATTGCCCAGACAATGACCAAGACAATGACTTTTGTAATCACAATCCCACACGCTCCAGAGAAACAAGGCAAAGAGGAATCAAAGACAATTCTCTTCATTCCATTTTCACTTTCATGCCAATTCCTTCATCATCCTAGATCGACAGGTAAAAGTACTTCAATCTTGAGATTACCTATTTAATTGTTTTACCTTTGTGTGTGTGTGTGTGTGTGTGTGTGTGTGTGTGTGTGTGTGTGTGTGTGTGTGTGTAAAATATGCACACTGGTGCCATTGTGTACATGTTGTTAGAAGATAATCTGAGAAAGTAAGTTCTCTCCACTTCCATCATATGTGGTCCCAAGATTGAACTCAAGTTGTCAAGCTTGGAGGCAAGCACCTTTTACTACTGGACCATCTCGCAGCTCCTGAAATTTCTTAAAGAAGGTGAAGTTTTTAGAGACAATGAATATTGTCACTTGTCAAACCATAAAAGAACATAAAACAATTGAGAAATATTAAGGCATATAAAATAAATAAGCTAAATTATGGGACTTTTCCTAACAGAATTAAATTTATCTGTTGTTGGAGGCCGTTTGTTTGCTTGCAGGCTGCCCAGCAGTTCAGACCCCAAATAATCACACAGAATCTAAATTATTTAAATCACTGCTTGGCCCATTAGCTCTAGCTTTTTATTTGCTAACTCTTACATCTCAATTTAACCCATCTCTATTAACCTGTGCATCACCATGAGGTTGTGGCCTACCGGTAAAGTTTCAGCGTGTCTGTCTCCAGCTTCTCTCCTGACTCTGCCCTTCTTTTTCCCAGTTTATTTTGTCCCTGCCTACCTATATTCTGCCCTGTGCAGGCCCAAAGCTGTCCTTGATTAACCAGTGGCATTCACAGCATACAGAGGGGAATCCCACATCATTCGTCCCTGCCTTCCTCCAGAGCAAAAGACTTGTCTATAGGCAATTTGAAGGAGAGAAATCAGGGAAACAGCTAAGGTTTTGTGCATCGCTGTTTGGCATAATAGGTTGGGTTGATGGATGGTGGTAAACAAGATTGCTTTATTTTCCAAAAATATACTTTGAGGACCAACATTTCAAAGGAAACTCTAGATAAGCCACCCCATGACTGGATGGGTATAGGCTGGGCAGTCTGTTCTCAGCTCGAGGACTTCCCCTCAACATGCACTGTAGAATGAGACTTCTGTTCTGATACAGCTACCATGACCTCTCAAGAACCTTTCTCCAGACATTGGCCACCTCCTGTTCTTTGCATGTATTTCCCAGCCCTTTCCATTCTATGCAGTCAGCTGCTCCCCTCTCACCGTCTGCTTATTCCGACCAGCAAGCCTTTCTTCAGAAAGGCAGCAGACCTTCTGGATCTCGCTCCCTCTGGTATGTGTGTTTTCTTTAAACTTTTCCTTACTTTATTTTTGCATCTCAAAAAGAAGATGTTGACTTTTTTTTTCTAAAGCAGAAACCCCCACCTATGCCTGCAACTTTTTCCTCCTCTAAAGCTTCACTCCATCAATTATTCTGTCTGTTGGATATTTCAAACCTCCTCCGATGGCTTCTTCCCTTGATCCTGCAGACATCATGTCGAGATACGTACTATCCTTAAAATTTCAAAATAAAACCTGCTCTCAACCCTGTTTTCCCTAAAGTCAGCATTTCTTCATCCTCCCACAGGTCCTTGCTTTCTCCTTATTCAGATATTTTTCAAAGAGAAACTGTATTTTTCCCATAAGGTTTTAACCATTTTTCCTTGGATTACTGCATCATTGTTTCTACTCCAGGACAAATAAATGTTCCATCACACGTTATCAAAACCTCTAATTATCACTTCACAGGCTTTTACCTTTCATGTGTGAATTTCCCACTCCATGTAATGCAATACTCCTATTAAGCCACCAATGGTCTTTCATCCCATGAAAAGTTTCAGAAAAGGAATTTGAACTTGAGTTGGGTCGTAGTGGTGCACACCTTTAATCCCAACACTTGGGAGGCAGAGGCAGCAGGTTCTCTAAGTTAGAGTCCAGCCTAGAGAATTTGGACTTGAGTAGTGTAATTTACTGCTAAATCCCTGGAGCCTAGATTGGGTTGTGTTTCAGAGGAATTCATAGAAGTTCAATGAATGAATGTGGAATTGGCACATATAATGTGATGTCACTTGGTTTCATGTTACTTGTGGAGAGATGAAAGACTCAGTAATCCAGTATTCCAGAGTTCAAGAACTGATCTTGAATAATATTTATGGCAATTTCTAAACCATTGAATACAAGTATCCATGGCTCAAATTTTAGTATATTTTGTGTATCAGATACCACTGTGGAATAATATTTTTGTACATCATGAAGATGTGTTGCTCTCTTTGTTAATAAAAAGTTGATTGGCCAATGGTTAGGCAAGATTTTAGAGGCAGAGAGAACTCTGGGAAAAAGAGGGCAGAGTCTCAGGCTTCGAGAGGAGACACCAAGAGATGCAGAGAGATCAGAATGGAAGTTCATAGATGAGGTAAATAAGCCTCGTGGGAGCACATTAATTAATAGAAATGGGTTAATTTAACCCATAAGAGGTATCTAAAATAAAGCAAGCCTAAGCTATCAACTGAACATTTATAATTAATATTAAGTCTCTTTGTAATTCTTTGGTGAGTGACTAGCAAGACAGAACTGATTAACTGTCTAGACAGAAGACTCTGCGTACAAGGTACTTAAGAGGCACCAGTGATTGGTGGCAAAGACAAAGTTCCCCTTTCTCCAAGCCTTACATCATATATAGGGAAGACAGTGCTTAACGTTCTGGCTACTTCGTATGAATCTAGCAAGCTAAATAGAAATGGACAAAAGAATGGCCTGAACTAATCTCATTATATAGTGCAAGTCAGACTTTGAGTGTCATTGCAATCATTTCTACTAAGATCCAGTTGCCCCTTCATCTCTAGTTAGCCCTTGTCCATTACAGGCAGCTAAGGATGTCCTTCACTCTCATTGAATTTCTATGGTATATTTGCGTGTTCACATGTACACTGAGACTCCACCTTTCTACTTTACTCTTTTAACTTAATATTATCTTTTATTTATTTTATGTGTATGAAAGTTTGCCCACATATTCTTGCATAGTGCCTACATAAGTCAAAAAAGAATGTTGGATCCCTAGAACTGTAATTATGGATGGTTATGATCCATGTGTAGGTGCTGGAAACCAAACCTGGGTCTTGGAAAAGTGCAACAGGTGCTCTTAACCATTGAGCTCTCTCTCCAGCCCTCTGAGTGTTTTCGACAATACCAGATGGCTCGGGAGACATTAGCTTTATATCATATTGCATAAGTAATCTCATTTTCCTTCTTTTTTGAGATCTCTTTTAGTGGTTATCTATTTTAGGGTCTTTGGCACCCTCATATGAGAACTTAAGAAGAAAATTCTTTAACATTTTCTTTCTGAAAAGATTTTGGAATTTGAGTTTAGTGTCTTAGATGAATAAGTTATCCTGGTTTTTATTTTAATGTCTGTTTTAACAAGTTGTGATTTCCAAGGATTTTTATCTTCATTTCCTCTGTATTGCTGAATCTGCAAGCATAACATTTTCTTTTGTTACCTAATAGTTTTACGTCCTAGGACGATATCTTGTCTCATTACTGATACCAATTATATTTTACTTTCTTAAGTAATATTGTTGTTTTTAATAATTTATTAAACATTTCTAAATATTGATTTTTGCTTTTGTGATTTTTGTCTGCTATTTATTTTTGTTGGTTTTGCACACATATTTAACATTTTTCTGCTTATTTAAATTTAGTTAGCATATTTCTAAGTTCTTAAGTGAAATCATAGATCATTATTTTTAATTTTTTCCCTCCAATATATTTAATGTTCACATTTTTGTTAGTTGCTCCCTATAAACTTGACATTTTCTGTCTTCCCTTTTATTTTTTCCTTCTTGAAGGATATATTATTTTGTGTTTTCATTTGACACATAGGCAACCCCTCTAGTGACTAGTCTAATTTTATTTTTTAAAATATATATATATATATATATTTATTATGTATACAATATTCTGTCTCTGTGTATGCCTGCAGGCCAGAAGAGGGCACTTGACCCCATTACAGATGGTTGTGAGCCACCACGTGATTACTGGGAATTGAACTCAGCACCTTTGGAAGAGTAGGCAATGCTCTTAACCTCTGAGCCATCTCTCCAACCCCACTAATCTAATTGTAAAATACAGTCTTGAGCTTAGAGTGATTTGACTAACTTTTTTTTCTTTGAAATTTAATGCCATTTTTATAAAAGAACAATCTTGGTGTGATACTGCTCCTTTGAAACACACTGAGATTCATTTTATGGGTAACCATATGGTATCTTAACAAACATTTGATGTACACTTGAGAAATAAAATTAAGCTCTTGTTCATTTTATTCTTGGTCAGTTAAGGCTCAGTACTTCAGTCATCTTTAGACAGAGCTTGGCAAAGCAGTCTCTTCTTGGGACATCGCTGGAGTCATACCACAAGGAAAGGAGAGCACAAACAGCACCCAGGAAAGTCTGTTTCTAATTCCTTTTCCTGTGCCCATTGCTCACAAAAGGTTTAGAAGGTTATTTCTGTGTCAGTCTAATAAGGCATACCTAATACTCCAATATAAAGGAGATTAAAAAATATACAAATATCTTCATCGTGACTTAGGAGACATATTTATCAGGTTTATATAATGAGTTGATACTATCTCCATGTTATCTTTCCATTAGAAGTTGCTCTTTAGTCATATGCAGCCCACATAGCTGTCCAAACCACTTTCACAGACCATCTGGACTACTGCAAAAAGATCTTAATAGATTTGTCTGCATCCACTTTGGCTCCCTGACAACAGTAATAGAACTCAGCAAAAAATCTGACCAAGCCATATACTTTCTATTCTTGCCCTGGCCACCTTTACCAAAAGCCTAGGCACTGAAGAACATTTCATAGCCTCTACATGCATAAGTTTAACATGGAATCTATAAATATGATCTGTGAAGCCAGTCATAGCTTTCACTGTTACATAATTTGAGGTTCTTCCCATGCAAGCTGTCCCTCCTTTATCAGTCTTGGGCTTCTTGGTGTCTTAGTTTAATGAATCTGTGTCTAACCCCATCTTTTATAAAGGTTCTTTGAGCTATGATATCCTTTTCTTTGAACTTACTATGTCTCACTTGAACACTGAGTTCAAGTACTCCTAGCCATGTTATTCTTACTTATATCACCTTTTGATTTTACTGGCAATGGCTATCATATTTTTCTTTTCCTGTTCTTATGATGAATACTTTTGAAAGCTACTTTAAAGGAAGTATTGCTTTTTCTATTACTGTCAGAAAATGCTCAACAAAACAAGCTAAGGGAAGGAAGACTTATTTGGGCTCACAGATCAAGAGTATAGTCAACCATAGTGCAATATACTCATGATGGCAGGAGATTGAGATAACTAGTCCTACTGCATCCATAATCAGGAAACACAAAAACACGAATGTTGATTGAGTGTCCTTTCTCCTCTTTATGTAGTCTAGAATCCTAGCCATTAGACTGTTTGTTATCCATATTTAGGGAGTGACTTTCCAATTCGACAATATGAGCTAGAAACACAGACATGCATAGAAGTTTGTCTTATAGGTAATTATTCTAGATCCCATCAAGTTGGCAATCAGTATACAGCGTCAAAGGAAGAAGTATTTATTTTGTCTCATGATTTGAGGAAACATAGTTGATCACAGTGGGGAAGTGGTGGCCTTATGGGGCTCTGTGGCAGGAGGATTGTGTTACTAGAACCATAGACAATTTAAAGAACCAGGAAGCAGAAACACAAAGACCCAAGAATAACTACAAACTTCAAAAATTTCCCCTCCAAAGCCACTTCCTCCACTAAGACCACAACTCCCCAAATGTTCTACAACTCCCCAAAATAGCACCACATACTTCCTGTCAAGCATTCAAACACAGGATCCTATGGAGAACATTTCACATCAAAATTTTAATAGCATGGGTATTTTCCTGCCGTTAGTGAACCATGACATTGAATTATTCATATTACTTAATTCAGGACCAAAACTGACTATGGTCTATGGCACACAATCCTTTTATTTCACATTTAATTTTGCTGATATTACTATTAGCAATATTATTAATGTATTAATAATATTAATTCATGTTAATAATTGTTAATATAATATTAACATAGTATTATTTTATTACTTTCTCACCAGGATACTTTAATCAACATAAAACATGCCTTCAATGTTTATCATGTGTATTAACTTTGTGCACTCACTGGTTTATATATATTATGACTCTTCCTTCTCTCCTCTACTATTAAATATAAGAACTCTCTCTGTGTTGCTGCATCAATACCAAGCTCATTCTCTCACTAAACCTCCCTGGTATGATTACCTATTAACTGATGAAGAAATCTAATTTGTTTGTAGCTGAGTCTTCTCTTAAGTTTTTGTAGGCAAGATTCTGTAGGTCCATGGATGAGTGGTAGCTAGGTTTCTATAAATCTGATGGCAGTAACCCACACCTCCTTTTCTATCAAGTGGCATTGCTGTTTCCTTATCTTTCTTACAGATACAGAAATATTATAATCAAGACAGCAGTGATTCATAAAGTGAGGATTAAACCCTATTTCCTCTTTCTTCCAAATGCCAGTGTCTTATTTCTTGCATGTATTCCAGCTCCATGAACAAACGAATTGCATTCAAGGTCTAATTTTCTGCCCTAGTTTTAGAATACAGACTTTTTCATAAAATGCCTTCCTCCTACAGGCAACAGCAAAGACTCACTGCAAGCCTCAAGTTCTATGCCAGCTCTTAGCTTTGTGCAAGAGCTTGCCAGGCCTCAAACTAGCTATTTGGAGTTGGCAAAGCTGTTTACTTTCAAGCCTCCACAGTCAATAGATCAAGTAGAAACATTGATAACTCAATGAAGCTCCAGGCAGCCTGCCCATCAGGAGCATCAACATGATACATCTCTATGTACAGAAAGATTTAGCCCTAAAGCCTAAGTAAAGAGGAACTCCTGGTTTTGATCCAGAATGGATAATAGCACTGTCCACTCTTGAACTTGCCAGGACAGGGAGAAATCTGTTCAAACATCTATCTTGGCTAAAATAGCCTCATGAACCACACAGAGTACTAATAGGCCTGGGGAATAATAAGGATGAACAAATAGCCATAGGGACTGGAGCTGAGATTCTCAGTTGATGGATGAAAGTAGCAACTATACTCCCTCTTTAACAATTTTTAGTGAGACATTCTGCTATGTGGCAGGCACTTAGCCATAGCTGATTTTCAACATAGTTATAGTCTATGGAGAAAAGGAAGCAAAGCAACGAAGTAAGTAAAATAATCACAGTAGTGTTTTGTTATCCCTACCGATGATTGTGACCTTGGCCCTGCCTGACCACTGTAAACCTCACAGTGAGTTGTGTTGAGACAGATCTGCTGCTGCTGGCTGCTTTTCAAAACTTCTCCAAGCCAGGTAGAGCAGATTGTAACGCTGTAGCTGTGATGGGACTGAGATTTATTGGTGTTGCTACCTGTGACACCACTTTTGAAATTAACTCCAAGAGGTGTCAGGAAACACATTAAAATGTTACTTCCCTCAGTGTTCTCATCTAAAAAAGAGTATCTTCAGTTACTCTTTTTGAGACTTCACAAACCACATGAGATGACTCACCAGGGCATATTACATAAACCGACCGTTGTATTTATATATATTTCATTAGGATTCTGACACTCATTTCTCCTCGAGGTATTCCCTGAATCCATTTCCCTTTGTTTCTATGTTTCTTAAAGGTCTCAGCATCATTCTACCTTACTGTCCCTAGCTTCCTTCTCTGCTAAGTAAAGACAGAAAAGTCTTGAAATGAGGGCTCACACTCAAGTTTTTACTAGATAATAAGATATCCATCCTAAGTAACTTGTTTTACAATGAAATATTGTGTTTTAGAGACGTAGTGTGCCTTTCATTCTTTAAATTTTATACTTTCTCAATGGTTGCACCTTAACTTGGATTCTCAGGTTTCTTTGGAGCAGTTGCTTTATCTAGGAGGACACAATGAAATACTGCTAGGTCTAACTCAAAGTCGTCTACGGCTGTGGAGAGTAGTTAGGGTACTTATTCACATCATAATCTAGTGTAAATCATTGGAGAGTTATATATTGTGCATTCTGTGCAACTGTGTGACAGTCATATCTAAGCCTACTTATTTTATTAAATACCTGCTATGAAATTAAAGCATTAAACACGACGATGAAGGAATGAATATGATGAGAGCTAAGATTTCCTCTGCTAGCACCACGCACTAAGAATTCTATGTATTTAATGGCTGAGACAATGACTCATTAGATAAAAGTGTCTGATGAGAAAACCTGGTGATCAGAGTTAGAACCCTGCAATATACATTACAAAGATAAAATGATAGATGTGGTTGTAATGCATCTTTAATCCCAATACTCCTAAGGTGAAGAAAGAGAGAGAAATTAGAAAACTCCCCTGAAGCCTGTAGGCCAGCTAACTTATGTATATAATAGTATGGGAGAAACAAGGCGAAAGGTGAGAACTAGTTACTGAAAGTTTGTCCTCTGACTTCTATATGCATCGTGAGCACACACACACACACACACACTCACACACACACACACATAACCGCACACAATGCACACTCACACAGACACACGTAAATACATATACCTTTTCTGTAAAAGAATTTAGGAAAGAAAGAGCTCCTAACTTAGTCGTGATTGTAGTAATGGACTAGGGATTCAGGTGGAAATTAGGTGCTCTAAGGACTGCTCTTGAAACATAGACTCTGGTACTAAACTGAGCTACTCTTTAGCCAAACACAGGGCCAGCTATTAGACTGAGTTGCCCCCTAGTTTGCCATTCAGTCCAGTCATTGAACAAAATCTTTGTGTCATTTGATAGACAAAAAGGAAATGCAACTAATGTAACATCAAAGATTTAGTTTTGTCCTTGTGTTTTTTATAACTAAAATGAGCAAGTGGGAAGAAGACCATGTCACTCAACAGATTACAGTTAAAAGCCACTAAGTTTAACACTGAGAAGTTTTTATTCATGAGCCCTCTTGCTCATTCTTATTATGTTGTGGTATAGAATGACAACCCAATGTTATCCTTAAAACATGGCAGCACAAAGGACAAGATGAGGCGTAAGTAATAGTGTCACCTCATGTACTGACCTGACTGCTGCTCATACAACACAGTTTTTTCTTTTTGTTTTGTTTTAGTGTCAAATACTTGTCCCTTCACTTATAAGTTTTATATTTGCAAGAGACCCAAAATCTCAATTTTTTTACCAGTAATATAATAATATTGCTGATATCTTCACTTCCTTACAGGACTGGTCTTAAGTAAATATACTGGAACTAAATATGTAGAGTGCTTTAAAGTCTGAGAAAATATATCATATTAAACAAGTTAACGGGTTGTGAAAAACATTTTACATTTTAGATAGAGTGGCCAAATATTTTCTATAGAGGTAACTGTCAGTGTTGTAAAGGACAGAGATATTGGAGTAGGTTTGAGTTTAAGATTGTCGTCACCCTTCCCCTCTATGAAAAATAAAAGATTGGATTTCTTAAAAGAGTACAGAATCCCCTATGTTAATAGTACAATATCCTGGTTTGAGCTTAACATCCAAGAAATTGTCATCACCTTTCCCTTCCATAAAAAAAAATAATTGGATTTAAAAAAAAGACTATAGAATTCTCTGTGTTAAAAAGTACATTGTCCTGGATCATCCTAGCTGATGGTGTTTCTGTGGTCTTTGGCCTGGATCACTTCTCCCATTGTTCTGTGCTCTCTTTTCTTGTTTTGTTTCCCAAGGAAATTTTGGGTTCTTCTTATGCAGACCCTCTATTTAAAGTAACTCTAATCATCCTTATGTAGGTCCCCAAAGATTTTCTAGCCTTTCTGTTCTCAGAAGCAAAAATATAAATTTCCTATTCTAAGACATTCTTTATTCGTTAGGATGAGAATTGTTTTGCCTGCAAATGACAGAAATTCAAATTTAAAATTCACTTATATAAAAATGAACTCAGATGATTACATAATCAGCAAATCCCAAAGGACTTAATCTGACCAGGCAAAACTGGATACAGGGCTTCAGACTGTCAACAGCATTTTCTGTCTTTCCCGCTTGGTTCTGCTCTCTCTCTCTCTCTCTCTCTCTCTCTCTCTCTCTCTCTCTCTCTCTCTCTCCATGAGTGTAAAGATGATGATAATCTGTTTTAGGATACTTCTTCCCTCACAACCATTACTTCCATAGGAAAGGCAGGGCCCTCTGCCTTCTGCCTACAAGCATCCACAGAAAGCATTCCCAACAGTGTCCATCAATCATGTTTGAATATGTATTCCTGATTTGTCTCTTCTGAAATTTGCAAGGTCAGCTTAATTTTTACATTCAGAAAGGAAGAAGGAAGAAAGCTGACCTGGCTATGGCAGTTAGAATCATTTTTGAGAAGTAGTAAGCAAAGGTATCAGAGCAGTCTCCATATCTGAATAGCAGTAGCTGTATAAGAAGAAGGAGAGCATTTTGGAAGATGGATCACTTAACAGGGTGCCTACCATCTACACATGAGAACCTTCGAAAGAATCTCAAGCATTTATGTAGGAAAGCAAGGTATGATCTTACACATCAGTAGCCCTATTAGAAAGAAGGCAGGGGGAAGAGGCAGACACAGGAATTCCTGAAACTTTCTGGCAAGCCAGTCTAGCAAGTAAATGAATATTAGATACAGCAATAAGACAACTTGCCTTCAAAGATAAGATGAAGATCAGTCAAGGAAGAAGCTTGTTGTTAATATATGGCTTCAAGACAACACACGCACGCACACACACACACACACACACACATACACATACACGTACGTGCGTACGTTACAAGGAGCAGGGCCCTTGTTTGTCCCTGCTGCCCAGCTAGCTTACACCAGAAATAACCACACAGACACTGTATTCATTAAAACACTGCTTGGCCATTAGCTCTAACTTCTTATTGGCTAACTCTTACATCTTAATTTAACCCATTTCTGTTCATCTGTGTATCACCACATGACTGTGGCTTACCATCAAGATTCTAACCAGTGTCCATCTCAGGCAAGAGAGCCACGGTGTCTCTCACTCTGCCCTACTTCCCAGCATTCAGTTCTGTCTTCTCCATCTACCTAAGTTCTGCCCTACCAGGCCCAAAGCAGTTTCTTTATTCATTAACCAAAGAAAGCAAGACATGAACAGAAGAACCTCCTACAACACACACACACACACACACACACACACACACTCACTTAAAAGCAATGAAAAGATTAGACCACAGATTACAGGTGTGTGGACCAATCACCATGCACAAAAGGATCAGTGGCTTTGTGAAGTTGTCTTGTAATTATTTTTCAAAGTAAATTTTAAATTTACATCTCTAAAGTCACATTTATTGATGTCTGGTACTAAGCTTGGCATCAGTCACAGTGAGCAGACAAGGATATTTCCATCAGAGAGACACTGCAGAAGCAAGAGTTTCAGGCTGGACTTCAGTGTTTGAAGGAGAGAGTTACCAATATACTCTCCTTATTCTCATTTTTAAAAGATGGTGTATTTCATGATTTATATCCACCCTAGGATTATATTGAGCTGGGAACATTCCAAAAATGTAACAAAAATATATCCAAAAAAGTGACATTAATCATATTTAAAACTTTTTCTTTGTTCCAGTCACAAATGGGAAAATGAAAGCATAGCCTGCATGTCATTTGATATATATATATCCCAGAGACCTGCCTGTAGTTATCTTCAGAAAACTCAGAAAGGACGATAAGTTAGCTACCTTTGTCACTGTGACAAAACACCTGAGACCTGAGAGAGTGACAAAAAATGAGAAAAGATTTCTTTTAGTTCATGGTTACAGGAGTTTCAGGCCCAGGTCATCTGGTTCACTGATTTGAGCTTTGAGATAAGGCAGAATATCATGGCAGTAGGAGCATATGGCTGAGGAAAGTGTTAACTCATAGCAGCAAAAAAGAGTGGGGGAGGAATCAATGTCAGACATTCACACCTCCTTCTACAGTTTCTAACAATTTTTAATTGTCCCTTGGATTAGGTGTACATGTACATCATAGCTCCTTCTTCCTTCTGTTATGCCCAGTGGATGAGAACTACAACATGAAGATATAGCTGCTCTAAACCCTGGAGAAACATTGGAGATGATTTATCAAGGGCAATGAAAGCATAGACAGACATAGGATAAATTTTGGTGATGCAGAGATGTGGTAACAAAGCATTCTGGGGATGCTCAGGGTGATAATGATCCAGAAGAGACAGCAGTCATGGGGACAGTAGCCTGAGATCAGCAACCAAACACACCAATCAGATTACTGAAGTAGTGTCACAGCTGGAGTTGGTAAAATGTTCCCATAGGGCTTGGAAATGCTTGCCAAACATACTGAGCCCTGGGTTTGATCTCTAACACTGGAAGAAAACATGTTCTGGTACTCTATCAAACCCCAGCGTACTCAATAGAAGTCAGTTGTGATCAGTCATGGGAGAGAGTATCTAAAAACCCTCCAGCATCCCTGCTGTAGTTTGAATGAAAATGGCCCCCATAGGCTCAGCAGGAACAGAACTATTAGGAGGTTTGGCCTTGTTGGAATATGAGTAGCTTTGTTGGAGGAACTGTGTCACTGGGGATGGGTTTTAAGGTTTCAAATGCTCAAGTCAGCTCCAATATCTCTCTCTTCCTGCTGCCCACAGATATAGGTATAGAACTCTTGGCTCCTTCTCCAGCACCATGCCTGCCTGCATACATCATGCTTACTGTCATGATGACAATGGACTAAACCTCTGAACCTGTAACCCAGTCCCAATTAAATGTTTTCCTTTGTAAGAGCTTCTATGGTCATGAAGTCTCTTTATAACTTTAGAAATCCTTACTAAAATACTCACCAGGAATATTAGCACATAGCACATGGAAACATAGAAAATAAAGGCCTTTGGCTAGAAGTCGGCCACCAATTAATAAAGGTTAGGGCATTGAGTGAAAATCCACTACTGTTTTTGGTGTTGTGTTTGTTGGTTTGTTTTGAAACTTGACATAAGCTAGAAGTATTTGGGAAGAGGGTCTCTCAATTGAGAAAATTTGTCCATAAGATTGGCTTCTAGCCAAGTCTGTTGGCATTTTCTTAACTGATTGACATGGGAGAGCCAAGCACACCTGAGGACAGGGTATCCTAGGTTGTATAACAAGGCAAGCTGAGCGAACCCTAAGGAGCAAGCCAGTAGGCAGCATTCCTCCATGGCCTCTGCTTTAGTTCCTGCCTCCAAGTTCTTGCCTTGAGTTCCTGCCCTGAATTCCTTTAGTTATGGAATGTGGCCTGACGGTTATAAACAAAAGACCTTTTCTCTCTAAATTGCTTGTGGTCTTGGTGTTTTATCACAGTATTAGAAACCCTGACTAAAATAACTACCGCTACCCTTCCTGTGTGAGTCTATCTCCCAATCATAAAACTGGGTGGGATAAGTTCTCTGAAGCTACAACTCATTGCTGAGAACGCATCACCAGGTGCTAACTTAGATTTATCTGTGATACCTTTGTAGCCCGATCCCTGCAATCTGCAGTTTATTTATTGTCTTTCTTTCATGAATCCTAAAGCATGGGCATGAAAATCTAGATATATGTCAATCACACATCATGACGCTTTCAAATTTCATTTTACTTTCTGTAGGCCCTGTTCATGCTGCCTCAGTCTCCCATAAGTTCATATATGCATCATTCCTGTTTCATTTAGAAAGTATTGATTTTTTGGTTTCTCCATCCCCTTAGGCTCTCACATTCTTTCTGCCTCCTCTTCCAAAGGTTTCCCTAAGCCCCACAGGGAAGGGTTTGTTGGTGATAACCCAGTTAGGGCTGAGTTTTCCAAGGTCTCTCACTCTCTGCATGGTGTCTAGATATGGGTCTCTGTATTTTTCCCATCTGCTAGAGGAGGAAGTTTCTTTGATGATGTCTGAGCGAGGCATTGATTTATGAGCATAGCAGAATGTCATTAGGAGTCAGTTTATTGCTATGCTCCTTTACTAGAATAGTAGTATTTGGTGTTCTCATAAATGTGGGCTATCTAGTCTCAGGTTCTTGGCCATCTGAGCAGTGTTGAGTATGGGTTACATCTCGTGGAAAGAGATTTAAGTCAAATCAATACTGGTTGGTTGTTCTCTTAAGTTTTGTGCCACTTTTGCACTAGTATATCATGAAGACAGGACACCAATGTAAATCAAAGATTCTGTAGCTGCGTTGCTGTTTTATGTTGTCGGGTTATGTTTCTTCTTTGGTAGTATGAAGAATCCATTCTGATACCAAGAACACTGTGCCATGGGGGTGAGGCTCTAAATAAGCATCAGTCCTACCTCCCTTATTCATTGAGTTCTATAGGTGTATAGGTTGCTCTCCAGAAACTGACACCAAGGCCCACACTACACAACTGTTGGTACTGGAAGAGGCTCTGCATGCTAAAACATAGATCATGAGGATTTTCTCTATCCTGTGCTTACATAAAGCTTTTTTTTTATTTAATTTTTGCCACCGCCTCCCATATCCCTCCCCCTCCCCCAGTAAACTCCCCCTCTCTCATCAGCCCTAAGAGCAGACCAGGTTCCCTGCCCTGTGGGGAGTCCAAGGAACTTCCACCTCCTTCCAGGTCTAGTAAGGTGAACATCCAAACAGCCTAGGCTCCCACAAAGCCAGTACGTGCAGTAGGTACATAAAGCTTTTATATCATAAATTCACATGAATTTTAAGATTATGTATACAAAAGTTATTTTTAAGCTAAAAATTGAAAAATTGAATTTTCTAGCATTTTAACTTTTTTTAGTTAAAGTACTTTATTTAAAACCATCCAATTGCCTATTTAGGAAGTACTCACTAGTTACCCACTGGGTACTAGGCTCAAGAAAAGTAGAAAAGGATCAGAAAGAAGGCATGATGCTGTTGATGAGATGTGCAAATACTTATAACCCTGTGACAAATAACTCATTAGCTACCTTAGGGAAAGAAAACAGAAAAAGGTGGAACCAGCACCACTCAAGGGAAGATTGAAGAAGAAGAGAGAGACCAAAGAAGCAAAATCATGTGTGGCCTTGAAAACAGCCTGGGTTTCAGGGTTCCCATAGATATCTCCTGTCAACAAATGAAGCTTCCAGTACCGGGAATAGGTTACATCTAATCCAGTTATTGGCCATAGGGGGTCCTCAGAGTGGTGCAATGTTGTGTATCCAGATTCTTAATATTCCCGTTAAAAAATGATATAAAAGCTTTCTGTAAGTAGAGAACATAGAAAAAACTAGAAAATCTATGTTTTTGTAACAGGTGTTCATCTGTCAGGAAACATGCCCTATAGAGGAGTAAGACATATCACCAAACGCTGTAATTAATTGATTCTAGATAAAGGAGATGTATTGAATAGTTAATTATGATGTTCATGTCAACAGAGCAATGGCCATTCAGTAGATAAATTAATGGGAAAATAACTCCTGTTACATGAGAAAAAATACGACCAAATAAATTCCAGCTGTGCTAGCAATAAATCATATTAATTTGCAAATCACCCCAAATACCAAAGGTGCAGTATAATTTCCCAATAGGAAAAAATTGAAGCATAATTAGTTTATCTTAAAAATAAATGTGTTTATATGCTATATACACATAAGTACATATACACATAAAATTAGTATGTACTCGTCACTAATTACATCTTATGAAGGATAATTATGCATCTTGAATTTGTATTGATTTGAATGACACTTCAAATGCATTGTGTTAATTTTTCAGAAGCAAGCAAAATTGAAATTGGAGACTCTAAATATTTGTTTACTGTTCTTATTATCCAGTAAGTGTGAATAAACACAGAATGTGAGAGGAACATGACACAGAGCGAATATATGAATCACTGGAATGTTGCTGATGTTTTCCGGTTATAATTTGTTAAAGCCAAAACCATATACTGGCTCACTTATTTTGTCTCATGGCCCAAATACTAACTTTCAGCAATTCTAATCTTGACCTACCTGCTTGGTAACTAGACTTCAACATTTAAGAAATTTCTAATATGAGCAAGATATTAGGTAGAACATAAATATAAGTAAGGCAGTTCTGTTTCCTGAAGAGGCAAACACCGCACAAGAGATGGTAGGTTTATGGGTTCATTTCAGCAGGCATGTATGAAGAGTTACTCCCTCCAAGGTCTTTATCAGTATCTAACTACAGTTATAAAAATGAACCGAAGGCTACTTGTTTCTCACTAATCGGCAGAATACACCAGTTTTAAAATGTAATGTACAATTGACTCTTCAGGCTCTTGTGATCTTTTGTAGGGTATCTAAGAAAAGAAACTCTAAGAATATTTCTATTAATTCTTTGAAAAAAATCAGATACATATTTTGGTCACATTCACCCACTCTTTCCCAACTCCTCACAGCTTCTACTCCCCCGTCCTATGCACCCAACTTTGTGACCTCATTTCTAAAAGCCTGCTAAGTCCTATTTGTACTAATCATATATTCTTGGGTTTTTGACCAACCAACAAAATTTGGTTCACCTCAGTGTTGGGACTTCTTACTAATTCCCCTATCCATGATGGGATTTGCTATGGCTTGAGCTTGAGCATATCTTGAACATGTTGTCACAACTACTGTGAGTTTATATGAGTAACTGTCATCTTATACCCACAAAACACTGTTTGTTTGTAGTCTTCCAGCCCCTCTGGTACTTAGCGTCTTACAATCCACTCTTCCAAAATGATCACCTAGCCTTGGGAGGATGGTGTAATACAGATGTCCAATTAACTCTCTCTTTCTGTCTCTCTCTCTCTCTCTCTCTCTCTCTCTCTCTCTCTCTCTCTCTCTGTCTCTCTCTCTCTCTCTGTCTCTCTGTCTCTCTCTCTCTCTCTCTCTCTCTCTCTCTCTCTCTCTCTGTGTGTGTGTGTGTGTATGTGAGTGTGTGTGTGTGTTTAGGCATGTGCACTCAACCAAATGTTTGTGGTGGTCAGAGGATGGCCTCACGGGTTGGTATTCTTCTACTTTGTTTGAGACCCTGTTTCTTTTATTCACTGCTGCATGCCTGGATCACAGATGGTTGCAATAATGCATCCAGCTATTATGTTGGTTCTGGTGATCAAAACTCATGTCATCAGACTTGTACAGTAAGTGCTTTACCCACTGATCCATCTCCCAGCTAACATTTTTATTTGTAATTTGGAGTGGAGTTATGGAAGGTCGCATCAAGACATGGAGGAGAACCAGAAAACAGAAGAAAGTTTTGTGATCAATGGTAAATAAAGTCTTCATGGAATCGAGTCAAATCTACATAATTGTATAAGTCTGACTCACTAGAAATAGAAAACATGTAAGGTACATCTTTCATTAACTTATTTCAAGTATAATGGCCACTGAAGTTTGGAATAAAATCATCTGTTTAACAAAGTCAGTACAATTACAAAACTCAGTGTGGCAAACCAAGAGATTAATACTTCTGAGTGCAGAGTGGGCCAAGTTGAACAACTTTTAGTTCTGTAATTTCTATGATTTAGCAGGATAAAGAATTACTACTAATTCATGCAAAGTTTGATATAAATTGAAAAAATAAGTCTGTAGTGAGGAAGTCCTGTTCAAACTGACTCAATCATTCATGCCGTTTGAAACATGTTAGTCTACCATGTCAACATTCTCCTTGGAAAGGAGATTCAATGGCTTGAGCACCAACATTGAAACATTCTATCCTGAAAGTAGCAAATAATTTCACCTGTATTCCACTGACCAAAGGATTTATATTCCATGCCTAAATTCACAGCTGATGAGAATATACAGAGTGTGTGGATGCTTGATGAGAAGCAAAGGTTTATGTAATACTTTACATCAATTCCCAGTCCAAATGTGAAACAGAGGTGCTGGCAACAGTTGCCACAAGAAAATGTCAGAAAATTGTTTAAACGGAGGAATTGCTGAATGGTACTAGCGAACCCAAGCAATTTGGCTCCATGTATAACTGTCTTTGTTTATTTCTGTATACGCATGTGTGCACATGTTCATATTTGTCCCAGTCTATATGTGCATGAGCATCATATGTGAGCATATGTGCGGAAATCAGAGAAAAAAATTGGGTGACATCCTCAGGAACACCATCCACCTCATTTGAGATATGGGTTCTCATTAGCCAGGAGCTCACACATCAGGCTAGGTTATTTGGGCAGCTAGGGAACGTCTTCATTTACTCAGCACTAGGGTAAAAAACACCGGCACGCCTGTTTATTTCACATGGGCTCTGAGAACTGTACTTAGGTCCTTACATTTGCAAAGAAAGTGTTTACTGGCCGACCCATCCCTTAGCTCTAATATATCTAAAATGAACAAATAAACAAATAAATAGGAGAAACAGAAAGTAGAGTTGTGTTTACAAGTGAGGAGAAAGGGGAAGTTATTTTTCTTTTTAATATAGGCAGATCTTCAGTTCTGGGAGATAAAAAAGTTGTGGAAGTCTGCTTTACAACAATGTAAACATGCATAACACAGGAGCAATGCTCGCCTTCGAACAATTAAGATGGTAAATTGTATAATGTGAGTTTAAAACTATATGTCAGGCTACCAATGTGGCTGAGCAAGTAATGGAGCTTGCCACCAAACCTGATGATTAAAATTTGATCCCCATGATCCATATGATTAAAGGAGAGAACCAATTCCCACAATTTGTCCACTGCCTTCCACACAAGTGCCATAACATGTAGATACATGAACACATATTATAAATAAATGCAATAAAAATGTAAACTAAATTATGTAACCAAGGCTCATTTACCTCATGTATACATCAAATCATGAGAGTAATAATAATTAAAAAACAAATGTCATTTCCTAATTGCACTCACCTATGTAGAAAAATGCTTATGCTGCCAAACTCACTGATTAAGGTCAAACTAATCTCTATTATGAATTCCAGGTAGAATTGTTTTTAACACTATGATTTGGCAAATAAATGATGATATATAGTTAAGCACAGAAACAAATCACTGTTAAATATTTTTCTAGTAATTACTTTAGTGATCTTCTATGAATCTTTTAATAGAACTAGAATATGACTCGAAGGATGTATGAAGATGATCCAGACAGAAAACAGGTAACACCTAAACAAAAGAAATTGCAATTAATCTTTGCAACAGAAGTACTGTGTATTGAATTATACAAAGGATTCATAGAATAAAACTGAGATCATGATACATATGTGTGTATGTCCCTCAAAAATTATCACACAAACATATACCCACCATACCATATATAAACCCATCTTATGTTTATCCCTGTCTAATGGAGTAAAAAGAGAGAAAATGTTATCAATGCAACAAAAGCTGAGAGTGCATGCACAGAGGGCCACCTCCCAGGAGTTAGAGTTAAAAAGAAACAGCACTGTCAGGCCTGCAGCAAGGCAGGGAAACATGGCTTTCTTCTCTTTCGTCCTGCCTTCTCCCTTCCCACCACTGGCTAAACCCAAACACCCAACTTAGTAGAGCAAATACTGCTAGTGCAGTTTAGCGCTGTCAGAGCACTGTGGTCCTGAGCATCTGGGTGTGGAAGGGGATGGAGGAAGTGGGAAAATAACTGCCCTGTAAACAAAATCAGTGATGCGCAGGGAAGTACAATACCCCATCAGCACCATGTACCACAGCATCTTCTAATTCTCGTCAAGTAAGTCTGTCTTCCAAAAGTCTGTCAAGTACCAAGGTTAATGTTGAAAAGCGACTATGAAGTCTTGGCATCCTTCACCAATAAGCACATTTATAAGAATGTAGTCATCCTCCCCCATGTATGACCTGCTCTAGGCTGAACTCAGAACAGTGCTCTTTCTTGTGTCCAACCTTTTCCTGGGAGGGACAACTAGCTATGAATGAATGACTTTCCAACAGCATTAACACACAAAACAGACCAAAGTCAACTCATAAGTGATTTCTAAGCTATTGGTCACATCCCCCACCTCATATCTAATTGTCCAAAACAAGTCACAAAGCTGTAGCCAGATTTGAACGAGTGCCTAAAGTCAGTTTCCTTTTGCTTTGATGGGTGCTACTTCAAACTTCAATGACAAAAGAAGTTAATTTTAGTACTGAGGTGAATAATTGGGGCCATGCATTTATTAAAGATTTAAGAAGAAAAAAAAAACAATTTAATCATGATGGAAAGAAGACATGGTGTTTTTATGCATTCTGCATCACACACACCCTCCTAAAAGAATCATTTGTAATTTTAAAACACATTATCACATAAAAAGCATTCAGTACGTGGTGATTGATAGAGGCAACTTGGAAATAAAAAGAAACAGACAGTCATCTCCAAAAGCAGAATTGTCGTTATGATCAGAACAACTGAAGGACCACCATCTTTCCAAGGACCTGACACTGTAGGCACATGGCATGGGGTTCTCCGGGTTTTATAGGACAGAAGTGGGGGAACTTTGGGAACGCAAGTGTCCATCAGCAGGTCAGTTGGCCTGAAGTCTGGAATTGGGGTTGGTGTTTAGATCTGCTTTTCAGAGACTACTGCAGTTGCTATTAGTCAAGTCAATGCTCATTGCCCAATCCACCTGTGGCTTTAAGGCAATTAACATATCATTCAAAACCAGTGCTGAGCTACCAAAAATCATAATGTTGGCCTGTCTGACCTGAGCATTTCTAGATTGACCGAATACAAAATTTCATATATGAAAGCAGTGCTCTAAGTTTAAACCGGAGCCCATATGTGTGTGTGGGAGCAGAGGGTGGGAGACTGAGATTGAAGTCAAGCTCACAGCACAGAAAGGTTTTGTTTGTTTACTGAGCTCTTGGATGCCCGAGTTCTTTCAGCGCCTCAGAACCATTTTAATCACTATGAAATTTGTTTATTTCTTTTTAATGATTTTTGTTGAGCTCTACATTTTTCTCTGCTCCCCTCCCTGCCTCTCCCTTCCCTCAACTCTCTCCCACGGTCCCCATGTTCCCAATTTACTCAGGAGATCTTGTGTTTTTCTTTTTGATCCTCTTTTTCGATTACATTATTTTCCTTCTTCATAGGAAATATCATCTCTATGATCAGCTTTTTCCTTCACAATATGGGTGCAAAGGCTGCTTGTATTTGTCATATATAATGATCTGATTGTTGTGTGCTTAGATTTCTAAACAGTGTCCTCAAGAAAAATGCAGAGATGTAAATGATATAGAATATGTGGGACTGGTTTGCCAGTGCAGCATGACTATCAGACACAGGATGAAGAACATCTGAGCTCCATAGGGTCAGACGTTTCTGAAAGCACTCACTATAGCACGGTCCTCTCTACAGATAGATGCAGAATCTTAAGTGTTCGTTATCCCAGAGGAGATCACAGCTGTGTGGTAGTAAGGAGTTGCTTGTTTGTCCGGCCACCCAGAACTGAAATAATCACACAGAAACTGCTTGGCCCATTTAGCTCTAGCCTCTTATTGACTAACTCTTACATATTAATTTAGTCCATTTTTAGTAATCTGTGTATCATCGTGTGACTGTGGCTTACTGGGTAAAGTTATGGCATCTTTCTCCAGTGAGGCTACATGGCTTCTCACTGACTCTCCCAGCATTCAGTTTAGTTTTCCCTACCTAGCTCTGTTCCCCTATTGCTCTGCTATATGCCCAAAAAAATTCCTTTATTAACCAATGATATTCATAGCATACAGAGGGGAATGCCACATCACTATATGACACACTCACAAGCCAGGGCAGTATATCAACTATAGTTCTGAAGTTGAAATTGTCATGACCAAGTAAAACAAGCCATGCTGTAGTTATAAAATTATTATCTCTTCCTCCTGGGTAAACTGGGGGCAACAGAAGGTAGTAGAGGTGAGGAAAGGGGGGATGAGAACAGGAGGGGCAAGTTGGGGGATAGATGGAGTGGGAGATCAATGAAAGAGATATCTTGATAGGGAAGCCATTATGGATTTAGGGAGAAAGCTGGTGTTAAAAGAAATTCCCAGGAATCTATAAGGATGACCCTAGACAAGACTCCTAAAAATAGTGGAGAAGGGGCCTGAACTGGCCTTCCCCTGTAATCATATTGGTGAATAACCTGTCATCGCAGAACCTTCATCCAGCAACTGATGGAAGCAGATGTAGAGATGCACCATCATGCACCAGGACCAGCTACAGGAGCCCATTCAAAGTGGAGGAGGAAGGAATGTATGAGCAATGGGGGGCTGTGTCAAAATCATGATAGGGAAATGCAGAGACAGCTGACTCGAGTTCATGGGAACTCATGAACTTTAGACCGACAGACAACTGAAGATCCTACATGGGACTGAACTGGGCCCTATACATATGCGCAACAGTTGCATAGCTTGGTTTGTTTGAGAGTCCCCTGGCAGCGGAAACAAGATCTATCCCTGGTGCATGAGTTAGCATTTGAACCAATTACCTATGGTGAAATACCTTGCTCAAGCTTGATGAAGAGAGGAGGGGCTTCATCATGCTTCATTTAGTGTGTCCTGCCTTTTTGAGTACCCATGGCAGGACTTACCCTTTTAGAGGAGTGGAGGTAGGGGTTTTGAGGATGGTGAAAGGGAGCAGGAGGAGGAGAGAGAGGGGGAACTGTGCTTGATATGTAAAATGAATAAAAATTTAAATTAAAAAAGAAGAAACTCATAAATATATGATCTCTTAAAATAACTTTCAATCAGATTTCAATCCCTAATGTATTAGCTACCTGATGTTGACAAATTATTCAGTCTTCTAAGTTTTCCTATCATAATTGAAAGAGACAGAGTGTCTAGGCTTAAATTCAGCCACTCAACAAATACTATGATTGTTTCTTATAGCATTCTACTATATGCTAAAGATTCCACAAACAAAATGAGAACCCTCTATAATGCACTTAGGAGATGCTTGGCATATCCCGACGGCCTCTGCATACTCAGAGAACTAATCCAGATGTTCTTAAATCAATTTTAATACTGGGGTCACCCAAGGAGCATTGAACATGGACCATAATCGTGACCTCCTCTGTCTAGTCTAAATGTGTTATTCAGAGCCACAGATCCACACCACCTGGAGCTTGTTAGGAATTCAAGTGATTAAGCACCACCCCCAACTGCCTCTTGTGTACAATAAACTTTAAGAAATTTGCTTCTAGATAGAGATCTTACCTTGGCATCTTCTGCACAGTTGCTAATATTTTTAATCTGCTACGGGGTATTGCCAGTAACCTAGTCTGTCTCATGTTCTCTTGTTTGTTTTGGGATGGTAAAGCTTTACAACAGTATAGTTGCTTAGTATTGTGTAGGTTAGAAAATACCAATAGTTCACAAAAATTAGAAAAAATTATTCTGCCAAGTGTTTTAGGCTTTGGGGGTTTCATCAGCAAATCAGCTATTCTGAATATTGCTGGACCTGCACTACATGCTTCGTTGATTTACTTCTCCTTCTGTCCATAAACAATTCCTTGAAGATGCGGCCATGATCTAATGAAGATGTGGTAGTTCTCAATGACTAAATTTTTGGAATAATTTCATTCCAACACAGAAACCTGTTGGGAAAGACTTTATAAATTCTGCAACAGAGTTGGAAATCAAGCTTGGTAGTGTTCATTAATGGAAGCCTATGAAATTAATAACTTTTGGTTATTTTTATTAAATACAAATTCTTAAGCCTCAGGTATTAGAATATATAAGCACACACACACACACACACACACACACACACACACACACAACACACACATAGGCATGTAATAGCAATTAAGGAAAAAGAAAGCCATGAGTTTGAAAGAGAGAAAAAAGTATTTACGGGAGGGTTTTAAGGGAAGAAAAGAAAGGGAGAAATTATGTAATTATATTATAACCTGAAAATAAAAGTAGAAACTATAAAAAGTGGTACATCCACCTTAAAAAGTTATCTGACTTTTCTGCACACATTGTTCTGTTAGACACACACCTAAGAGAAATCTAAACACATGGCTACACAAAAAGTCACACGCAAATATTTACGGCAGCATTGTGCCTAACAGAAAAACTATATAAACAACCCAAAAGCTCAAAACTGAAGAAGAACAAATAAAATGTAGCAGCACTCCCACAAAATGGAATATTATCTGGAAATAAAAAGCAACGAAGTACTAATACACCAAATAACATGGATAAACCCTTAAAAATATCCTGGAAAGTGAAAAAAAATAGTTACAACTACAAAAGAGAACAAGCTTTATTATTTGAGTTGCATGAAATGTGTAAAATGGGAAAATCTATAAACAGAGAAAGTAGACAGACCAGTGCCCAGAGCTAGAGCAGTTCAAGGATTAGTATAGGTAGTAGCTAAGTTCTACAGGGTTTCTTTGGGGAAGGTAAGGAAAATGTTCTAAGTTGGCTAAAGTGATGGGCATGTGCCTTTCTTAATATACTAAAATATATTGCACTGTATAATTTCAATGGAAGTTTGTATGGCAGTGAAGTCATATCGGAATAAACAGAGTCAAGATAAAATAATTTCCCAATTGAATTACTAACACCTGCATACTTCTTTTCTTGAGCTCCTTCCTTCAAAAGCTCTTTTCATATGTATCTATTTGACTGATCACAAAAGAATTTGTCCCTTAACATGCCAGATAATACAAAGAAGAAAAATTGGACTTCACTAATACACAACTTCACCCATGGAAAAAAAATGTAATAGGAAAGATAGATCACGCTCTCCATTTTTGAAAACATCTCATGGAACTCCTGCAGGGGCAAGGTCATAGGCTCTGGGCCAGTCTTCCTTTCTCCACATTCATCAGAGAACATCACAAAGCTCCATTCTCAAAGGCCTTCAAGTACTAAAGACCTTACCTTCAACAAAAGCCACTAACAGCTGTGCAGAAATAGCTAGTGCCTGCTCAATACTGCACCTGATAGGGACCCAAGAAGTAAGAAGCTCATAACCTAATCTTGTCATTTGGAATCCTAAATGTCATATCATGCCATAGTAGATAAAGCAAAAGAATATATAATTTACCTCAGATAAGATAAATTTCTCTATACAAAGCTCACAGAGCTCCTTTATTCTCTTTATAGCAGGTTGTCTATCATATATGACAGATGGTTCTCTTGGTTCAACTATGAAGGAATAGTGGTTTATTTTGGATTCCTATTGGCCATTCTGTTGCTCCATCTAACTATTACATTCATCATCTTTCTCCTTTTTCAATACATTGATTTTAGTGAGACAGATTTTGCCCTCTGGTCACCTGACTGCCTTTTCCAATAACTATGACATCATCAGCTACAGAAAATAACATACACGATGACTTGTTCCTGAAAGCATGGCATCAGAGAACTTTGGGTCACAGTAAAATGAACTCTGGTACTTAATACTATAGTTAAGAATATGATAAATGACACTTTAAAGGTCTACAAAAAAGAGATTTTTGGGTCAGAAGGGCAAGCTAGAAAACAATTTTAAGTTGGTGATCCCAAAATAGGGCCAAAGGTAAGAAAAAAATGAAAGAAGACTGCTTCAAAATTAGGAAATTTTATGTGCCTAGTTGTCTTGAGACTCTGGAATCCAGGTGGGCCGAGAGCTTTCTATGCAACTGAGGATGACCTTAAATTTCTGTATTCCTTGTCCTTACCTCCTGAGTGCTGATTAAAGATGTGGGTTACCAAGCCTAGTTTATGAGGTACTGGAAAACAAACCCAGGGTTTTTGTGTTTTCTAGAAAAGTGCTCCACTGACTGAGCTAAATCCCTAGGCCCTACATTTTATTGTTAAACGTAAAATATCAAATAGATATTTGTTCTGATTGGGGAAGGGAGATAAAACTCATTAAAAAGATTATATAAATGTCTTCCAGTGAACATAGATTTCATACTAGAAATAGCTTGTGATCTGGGTTGCATGTGTTGAGGTCCTGGGGATGCAGAATCAAAGGAAACTCTCAGGTGTACGGAATTAAACCCAAAATTAGAGAAACATGTTTTGAAACAAGACATCAGAATCACACTGATGATGCCAGCACTAGAAGACTGAATCAAAAGGATTGCAAGTTCAAAGATAGCTTGGGGTATAGAAAGAGAGAGAGAGAGAGAGAGAGAGAGAGAGAGAGAGAGAGAGAGAGAGAGAGAGAGGATTTTGTTTAATAAAATATGGAAACAGAATTATCCTATTATCCTATTACCCAATAATAGCATGCTACTCTAAGAAACACATATCTGAATATAGTTTTAAAAGGTGTTATTGAGTAGAAACAGGTGTGCATGTGACAACCTGAGATTCCCAATGCTTCTCCTGCTTTGATGCTCAACAGATCACCATAAAAAGAAGACATGTTTTTAAGTCATTTCCACTCTGAGATAATCAAAAGATTTCCTGGAGAAGGTGGAGTGGGAGAGTGGTTCTGGGGAGTGAGAGGGGACCTAGGATGGGATGTCTTTTCCTGGTATATAGACTGTGGTGCAACTATCTCTATAACTTCTCTCACTTATAAACGGGGGGAAGCCCACAGTGGTACATAATGAAGAAATTCCCTGGTTTGAAGAAAATCAAAAATACATTATGCACATTTATGAAACTCTCAAAAAAACAAGAAATACAACCAACTAAAGAGCAGGAAACTAATTTTTCAGTTGATTCATATGTTGACATGCCCATCCTCATTTTTCCCCACCCTTCTCTCTGTCTCTCCATCACTTTCTCCTTCCCTCCCACCTTCTCTTGGTTTGTTTATGAAAATTTCCCCCACAGTTTCATGGTCTGAACATCTAGTCCCCAGCTTGTGACACTGTTATAAATACTGTCAAATCTTTAGATGAGACTTGGGCTAGTGTCCTTGTGAGGGTTTCTATAACTTTGATGAAACGCCATGACTAAAAGCAACTTGAGAAGAAAAGGATTTCTTTGGCTTATGCATCACAGTCAATCACTGAAGGAAGTCAGGACAGGAACCCAAGCAGAGGAGAAACCTGGAGACAGGAGCTGAAGCAAAAGCCACAGAGGCATGCTGCTTACTGACTTTCTCCTTAAGGTTTTGTCTGTCTCCTTTCTTATAGATTTTAGGACCAGGCATAATGGTTTGGCTCTCCCATATCAATTACTAATTAAGAAAACATCCTAAAAGTTTGTCCAATCCTGTGCAAAAATTGAAGCTCTCTTTTCTAAGAGTACTATAGCATGTTTCAAGTTGACATAAAATATCCAGCACAGCTAGTAAAAGTAGGCCACTAGGGGTGTGTCTTTGAAAAGTATACCAGGTCTTCTGGTGTAATCTGACCTGCTTCCTCTCTGGTGTTTTAATAAACGTTGAGCTCACACTCCTGCCAATGTTCTATGCCATATCTGACATGATGGATTAAAATTCCTTTGAAATCATAAGTCTAAAGGAACAGTTTCACCTTTGTTATGGTGAGGTGAAAAGTAACTAGCACTATGTAATATGTGTGCATATATAGGAATGTGTGTATGTGACATTAAGAAAGGCAAGTCTCTAAATATGTAGATGTTTGTACATATTTACATGTATGTTCATATATATGCTCATACATTGTATGGTCATCTCCTTTTCTATCATATACATGTTTGTATGTGTGTATTAAGGAGTTTCATTTCTGCTTTGTTGCAAGGGGGCCCGCTTGTTCTTCCCGGCCGCCCGGCTAGCTTAGCCCTGAAATAACCATACAGAAACTGTATTAGCTAAAACGTTGCTTGGCCCATATCACCACATGGCTGTGTCTTACTGGGAAAGATTCGGTATGTCTGTCAAAGGTGGCTCCATGGTGTCTCTCTTCTCTGCTTTCTTCCTCCCAGAATTCAGTTCTGTCTTCTACACCGGTAAGTTCTGGCCTATCAGACCAAGGCAGTTTCTTTATTCATTAACCAATATAAGCAACACATAGAAAGAAGGACCTCCTACACCACTGCTCCTATTTAAAAGCATACAAATGTAAACAACTCAGGGGTGAAAGGGTTTATTTAGTTCACAGTTCCACATTCATTGAATGGAAGTCAAAATAAGAATTTGAAACAGCTAATTAACATCCTATCTGGAGTTCATGCATTTATTTCTCTGCTCTGGACAGTTCATATGATGAACTCATATAGCTTTCTCTACTGCTATACAGTTCATGCCCCTACCCAGGGATTTGTTCTGCACATTTTTGGACTGGGTCTTCCCACACCAATTAAGGCATTCAAGGCAGTCCTTCACTGACAAACCCACAGGCCAACCTCATCTAGATAGCCCCTCACTGAGACTTTCCTCAAGTGACTATAGGTTTTGTCAAGTTGGCAATTAAAACTAACCATCCCAAATATAATGACTTTCATGGGATCAAACATCTAGCAAGCCATCAACTTGGAATTTGCACAAGGCTCAGATGCATTCCCTAGACACATTGTCTTCCCAGTGTGGCATGTATGCTTTTTATCCCAATGTCAGGAGCTTTATTAAAGAATTATCATTTTAAAACCACTAAACCCTTAAGGAAGTTCTGGGAGATGACTTATAAAGCCCTGGAGTTTAATGGTGCAGAGAAAAAAGTCACTGCTCAAGAGACTGCTTATGGAACTTAAAAATCTATCTAAATGATTCTGGTGGAAAAAAGCTCAGAATATCCACAGGACTAAACACACACGTTCCTTTAGACTATGTTATCTGAACTGATACTTCACTCACCCCCACATATGCATATGAGTCACAAAGTAGGGGATGAAAAGAAGACATGCCATGTATCAGACTCTGTAGAGCACCTTCTGTTTGATAGGCATTCCAAACGTCCCTTCACACCATTCTCATGAATACGATTATATCACCTGTGAGGATCTTAAAGTCTCACTTTGGGGCACAGTTTCTATCATCTTGAAGTGCTTCCTCAAGCCTGACCTATTATGAATGATGAGAAAGTTTGTCAATGTTGTTTCAGAAGAGGAAGGCTATCCAACCATCTTACTGTGACAAGATGGAAGCTTAAGGAGTCAAAGTCTTCCCTAGATCAGATTGGAATACACCACACACTTGGCCTACTGGTGTCCAAAGCTAGTGAAGGCTCACTTCGCTAACTCTTGACCAATCAAAACGTATGCAAGCAACTAGACAAAACCTTAAAAAGGAACGTAGCCATAAATGCTTTGCAGAGACAGGGTGGAGCTTAAGAGAGAAAGGACTGCATAAGTGAAAAGTCCATCATTTAGGGCTGAAGCAAAACTCCTTTTTCCAAATAAACATGAAACATGAGGCGAAAAATGATGAGACCCTCTTTATGCATATTTATACATATTGTCAGTATATAAATTTATTCCAAAGACTTGGCTTAATTTTTAAATACAAAACCAGATTCTACTTTCATAAAACATTTTTAAATTTCCCCACAGCACATTTTCTGACATTTTTGGTCATTTAAAGATGGATTGAAATTTTGGAAACAATCACTTTGCCTTAATGGAAAGTTTATTGACTTTGGAATTAAACAATTCTGAGTGTGAATTTCCACTGAGAAGCTTACTGGAATAACAACCAAAACCTGAGGATTATCCCCATGATACCTGCCCCCACCTTAAGAGCAGCTGCAGAACACATGGATTGGGGATTTAACAGACATAATACATTTTATCTGTTTTTTTTTTTCTGAAAAGAAAATAAATTGCATGATTGATAAAATTGAACAATGCAATTTGGCAAACAAATATAAGAGGCCCATTTTTGGCTGTACTGTATAATTGCCTCTGGAGCAATGTCAAAGAATTCCCAATATTCTGCATGATGGGAACCAGTACAGTCATGGGCATTCTCAGCAGAGGACTGAATGCTAGTCTCCAACAACATCTATTTTTGTAGGTACGGTTATTCTGGGTCCTTCGGTGCTGGCTATGTGTTTTAAATGTAGAGTCTGTGCTTTATAATCACTTAAAGATGCCAGATGCAGGTTGTGACAGATGAGTCTCTGAAGACCTGTCTCCAAGGAATTGATCTAAGGGGCTTCAAGAACAAGTACAACTTGACTGGCAAGATATTATCTAAGCAGTAGACAAACTCTCAACCTGGAACTGCAGTTCTTCCCCTAGGTTAAAAGTATTCCTCTGCTTCTGTTCTCCTTCCCAGGGACTCACACAGATCTGTCTGCTTGAAGAGAATGTATCAACCAGCCATAGAGACCTGAGGCCGCCCCCACTGCAGCAGCTGCAAAATCTGCCTTGTTCCTGGTTTCCGATGTGACCTCAAACTTACTTCTAAATGACAAGTCTGCATTGTAGCCTCTGAAATTGTGTCCCCAAGCTATTTCAATGCCACAGACACAAAGAGTAAGAAATAGGAAAGGTGAGGTGATCAAGAACATGAGTGACCCACACCTCTTCTGCAGAAAGTATAAAGTGACAATCAATTCATTATGGGTCATCAAAACAAGCAAATCAGGAAGAATAGTCAGCTCTTATCTTCATGATGGTGGACACACACACACTGAGGGTGACTTTTGAGACTAAAAACAGGTGTCAGAAGTATAAAGAAAAGGACTGGAAAACTCCGTTATAAATATGACATAGTTCACATATAAGGTAGTAATTCAGTGTGTTGATTTTTCAACCAAGTCTTCCATTTACATAAGGTTTTAGTATCATTTTCTTAATTTCATAGACATGAAAACTGAAATATAGAAAGATTTGGGGGAATTTTTTAGCAAGATTGGTCTGGAAAATGTTACAGCTAAGACTGGAATCCAAAGTTCTGGGGGCAACACTATGGTTTATCTCCTCGTTCCATTTTCTGCTGAGTGTTGTCAATGATGCAGCCACATAGACACAGCTGATCCTGGCATAGCACCAAGAAACCTTCTGGTAACAAGGATCGTCCAGAACAAAATAATACCCGTTGGTTACTATGTGCTTGCTTTGTGCCAGGCTGAATATTCTATATTTTATGGTATCCGCATTCAACTCTGAAAATGGCACTTGAAGTCGGACTCTTGCCCTCACGCTGGAAATGAAAAGTGCAGAAGGAAGGTAAGGAGTCATGCATCACAGGCCAAAGATTCACCCTGAGGCTATGCAATTCTAGTTTCAGGAATGGAAACTTTATGTTCCATAGCCCAGAGGCATCTCCAACCTCTCTCGACCCACATCTTCATGGGTCTTTTTAGCACACTCGGCAGGGTTCAGTCCTTTCTTTTGAGTCCCCCTTTAGGCTTTTGCTTCCCGTAATCCACCACTTGTGAGAAACGAGGTAGATATGAAGGAGTAGGTGCGTGAATATACAGACTTGGGGTTTCTTTCCCACAGTAGACAATCTTCTCTCTCTTTCTCTCTCTCTCTCTCTCTCTCTCTCTCTCTCTCTCTCTCTCTCTCTCTCTCTTTCTCTCTCTCTCAGCAAATACTTTTTCACCTTTTATTTCACCAGGTTGCTATATACCTGTCTGAGGGATCCATGGGCTTAATAAAATAGCCTCAAAGTGATATAGGAAACAACAATATCAGGCTAAAATGAAGTTGTAGGAAACAGGGAGCCACTGGCTATGGGGTATTCCGTCAACCCTTTGTATTCTTGGCATTATTAGCACGTTATTCTTCTCCATGAACCATTAGTCACCTTTAGCTGGTCTAACCAATCATCTACCTCCATAATATCCTCAGGGCATCCAGATATTTTTCAGGTCTTAGACATCATTATGAATCTAAGCTCATGGTTGCCCTGTTTATTTCCTTATTACTTCCCACCCCCTTATGAAGACGTAATGTTTTGTGAGTCAGTCATACAATGAACTGTAATCTACATATTTAGAGCCTAGACTTTTTGAGGGCCATATAGTTTTGAGAAGACCCAGCCAGAAGTCACAGAGCAGAGTAGAGTAATCTGGCAGACAGAGATTTTGAGTACCAGTCTTTTCCCGTAAATACCTCGCCTATTTCATTTAAGAACAAAGAGAGTACCCATGTGGCCAGCACCTCGCTAAAAAAGGAACTGATCCAATGACCTCTCCTTGTCTGTGTTATTAACACACCCCGTAAGATGCTGCATTAGGTGAAAACATTGGCTCCTTACTTGAGTCTTACAAAGTAACTCGATGCAAGGTTAAGGCTTGGCATCTCTGATTTCATTTTGTGTCTCTTTGTCTTTTGGGAATATATGGAAAGGGACACTTGAGGATCAGGGACATGGAAGTTGTGGTCCCCCACCCCAGGTATGTAATTGCAGAAGTGTGAAGCTTTCTGAAATTCACTTAGAGTTTCTGCCTTTGGGAAACAAATTTCCTCTGAAGTAACAGTAATATATATAAGCAGGAATGGAATACCCATAAAATGCCTCTTAACAAGAAACAAAGAAGCCAGTTCTACACAAATCTGCCCAGAAAACAGAAAACAAAACACTTTGTAATGCACTTAATAAGGACAGCATTAGTTTGACCTCTATCTGGAAGGCACTATTAGATTAATTTTTTTCTCAAAGAGCAATCTAGTCATTGAGGTGAGCCTGACCTTCCCTCCTTCCACCAAGCCTTTCCTGAACACACAAACAACCACACACTGTTCAGAAAGATTCGCTACCTTGAACTCATGTGTGAATTTTCACCCAAATAAATTCAGTAGCCAATAAAAGGGTCAGGAGAAACAGCAATAGTAACAGTACCAATAAAACCTGTTAATCTTCAACTTCTGAGGGCAAGAGACCATACGGACATCATAAACCTCTTGCAGCTACAGACCACAGGTCAGCAGCACTGAATCACCCGCTAGCCAGCTGGAAAGGACACTCCTTCACGCGCTCCCCTGGGAAGACACCACACTCAGGGAAGCTTGCCAGTGTGTTGCCGGTCAGCTGGCAGAGAGTCTTCATTCACACTAGCCCGTTTCATTGTACATTCCCAGGAAGAATTCCACTTCCTTAGGAATAAATCGAAGCATAAATCGATGATTTTCTCCCCAAATTCGGAAATCTCAAACAACCCTAAATGCATAATGATTTAATGTTCCAGGATACCAAGAGACAGCACCTGTGCTAGCATAACCGTAAAGCACGGGTTCTAACAAATTCTCTCTTAGCAGCTCTTGAGGTGTCTGTAAGGAACTACGAATAGCGGGCCTTTTCTTTTGCTCATTCGACTGTCCTCCAGGCAAATTCTACTAAGCCTGGGTAAAAGCTATGCAGGCCGCAAGAGGAGAGCTTACCATTCCTTTGGCTGGTATTCAGGTCATAGTCATTCCCAATCTGCATTTTCTGATTAAGCCAAGTGCTTTTTAGTGCTGTGACTCAAACTATTCTGATCTTTTTGAATGTCTACTGGTGCTGTTTCTGATGTTCAGTTACTAAGCATGCTTCATTCAAAATACTTGTCTCAGAAATACTGCAGATTTCAGATTCCTTTTTACCTTTGGAATAGTGTTGCATGCATAATAAAATATCTTGAGCAGAAGGCTTAATTCTAAGACAAAAGTTTTGTGTCATGTGACACATCCATAACATGTATTCTTATTAAATAATTTATTTAATTTTATTTTAAGTGCATTGGTGTGAGTGTGTCAGATCCCCTGGAAGTGGAGTTACAGACAGTTGTGAGGTGCCATGTGGGTGCTGGGGGGAACTGAACCCATGACCTCCAGAAGAAGAGTCAGTGTTCTTAACTGATGAGCCATCTCCCACACACATACATCATGTATTCTTGCACAAGTATTCTGAAAGTAATAGGAATACTTCACCCATACGTTAATTGTTTTCAGACTGAGTTCGGGAAGGTGAAGTCCTGTGTGGATTTCTAGGCATGTAGCAGCAATGTCAACCTCCAAGTAATTTCAAATTTTACAGAAATTTAGATTTCAGGAATTTGGGGAAGGATTAGTGAGACTGAGCATACCTTTGTTTGTTTCTTTGTGTTTGGTTTCTTTTCTGTTGCTTTTCATTTGATTCCACTTGGCATATTGCTCTTTTTAACCACATATCAAAGTATTTAGTTGTACCCCTCTGCCATTACTGCATAAGATGTTCCCCACCTATATTCAGGTCTCAATGTTGCTTTGATTTGTGTTTCTCCAGTGGCTAACAATGTTAAATGTTTAAAAATATTTATTGGCTGTGGACAAAATCATGAGAGACCATCTAAAGGGGTATTCAGGATTTGGTGTTTAATATTTTGACTCTTTATATATTCTGAATATTAATAATCCTCATCCTGTAAGTCTTTTCTTATACAGTCTCGCCTTTGACTTTTCTGATTATTTATTTTGATGTGTAGAAGCTTTGTAAAAGGCAAAGCATTGGTATGATCTGAAGAGAAACCAGAGTATAATATACAAGCCTCGTGATTTTATGAATAGATGATTATCAATTAGCCTATATTTCTCAATTATAGATTACATTTTTAAATGAGCTGCACACCACAATAACTTAATCAAGAGCAGAAATGTACATATATAACAAATTATATATATATATATATATATATATATAACAAAATTGACCTTAAGCCAATTTATCAATAAACCAAGATCCATACAAATGCAAATTATATATATATATCATGTAATTTTATTTAACACTTCTTGTTTTTATTTCTGGAACTAATGGAATCTTATTTGGAAAGCCATTTTCATCTTTTTTAAAAAAAGCTTTCTCTTATTTTATTTATGAGATTCTTCTCTCATACAATATATCATAATTATAGTTTCCCCTCCTGATATTCAGCCCAGTTCCTACCCACCTCCACACCCATACAGATACAGTCCCTTCTGACTCTTATCAGAAAAGAATAGGCTTCTAAGAGATAACAACCAAACATGGCAAAATAAAATATAATAAGATAAAACAAAGCCATCACTTCTCACATCGAGGCTGGACAAGGCAACCCAATAGAAGGTAGAGCGTCCCAAGAGCAGACACAAGAATGAGAGATCCACTCATTCATATAGTCAGGAGTCCCATGATACTAAACTGGAAGCTGTAATATACAGGCAAAGACCTCGTGAATACTGCTGCAGACTCTTAATGCTTCTGTTCCTATGAGTTCATATGAGCTTTTCTCAGTTGGCTTAAAGAGATTTGTTCTCCTTGTGTCCTCCATCCCCTCTGGCTCTTTCTGCCTCCCTTCTGCAGGCCTTCCTAAACTCTGGGGAAAGGATTTGATGGAGACATTTTTTAGATGTGTGATGGTGTACCACGTATGTACAATTCCGGTGGAGTCTGGAAGAAGGTGTCTGATTCTCTGGAACTGAAGTTACACAGTTAACCACCAGTATAGACACCAAACCCACATCCTCTAGAAGAGCAGCAAATGCACTGAACTGCTGGGTCATCTCTCCAGCCCCAGAAACACGTTAACTATGCCTACGGTTTATAGTGGCCTCCATGTTTTCCCATGGTAGCTTTACATTTTCAGCTTGTATGAAGAACTTTGATCCATTTTGTTATACAAGGTAGAAGGTAGGGATGTAGATTGCTTTTACTTTTGATGCCGAGCACTATTTTGCACCCTAGCTATCTTTGTTCAATGCACAGATTTGCCGCCTTTGTTTGTATTTGAATGGGTTTACTTCTATTACTTCTGGATCTTCTGATCTATTCCATTATTCTATTCAACTATTTTTTGCGTTCATTCCATGTTTGCATTGTCAAATGGACTGTTACCTCCAGCTTGGCTCGTCTTGCTTAGTTGCTCTGATATCTTCTCTTTTGTGTTTCAATATGAATGCTAGAAGCTTCTCTGTTTCTATGAACAATGTCTCTGGCCTTTGATGGGAATTAGATAACTTTTTTAAAAGTTGCCACTCTAAAAGTACTTAACTCATGCAAGAACTTGAGAAGTCATCCACTCTCTAGTGTCTTCTATAGTTTCTTATTTTGCTGTCTTCACTAGAGAGTCTCTTAACAACTTTGATTGGATTTATGCTTAGGTATTTATGTATAAGAGGAATGGAATTGTTTCCTGACTGCTTTTGAAGAAAGCTTGTGGTTGGCTTACTTTAAAAAAGGACACTCATGTTCATATGTTGTTTTTCTAACCTCTTTATTTGCTGAAAATGTTTATCAGATCTGAAAGTCTGTAGAGGATCCTATAATCTTCAAAAAAAGGAAAGAAAGAAGTTAAAGGCACCCAAACAGGAACGGTCCTCTTTTCCTCTCCTGAAAACAAGAAAGTGTAATAAACTGATGCCTGAAGCCTGTGTATCTGGTCAAGGGCACGTGTTCCCTTAATGAGCCACATATTAGTGCCTTTCAGATTTCATCAAGTCGCTGTTTCCCCTACACAGCCTTCTGGCAGTCTTTTATTAAATAACTTTATTGAGATAAATTTACATACAGAAATTTCTCTTATTTTATTTAAACAAATCTGTATTTTCAGTATATGTATAAAGGTCTATTACCAGTGGTTAAGAACACTGGCTGATTTTTTCCAAAGGTCCTAAATTTAATTCCCAGCACCCACGTGGTGACTCGCAACCATATATAATGGGATTCAATACCCTCCTCTGATGAGCAGAGGAATATGGAGACAGAGCACTCATATACATACATACATGCATGCATACATACATACATGCATACATACATACATATTGAGAGGGGGTGCTCATTAAAGGGAAGAGAAGGTGGAGGCTCGAGGCAACTAATCACTTCATATCCAAGAGCCTTGTAAAATAAATACATTCATGATTGATGCTCAGCCTGGGTTCCCTGCTCCTATAGAGTCTAGGGCCCAAAAACTAGAGAATGGTGCTGCCCACCTTTAAGTCTTAGTATTCCCATCTGATGGAAGAAAATTAAGGCAATCCCCTAAAGATAAGCAGGCCAACTTGATCTATATAATCTCTCATTAAGGCTATCTTCTAAGGCTGTTCTAGCTTGTATCAAGTTACAATTGTATCTAACCAGCACAGTTACTTACCCTTGACTGAATCACAGGAGAAAATGTGTTTCTTTCCACTGCCAATTATTAACTGCCTGCCCATCTTTAGGGGAATGTGAAGCTTCATGAGTTTCCCCCTCTTAACAAATGTTCGTTCCTACCTTTCTGGCCAGACAGAGCTGAATGCATGCAACACTCCATCTTGTTCAGTCCGTTGCCTGATATTCCTCCTTCATAAAAATATTTATGAGCAGAGGTCTCAGAAGTGTCACCATCCATAAAAGTTGATTCTGAAAAGTTCCAAGACAAGATGTGTGGAGACTTGTAAATATGAATGCTGTTCTTCTTTGAGAAGGTGATGAGTGTAGTATGGCTTCCCAGGCTCAGCTTTGTGAAATTGTGATGCTATTTGGCCTCTGAGGCAGTTCTGTTAATTGAAAATAGCTGAAAGGCAAGGCCTGAGACTTGAGAATGCAGAATTTGAGCACCACTCCTAGGCCTGCACTAGTAAATATTGGAGACTTCTGATAAGGAGTTCTTGCACCATCTCTGGGTGTATACACACAATATTCCACCTACAAAAGATGGCAGTCTTTCTAAGGATATCTGCCCAATCAATCTACTTATAATATATATTATAGAAGTTTAGAAGCCTAAATAAGCTACACAATACCATATTTTATAAGAAAATACTGAAGGCTTAAAACTAGGTAATGGTCCTTTCCTGCTATAGATACAGCTTCAATTTGAACCTAGAGATAAAATGTGGAATATCCAAAAAAAATTTTTTCTAATACTGACAGTTTATAACGTTAAGTGAATAAAGGGGGTTCAAACAGAAACAAACAAGTTTGAGTGGCTTGTGGTGTTAAAAACAGAAAACTGTCCCTCCTAAACAAGGTTGTGTACAGAAGAAACAGTCATCACAAAGCCCGCTAAAGATCCACCGCAGCGATGTGATGTCAAGTTCTTGACGTGTCTAACAGTCAGTTCAGTTGCCTTCACAGCAAAATGTGGAGAAAAGGTCTGTTTCTGTCAGTTTTAGAACAGTTTTAGGTCAGCAAGAGATGAGATTTGAGACATCAAGTTTATTTCCAAGGCAAAGAAGGTGGGGATAGAAGACATTGCATAACCCCCTCACTGCATTCCAATGAATAACTTGGGCACAATAATTGAAAACTGCAGCTTAACCTGAGTGGTTTAGTTTATCTTTCCTAAAGCAATGGCTGAGACTAAAACTCTAATAGCAAGCAAAAGATAGATTCCAGCATATGTGTGTGTGTGTGTGTGTGTGTGTGTGTGTGTGTGTTTGCTTTAATATTATATAACTTTTCAAAAACATTTGTGACACCCCCTCCAAATTGAGGCACATGGTGAGCAAGCCTAACACTGACAAAGGCTCCAAAACAGACTCTAAAAAATGATGAGAAGCAGAGCAGTTCCATACATAATGAAATACCCCAGGAGCAACAAACTTCTACCATGATTCAAAAATCCTACCAAAATTTTCACCTCTATAAACAACAACCACCATAACAAAAGGTTTATAAGAGAAAAGATTAGCCTGCATTGATAAGCGACTCTCTCAGGCTCATTTCTAATCTAATTTAATTAAATAAAAATAACACCAAATTTATTTTCAAAGTCACAAGTTTTAAAGGTACCATTATCTTCTCTTATTATTATTTACGTCAGGCATGGTATCCTATGCCTGTATTAATCACTGAGGAGCCTGAAGCTGGAGGCTTGCCTCTATTTTAAGGGCCAGCCTCAGATAAATACTGAGTTTTAATCAAGTGTGGGCTATGGAATTCTCATTCTGAAAAAAATAATGACAACAATAATAATTTAAATATTATTAGTAGCACGATGTTCCAGCATGGACAATGGAGATTCACAGTGAGAAAAGTGACTTGTTCCACGTTCATGCAGACAGCGTCAAACTGTCCTTGAGGTCAGTGTTCCGACTCTACAACTGCTGTCGTTTCATAACTGTAAACGTTTCTGCTGACATAGAATATCTGATGCATTGGCCTCATAATGTGTATTCAGTAAATGTTTGCCTTTCTTTATCTCATTGGTGAAGCCTCTCTTCCTCCTTCACATAGACATTGCACTTCATGTCCCTTACAAACAAGTGTATCCAATGTTCATAGTGAGAGTGGCAATCGACGACCATTGAAAGTAATTCTTTGTAATTATTCAGAAGACTTAACATTATTTTATGCTAGTTAAATTCTGAAATAGAAGAATAGCAATATGAAATAGAAGAATAACCTATCTTTCAAACGTCAGAATATATATAATATAATAGTATATGTGTAATTATACATGTTATGTAAAATACTATATATTATTCAGTAATTATATATTTTTATATTATATTACTATATAATATATTTACATATAATATTACAGTAATAATATTATATATAGTATTATAATACCATAATATCACATAATACTATACTTCCAATTATATATATGTAATATTATATATATAATACTATTATATATTAGTATATATTATATATAATAATAATAATATTATAATACCATAATATCACATAATACTATACTTCCAATTATATATATATGTACATATATATATAATTGGAAAACTTTCTCAAGAAAATATTTTAGTAAGTGATAAAATATCTCAACACCAGAGTCAGGGGAAAGTGAAAGAAAGTTTTCAGTGTCTAGAAAACTGTCCACTGAACACAGCTGATCTGTCATTTCTTTCATCTTTAGTAATATATTTTTAAATCATTAATTTTATTGAGCTGTTCATTTTTCCCTGCTTCCCTCACTTCCTCTCCCCTCATCTTCAACACTTTCCCATGGTCCCCATGATCCCAATTTATTCAGGAAATCTTGTCTTTTTCTACTTCCCATGTAGATTAGATCTATATATGTCTCTCTTATGGTCCTCGTTGTTTTCTAGCTTCTCTGGGATTGTAAATTGTAGGCTGGTTTTTCTTTGCTTTATGTCTAAAACCCACTTATGAGTGAGTACATATGATATTTGTCTATCTAGGTATGGATTACTTCAATCAATATGATGTTTTCTAGATCCATCCATTTGCCTGCAAATTTCAAAGATGTCATTTTTTTTCTGATGTGTAGTACTCCATTGTGTAAATGTACCACATTTTCCTTATCCATTTTTGGTCAAGGGGCATTTAGGTTGTTTTCAGGTTTGGGTTATTACAAACAATGCTGCTATGAACATAAACACTTGTCCTTGTGGTACCATTGAGCATCCTTTGGGTCTTGGAGAAAGTTGGTTCATAATTTTCTGAGAAATCACCATCTTAGTATCCAAAGGGCTGTACCAATTTGAACTCCCACAAGAAATGCAGAGGTGTTCCCTTTTCCCCACATCCTCTCCAGCATAAGTTGTCATCATTGTTTTTGATCTTAGCCATTCTTAGAGGTGTAAGATAGAATCTCAGAGTTGTTTTGATTTGCATTTTTCTGATAGCTTAGGGTGCTGAGCATTTCCTTAAGTGTTGTCCAGCCATTTTAGATTCCTCTGTTGAGAGTTCTCTGTTTAGGTCTGTTCTCCATTTTTTATTGGATTATTTGTTCTCGTGATGACCAGTTTCTTGAGTTCTTTGTATATTTTGGAGATGAGACCTCTGTCTGATGTGGGGTTGGTAATGATCTTTTCAGATTTTGTAGACTGCTGTTTTGTCTTGTTGACCTTGTCCTTTGCTTTACAGTTTCAGGAGGTCCCATTTCTCAATTGTTTCTCTCAGTTTCTGTGCTACTGGGGTTATATTTAGGAAGTGGACTCCTGTGCCAACATTCAAGTGTACTTCCCACTTTCTCTTTTATGAGGTTTAGTGTGGTTGGCTTTATGTTGAGGTTTTTGATCCATTTGGACTTGATTTTTGTACATGGTGATAGATATGGGTCTATTTTCATTCTTCTGCATGCTGCTATCCAGTTATGCCAGCACCATTTGTTAAATATGCTTTCTTTTTTCCATTTGATATTTTTTGCTTCTTTGTCAAAAATCAGGCATTCAAAGGAGTGTGGACTAATATCTGGGTCTTTGATTTGATTCCATTGGTCCTCTTGTCTGTTTTTATGCCAATACCAGGCTGTTTTCAATACTGTAGCTCTGTAGTAAAGTTTGAAGTCAGGGATTGTGATGCCTCTAGAAGTTCCTGTATTGCACAGGATTGTTTTGGCTGTTCTGAGTGTTTTGTTTGTTTGTTTTGTTTTGCTTTGCTTTTCCATATGAAGTTGAGTACTGTTCTTTCAAGGTCTGTGAAGAATTTTGCTGGAATTTTGATGGGCATTGCATTGAATCTATAGATTGATTTTGTTAAGACTGCCATTTTTACTATGTTAATTCTACCTACCCAAGAGAATGGGAGATCTTTCCATTTTCTGATGTCTTCAATTTCTTTTTTCAATTTCTTTCTTTATATATTTAAAGTTCTTGTCATACAGGCCTTCCACTTGTTTGGTTAGAGTTACTCCAAGATATTTTATGCTATTTGTGGCTATTGTGAAAGTTGATGTTTCTCTGATTTCTTTCTCAGCCCAGTTCTCTGTGTAAAGAAGAGCTACTGATTTTTTAAGTTAATCTTGTGTTCTGCTTCATTACTGAAAGTGTTTATGAGTTGTAGAAGTTCCTTGGTAGAATTTTTGTGATTGCTTATGTAAACTATCATATCATCAGTAAATAGTGAGAGTTTGACTTCTTATTTTCTGATTTGTATCCCCTTGATCTCCTTTTCTCATCTTATTGCTCTAGACCTCAAGAACTATATTGAATAGATATGAAATGAGTGGACAACCTTGTCTTGTTCCTGATTTCAGTGGGATCACTGTGTGTTTCTCTCCATTTACTTTGATGTTGGCTGTTGGCTTGTTGTATATTGCCTTAATTATGTTTAGGTATGTTCCTTGTATCCCCGCTCTCTCCAAGAGATTTATCATGAAGGGATGTCGTATTTTGTCAAAGGATTTTTCAGCATCTAATGAGATGATTGTGTGGTTTTTAATTTTTCAATTTTTTTATATAATGGATTACATTGACAGGTTTTTATATGTTGAACCATTCCTGCGTTTCTGGAATGAAGCCAACATGATCATGGTAGATGATTTTTCTGATGTGTTCTTGCATTCGATTTGCCAGTATTTTATTGAGTATAGCAGTATATTTATTCTGAATATTGGTATACATCATGTGTTTTTCTTGCTTTTCTTATTTTTAATTTTTGTTTATTCCTTGGAAATTTCACATATGAATACAATGTCTTTAGGTTATATTCAACATCCAGCACCTCCTCTAACTTCTTTTAGTTAAAACATCCCCACAACATTATTCTCTTAATATTATTTTCTCTGCCCCATAATCCTCTGCCTGTTCCTCCTCCTTCTTTTACTTCCTCTCTTTATATAACCCTTGAGTATAATTAGTGCTATCTGACCATGGGTGCAGTGTGCCATCCACTGAAATATAATAGGGTAGTCCATAACAGGACTATACTACTGTAGAAAATTGACTCTCTTCCCCCAGTGGCAATCAAATACCAGTCACTCCTCAGCTGGCAGTGGAGCCTTGGGAATCAAATTACTCTCCACACTGGAGTGTTGAGTGGCTTGATCTTATGTAGGTCTTGTGCTGCCAACCACAGCTATTATGCAAATAAAATATTATTAAAGTTAAAATTTATTACTCTATTGCTTTATATTTCAGTTTCAAAAATAAAGGTACAAAGCAAAATGAACCAAAGAGACAAATAAAGTTCCAATTCCCCAAATACTACATTTGTAGGAAAATAATATGCCTGCTCAGATGAAATATTGATGTTCTCAGTGTGTGTCTCTAGCAGTTCAGCCTAAGAATGGAAGATTGGCAGCCCCCACCAGTCAAGACTCCTGTAGACCTGAGTTATCTACTGATCTCTTTGCTGGCTAGCATGAGCAGCTACTTGCATCAATTTAGACCCAGGTAGCCTAGCATACACCAAACTTGCGTGGAACTGAGTGGTGCTAGAAATCCACTTTAATAAGCTACAAGGAGAAATATTGACTACTGGTTGTCTACTATCCACAGTGGCCAATCAGTGTACTCCCTTCCCTGTGGAGAAATGTGCTTGAAAGACCATCTGCACCATAGGTAACTGCAAGAGTACTTTATCGTACATAGATAGCAAGTTGGTCTCTGCTGACGAATTTTGTAAGACAGATGGTATTAGAGAAAAAGAATCTAATGAACTATGTAAACATTCTACTCTGGATTTTTCTATGGCTAAATCATAAAAAGCAAAGTGCATAGACTACATTAGCACAGTGAGCATACATCTCATCATGGAGGATGTGATCTTTTGACACCCAGATTCCTATATTTGCATTCAGTGAATACAAGTTTGTGATCAAATAGTCCTGTGAACCAGTTATAGAAGGATATGTTAGGAGGAAATGAAACCTTGTCTCTACAAGTCATACCTCATATTTTGTTGCATTGACTTGCATAGCAGATATTATTATTTTTTACTAGGTGCTGGTTTTTCTTTTGAAATTGTTAAGTTAAATGAGACATAATCTCTACCCTGTAGAATCTCACAGTACACAATGAGGTCACATGCTTGAAACTGTTAACATTATTGACACTGGGAGCTTGAAAAAGAGTGAAGCCACCAATTCATCCTACACTGAGATAAATGTTTGGGGAAGGTTAGACAAAATCACAAATAAACTGGGAATCCATGGGTGCACAGAAAATATGAGAATTCCAGGCAGATAAAAGGAAAAAAAATCATGAACAATGGAAAGAATAATTATCTATAAATTAGGGTGCATAAATATCCAGTACAATATTTTGGGTAAATAACATTAGCTCACGAATGAAAAATGTTTGAGGTAGTGTGCAATGGTCTCTGCTCAATTCAAGTGGCTTGATTCCTGCCACTGGCACTGTGTGACTAGTTTCTGGTTCTTTTCTATGTCTTCAGCAATTGCTGGGTCTGAAGGTCTTCCTCGGGGGAGGTGATTAGACATGTGATGTCAACAACCACAGATGGCTGGAGTCAGATAGAAGGTTTACAGCAGGCTCATTTATTTAACAGTGAGGGAAAACTTATAAACGCTCCCCAAACCAGGTGTTCTGATCCATTGACAGTTGACATTTCATCTCTCATTGGCTAGGCAAAATCAGGAAAAAATACTTGGTCATTCCTTATTGGCTAGGCACAGACAGGACTTTTGACAGCTCCAGGCAGACTCCAGGTTGGCTCCTTTTGTCCTGGTAGGCCTTAACTTCTTACACCCATGTACACTGCTTGATTTCCAGAGAGACTGTCAACATGACCAGGAAAGAATTAACCAGCAATTTCAGGCCAATCCTTTAGCAGTCTGTGATTTTACAGGATATTAATGGCTGTCTTTCTCAAGAAACTTCTGAAAAAACAAGAAAGGTATGTAGGTTTACCCTTACCTTATATGCAATACAACTGTAATGCCTGTGTCAGCTCCTTGCCCTCAGAATTTTTACATTCAATGAAGTCATAAGGTGCTTCACTTTCTTTCTATGGCTTATTTTATTTCACATAATGATCTCCAGTTTTGTGTATGCTTCTAATAATGGTACTGCATGGACAATTAGCATTCAGTAACACACACACACACACACAGAGAGAGAGAGAGAGAGAGAGAGAGAGAGAGAGAGAGAGAGAGAGAGAGAAAAGAAAAAGAGAAAGAGAGAGAGGGAAACCCCATATTCTCTTAATCCATACATTGATCGGTGGAAACAAATTTCCATTTCTGAGTTATTGATAGTAATACTGTAACAAATATGACACTACAAATTCAAACTAAGACAATAGATATCTTTAATGCAACGTCATAAAAATGCCCAACAGATATATGAAAATATGTTTCCCATCACTATTCACCTGAAAAATATAAATGAAGGCCACAGTGAGACATTATTTCCTGCCATTTAGAATGGCCATTATTAGAAAATCTAAACATAATAAGATCCACACAATTTCAATGTAATTTTTTATTTATTTCTTATGCCTCCTTTTCTTTAATTTTTATGTTTCTTCTTTAAGGATATCTATATATCAATAGATATATATATCTATGAGGAATATTTCTTAAGACAAGCCTCTCCACCAATGCAAATAATTCCAATCAGACCAAATAAAAGATGCCTAGAGTTAATGAAGTGCTCCCAGATGGCACTGGGAAAGCATGGTGAGGGGAAGAGAAAAAAATAGAGAGATCATGCAAAACTCAAAGACCACATGTACATTCTCGAGGGGACAGTGTAAGTAGACTGTGGGAGTGGTTCTGACCCTCCCTGGGAAGGGGGTCTCCTCTTGGTGGGCTTTCCCAGAGGTGGAGTTTGGACTAAGGCAACTCCCAGGGGAGAGAGCTTGAAATGGAGTTCCTACTCAGTATTCCAAAGATGGATGCCAGGGGCTTGGATGAGGCCCTGACTACAATATTCCAGACTCTTTGTATGAAGGGATGTTGGGGAGATGGGAGCATGCATTTGACCAAACATTCCAGGTGTTTTAATAAGGGGGTGCCAGAGAGCTGAGGTGAAGCCCCTCAACCAAACATCTTAGATTGTTTGGGTAGAGGGGCACCGGCTTCAGTCTGGCTACTTCCTACAGGCAAGGGGTGACATGGGAGAGAGGAGAGCTGGGAGTCATTGGGCTCATGGGAGGTGTGGCTGGAGCAGCGTTCACTTTACTGTCATCCTGGAGATTTGAGGCAGCTGTCTCTTGAGGGAGATGAGAAGGCAGGTGGCTAGGAGAAAAAAAATATTATTATTGGCCCTATGAATGGGGCTAGCCATGGGAAGTCATTAATTACCAGAAAGCATGGGACAGAGAAGTGCCCTGGTTGTACAGGTGAGGCTTGGGTTATAAGTGGGACACAACAGCAGATAAAACCAGATTTCACTTGGTAGGTATCCTTGATCCAGGAGAGTTGGTACCAATTGTGATGTCCCAGGAGCTGGTACAGGTGTTGACATCTTCTGAAGAGCGCTTTGTAAGTTGGTCTTGGCCTAGACAGCAAGAGTGACCTGTAAACCTGTAAAATATGGTTAAAGGTGGATGGGGCTATAATATATTCTCAGAGACTGTTAGTCTTTATCACACCAGGTTTTTTGATAATGCAGCAGAACTTTTTCCCAGGAACCTGTAGGTATGTGTAAAAGGACTGGAACAGATTTGTATCTTGGTGTCATAGCAAAAGGCTATTGCTTTAGGCTAAAAGGTATAAACTTTTTATACAGCTAAAGAAATTTAAAAACTCTAAACCTCTAAAGATACTCCTAAAACCTATTAGTCCTGGACTAGGAAACCTGTTAAAGAGGCACACCTGTCTGTATTTTAGCAGGAAGCTTAACAAATGAAGTAATGAGCTACCAGTACCTTAAGCTATCAAATGCCATTAAACAGATCTAAGGGGGATAAATAAGCAGAAATGAGACAGATTTTTAGCTATGCAGGCAATCCCAAGTCTCTCCTTAGCCCTTGGAGAACACCAGTCTAGAAGCAGTGCTTGCCGTTAGCTGCTGAGTACAAGAGACCCAAGGACTTTACTGGAGGGCAGGGGGTGCGGGGTGGGAATTCAGTCTACCTGTCTTGGCAGGATGAGAAGATCGATTCCCCAGGTGGCATCCAGGAAGGTGAAGAGGTAGAAGGCTGCTTTTTGCTGTGTGGGTGGCTTTGCCAAACCCAAAGGCAAGCCTCACGGTGGAAGGTCTTCTGTAACCACTTATCTTCTTGGAGGAGCTATAGGATGCTGTGGGAGCTGGTGTGTCTCTGTGTTAGAAGGTCTTTTGTTAAATGCCATACTCTCAGATCTGTAAAGGTACTTGAGAATTGGGTACCATTACCTGCTATGTTTAAACTGGGCAGATAAGCTAAATTTAGATGTGTATTTTATCAAATGAGTTACAGCTTACTAATGCTAGTAAATGTAAGAAGATTAAAAGGGATATTTTAATAAGTTAAAGAATACTAGTACACGTGGGTACTCTTATCCAAGATGGTGGTGGGGTCAAAATGGGGGTTACTCACTTGTTTGTATTTTTCCAGAGCTGTTGTAATCTGGAGTTTTAAGTTTTACAGATCTTAAAACATGCACACATATACACAGAAACATAAATCAAGCATACTATGAAAACACACCCACATACTCACACAGACATACCGTGGCCACATTATTCTAAAGACATACAAATAAAACAATTTTAGGAACCTGTGTCAGCTTTAAAAATCCTTGTATAGGCAGGTGGCAGAAGCCAGGGAAGCACAGGGGTGGTTCCCTTAAAGACCAGATTAGCAAATACTGTAAGGAGGAACAAAAACAAAAGGGCTGAAAAGCTAAACAGTTTTAGAGTGGAAGGAGAGGGGGTAAAGATCCATTTTAGAGAATCCCAGAGTGAGACAAACAGCAAACAGCTAGAAAAACAGCTGGGGGGAAGGGGAGTGGGGCTGGGAGCATGCATCTAAAAACCATGGACTTTTGGAGCCTTGTTTGTTTCACATTAGGTGTTAAAGTCCCAATTTAAATGGATTTTTGTAAAAGGCAGTCCAAGGACATTTGAAGATTTGGCTTTGAGATGCAAGAACCCATTTAGAAGCCCAGGCCAATTGGGCCTCAGACCTGTCACAATGCATCCATTGGGACAGAGCTCTTGAGTCAAAAAAAAAAAAATGAAGTTCATGAGAAATGAATGGCAAATGCCTCTAAACACCCAAGTCCCACCTCAGCAAAGCCTGGCTCACTTCTTAGATTGGGCTTTCGGCATGATGGCAACTTCCATGGAAAGCCTGAAAATGGACCAAAATAAAGGAGCACAAATGGGCTCCCCAGGGACCCTAGCTGCAGCAGGTACTCCAAAAGCGAACTTACATAGATGAAGCCGATCTTAGCCAGGCAGAGAGCTCGCATGAGACGAGAATTTTCCAACATGTGGCCCTGGGCCAGTGGAAAAAACAGAACCTTCATATATTAGGAATATTTCTTAAGGCGAGCCTCTCCACAGATGAAAATAATTCCATTCATGCCAAATCAGACCAAACAACAGATGCCCATGTTTAATTCAATGCTCCCTGGTGGCATCGGGAAAGCATGGCGAGAGGAAAGAAAAATGGGGAGACTACGCGAAACACAGAGATCACATGTACATTCTCTGGGGGCAGTTTAAGTAGCTGTGGGAGTGGTCCTGACCCTCCTTGGGGAGGGGTCACCACTTGGTGGCCTTTCTTGACCCTCCTTTGGAAAGGGCCACTGCTTTGCGCACATTCCTGGAGGTGGAGTTTGGACTAAGGCAACTCCCAGGGGAGGAGGCTTGAAATGAAGTTTCTGCCCAGTATTCCAAAGATAGGTGCCAGGGGCTGGGATGAGACCCCTGACTTATAATATTCCCAGACTCTTTGTATGAAGGAGTGTTAGGGAGCCGGGGTGATGCTTTGACCAAACAATATCTATATATCTATATATACTCAGTAGATTTCATATATGTTGACATGTCAACTAGAATTGTCATTATGCATATTTTGTACAGACAATCATAATGTTGATATTTTATCAGTGAAGCTGCTCTGTCATGTCCAGAAGACATTAGCAGCAGGCATGTTGGTCTCTTGCTCTTATAAATCTATCCATCCCCTTCCATAATTTTCTCTGAGCCTTAATCTTAAGAGTTGGGTATAAATGGTGCTAGGCACCCCATGGTCTCTGCCTTTCAACTATTTGTAGATCTCTGTAGTAGTTCTGAAAAGGACCCATTCACACATGGATTGAGGTCAACAAATACAAAATGAATCCTCATAAAATTTAAAAGCTTTCCTACAGCAAAGGAAACAATCAAGTAGAGGAATACCAAAGCATGAGAGAGAATCTTCATGATTCTACACATACCATATAGGACAATATCATATGTAATGAATTCAAAATAAAAGACTCTAAACCACAAACAACTCAGTTAAAAAAAATAGGCTATGGATCTGAACTGAGAATTGTTAGACGGAGAAATAAAAATGGCTCAGAAATATCTTTAAAAGTATTCAGCTTCTTTAGCAAATAGGGAAATGCAAGTGAAGAGTCACGTCTTAATCTCCATGCATATACTTTTATATGGTAATTTATGTGAGCCTGTCCCCATGAAGGATGGTGTTAAATACCACAGAAGTCTTTACTGAGTAAAGCTAAGCAGGAGTGGCCCAGGGGTATGCTCCATGACTACCTCAATGGCTTAGCTAGATTATGATCTTGATGAAAAAGAATGATTTTTACCCAATGGCCACAACTTCATTAAAAATAAAACCAATTCTCTATGGCCAACGTTGCCCCTTCCTTTAATTTCCATCTATTAGGTGCTGGTCTTCAACTCTTTATATACTGGGCACTGAGTTTTTAATACACTCCATAGGTGGAAAGAACCATGTATTTTATAGGTTCTCATGCTCTTTGCCAGAGGCAGAGAGTAGGTAACCTTTGTTCACTTAAACTTAGTATTTGTTCCAAATAAACACAGCCAATTCCCTTTACTATGAACTTGCTTGAATTTCCTAATGTCAACGTTCATTAGAGTTGCACTTACCATGGCTATCCTGAACATTTTAGTACTGGAGTCAATTCACCTGTTGCAGTTTAAATTTCTTTTGATAGGAGGAGGGGTTACTGTGATTACCTTGTATCTTTCTCATTTTCTTCCTATTCTCTGTTAAAGATGTCTTTTCGTTGTTTATCTTTTCCTTAATAAATCAGAACTATTTCATTTTAAGTGCTTCACGGTTCCATGGAACGAGCATTTATTTCCTTGTTCTGAGCACTTTCTCAGATAATCAGTCTTTGTTTGCATTGTGCTCAGCTTCAGGGATCCAAAGCAGAAATGCCAGTGGAAAGCAAAACAACAGGAATGAATCTATCAGAAATCAATTTCTCAATGTATAGAAAGCAAACCCAACCTCTTCTAAAATCAGATTGGGAAATCCTGGAGAGGATATGAGTGTTGTGTCTTAATGGGAACATCCCTGAAAAAGAGAGGACAATAACCATGGAACATCATTCCTTATGATGACGTCTCCACCACATGCACATATCTCCTAGAGTTCCTTAATAATTTTCAAAAATCTAAGCCTATTGTGTGGAGTACGACCTGGACCAGATGTTTCAGCTTTTCAGTGTGTGGAAATGTTTTATAATAGAGGGCAAGTTCAAAAAAAATCTATACAAAATTTACAAAGATCTCTGTATGAAAATAAGAATGATTAATGATTTGGAGCTCCAAGTGCTCAGAAAGCTTTGTTTACCTCCCTTCCATGAGTAAGTGCAGAGCCATCGCATCCAAGAGCATTCAGTCATGCGTACTTCATTAGGAGCCAATATTAGTGGGAGTTCTGTGAGTGCCGGGTGAGGATAAAGCTGACTAACTGTAGGAAAAGAAAGCAAATATCTAGGGTGGGAAGGAAAATTAAAGTTTAATTATCAGACGTTTTCTTAGAGTTAATTTCCCTTGCCTTTGTTTCAGTGTGCAAGTTCTCCATGAGAGGGAAGATTTATGGGTATCTTATTTTAATTAGCAGTCTGGAGGTAAATGTTCTGTGGAAAGTTAAGTGTGTATCCCCACTTTGCAGGCTTGGACGGAGAACACATTTTGAAACATGTCACAAAAGCTTATTAATGCCATATGTTACATTTTACTTGTTTTTCTTCAGAAAAACACTTCAATGAGGCCAGATGCAGGTTAAACTTTAACTACGTCAAAGTCAAACTTCATGACCCCTACAATTTCCATGAGCATCCTAAGGCCAGCAGGGAGCGGCAGGGAGTTGGGGAGCAGAGAGCTAGCAATGATATGCAGTCACATATATTTGTAGAAATTTTAAGTAAAATACATGTTCTATGTTCTCTCATTTTCTTCCATCACAACTGGCTTTCTTTCACATTTTCCTTTTTCATAAATGTATAATAACATAATGATGAGTTGATCTAGGGATTCTATTTCTTTTTACGTTTAGCAAGATATAGTTCTATGGCTTGGAGTCATTTACTTGCACTGTGATGTTATTTCCAGCGAACTCCTGCTAGCATATGAAGAGCATTTAGAAGCAATCCTATTGCCTGGAGTGAAGAATCACTATGCCGTGATGAGAAAATACAGGAACAGAGCTGGTAGCACAGTCTGGGGTTCTACCTCAGACCTCACTGTTAGAACTGTGTGAGCACTGGGTAGCAAATAAGTTTGAATTCTGTAGAGCCAGAAGCTCTGTCTGGAAATTCCTATCAAATATGCTTTGTACACAATCATAAGCAGAATTATTTTTCTTGGTTATGCCTGTACAAAACAAAATTTCTCTTGTCATAAATATGTGAGATAATATAGCTCATATCTTTATGAGCCTTCCACAGAATAGGTCTTATCATAACTCTGGGTATTTATAGGAAACAGACTTCAGCAAAAATACAAAGCAGAGGGTGAATGTGAAGGAGTTTGCATTTTGCATGTTTTATGAATAGATAACCAGTATCTATAAAACAAAACAAAACAATTACTTTGGTGTTCACAACAAAGAACATAATGCTTCCAGGATTTCAAGGAACATGTTTTAAAACAGTGAATCCCAAAAAGATGATTTATTAAAGACTATGTGGCCAAAGTTGTAAAAACTGAAAGTTTGAGTACTATACCACTGAACAGTTAATAAATAAAATAATTGCTTTATTTTCATGGATCTGTTGGTATTTGCTCTGATTTTTATTCTGTTGCTGTAATGAAATAACCTGATGGAAGCAAAATTAAGAAAAGAAGGGATTGTCTGGCTCACCATTCCAGGTTATGGGCAGTCATAACAGCAAAGTCAAGGTGGCAGGAAGTCAGAGCAGCTGATCACATCACAGCCACAGAGATGGGTAGTTTGGGGGCTTACATTATCAAATAGGAATTCTTCCCTATTGAATGAGCCATAAGTACAATGTGATCACTGTCCGTTGTTGACAGAGGTTTCTGTCTTGCCTGGTCCAGCAGCCATTCAATCCCAAAGAAACATACAGAGGCCTCCATTAATTATAAACTGGTAGGCCTATTAGCTCAGGCTTTCCTATTGACTAACTCTTACATGTTACAATAACCCATAATTCTTATGAGTGTTAACCATGTGGCTTAGTATCTTTTATCAGTAAAGCTTTCTTTACTGATCTGGGTGACCCTGCAGACTGAGCATTTCCTCTTCCCAGAATTCTCCTATTCTGGTCACCTCACCTATACTTGTTGCCTGGCTACTGGTCAATCAGAATTTTATTAAACCAATACAAGTGACAGATCTTTATATGGTACAAGACCATTGTCCCACAGTCAGTTACTCCAAGATATAAGTGGCACTGTTGCATATTGGAGAATCCCATGCCTAGTTGGTCATACTGTGGTTTTCAGGCTTTATAGCTAGGCAAGATGACTGATTGTTTTTCTTTCTTGGAAGCTTATGTAGCCCCTTTAGATATCATCAGAGATAATCCTCATGAAGGGGACTTTTAAGTCATTTCCAGCCAAGTTCTCCAAATCTTGCGACCAAAACGTGGTGTTTTCAGATATAGATTCTGACCTTCAAGTTTTGGGAAGAAACTAAAAGCATCAGCAATAACCTACACTGATTAGGGGTCTCTTAGACTCCCCTAATGAACAACTTGAAATGAAGTTTCTCGTACCTACAACTGGGGTCTTTGTTAGATACTCTATGGCTCTTTTAGGGATCATTATCACCCTGAGTAACATAGGGTCATTAAACCAAATATTCTATTAATTTATTCTTTTTTTTTTTTTTTTTTGGTTTTTCGAGACAGGGTTTCTCTGTGGTTTTGGAGCCTGTCCTGGAACTAGCTCTTGTAGACCAGGCTGGTCTCGAACTCACAGAGATCTGCCTGCCTCTGCCTCCCAAGTGCTCGGATTAAAGGCGTGCGCCACCACCGCCCGGCTTATGTTCTTAAAGACTGTCCTATCTAAATTCACTCTAGATCCCTCTAAAAATGGATTTGTCTTTGTAGAAATGTCTTCCAGAATGAAGGCCTCTGGAAATAGGGCAGATGGTACCTTATTGGAGGGTTGATTTGTTTTCATTTCTATAGAGTATGAACAAATAGGTTCTGCTCAAGGTATGGCTGAATCTTACACTTTAGACAACTTGGTCAATAGTGTTTAACTCATGCTTAGATTAGATAATAAAAATTTCACCATCAGCTCAATAAACAAAAATGATGAAATACCATACACAGAAGAGATAAAATTCATAGCAATCTGACATGAAAGGGAAAAAAGGAATGTCTTTACCTTAAAACTTTTCTTTTTCTGGGTGAGTTCTTTTTTTTTTAAGTTTTATTGATTTTTATTGAGCTCTGCATTTTTCTCTGCTCTCCTCCCTGCCTCTCCCCTCTCCTTTGACCCTCTCCCAAGGTCCCCATGCTCCCAATTTCCTCAGGAGATCTTGTCTTTTTCTACTTCCCATTAGATTAGATCTATGTATGTCTCTCTTAGGGTCCTCATTGTTGTCTAGGTTCTCTGGGATTGTGTTAAAACTTTTCTTGACAGAAGATTACAGCAATTATTAGACTTAAAGAGAAACACTAAAAGAAATCACTTTAAAGCAGAAGCATTTCTCAAAATTCTCTTTTATTAATACTAACTGGCTGGAGAGATGGCTCAGCGGTTAAGAGCATTGCCTGCTCTTCCAAAGGTCCTGAGTTCAATTCCCAGCAACCACATGGTGGCTCACAACCATCTATAATGAGATGTGGTGCCCTCTTCTGGCCTTCAAGCATACACACAGAAAGAATATTGCATACATAATAAATAAATTAATTAATTAATTAATATTTTAAAAAAAGAAAAAATACTAACCAAAGTGAAGAGGTGATGAGAAGAGTAAGAGGGAGCAAGAGCTCAGAAGTGAATCCTCTGCCTTGTATGTGTAATGTACTAAACTCTGTTCCCCATACCACTCCAAAAAATTAAAGAATTCGAGAAGTAAAAATATTTTCACAATCTACATATTGTGGTTGTCCTCTTTTGGTGCTAAGGACAAACTCTAAAAAAATGTGAGAAATAATAAACAAAATTTGTTACATTGAAGATGCAAAAATTTAATCACTTTTATGGGTACTGGAAATAGCCTCAAAGAAAAATACAGCAATTGATTTGAAGGCTGGAGAGATGACTCAGAGCTTAAGAACACTGCTGTTGTAGTGCCTTACTGGACATTGCAACAAGAGAGCTGACCGCTAGCCTCATTGAAGAGATTAACCCCACCACCACCACCATAGGGAAGGGAGAATTGGACCCTAATGACGTGGACATAGGGCAGCTGGCTCTGCCCCTCATTTGAACAGGGGAGAGGGGACGGCCAGTGGCCTCAACTAACAAGCTCAACTACCACCCAAACCTACAGCCAACCCTGGGGTTAGCCCACTCTTACATTTACTCCTTCTAGGAACTGCTGGAGCTCATGAAGGGACTGGTCCTATGATCAGGATCTCTACTACTTGGGGCATCTGTGGGATATCTCAGAAGAGTTTCAGTGAGGAGCCAGTGATGATAGTGTACCAGAAACCAGAGACTTTAAAGCAGGCCAGTGACTCATTTCAATAAACATTTGCAAGTAAAGCTGATTGAACAAAAGGCTGTACTGTGTGACACACCACAGTTCCCAATGCCACCAAGATGAATGAAGAAGTGTTGGAGTCAGGAAAGAAGGAATAAGCAAAGAGTTTTGTTTTCTGTTTGCTTTTCGTTTCATTTTTTTCTGTTTTTTGTTTTGTTTTGTTTTTGTGTGTTTGCTTGTTTTGCTTTGAATTGTTTTTTTTTTATTTTCTCTTGGGGGGAATTTTAGGGTTGAGAGGAAGATATGGTGGGACTGGGGGACTGAGCAAAATTGGAGTATATGATGAGAAATTCCCAAAGATTCAATAAAGAAATTATATTTTCAGAAAATATTGCTGTTCTTGCAGAGGACCGAAGTTCAATTTCAAGTACAAACATGGTAGCTCAAAAACATCTTGCTTTGTTTGGGTTCCTATTACTGTAAGGAGACACGATAACCACATTGATTCTTATAAAGGAAAACATTTAATTGGGTCTGATTTACAGTTTCAGAGGTTTAGTCCATTATCACCATGCCGGGACATGGCAGTATGAAGGCATACATGGTGCAGGAGAAGGAACCGAGAATTCTCTATCTTGATCCACAGTCAGTAGAAGGACACAGCAGACAGGTCATGACTCGAGCATATATGTCAGCTCAAAGCCCACCCGCACAGCATCATACTTTCTCCAACAAAGCCATAGTCCCAATAGTGCCACTCCCTATGGTTCAAGCATTAAAACACACGAGTATATGGGGCCATCCATATGCAAAGATGAGTCTACGAGGGTCATACCTATTCAAACCACTACACACCTGTAACTCCAGGTCTAGGTGATCTGACACACTCTATAAACTGTTGAAGGCACTGCATGCCTGGGTTGCACTTACATAGAAACAGCCAGAAAAACAGACAAGCATTCACTCATATGTTCTAAAAATGAATCTGTAAAAACAAGCAAACAAAACTGAGTATGGTGGCCATACATGTAATTCCAGACCTCAGGGAGGTAGAGTTTGAGGCCATTCTATCTCCAGAAGTCTTAAAATAAAAAATCCGAAATAAATGGTCATGGATGAGAAAAATCAATTTCACAAAAATACCAATTATTTCTAAATTAATCAGTATATTTTTTTACTAGACTGTGGCAAGTTAGTGGAAGATGTATATGGAAAGAGATAATAACTGTGAGTGGTTGAGTCAATTTCAAAGAACAGAAAAGAAAATATTTTCTCTCCAAGGTGACAAAACTTACAAGTTTAAATCAATTTCAGTAATATTAAGTGAGAGATGGACAAATACACATCTGAAATGAAATATTGTGGGATTCTGATCTTCAAAAACATAATGATGATTTTATGATTGACCAAAAGCTACACTTTACAGTTCAACAATAGCATTGAGTATGCAATGGGTAGTAATATAGGGTTAGGGTGTAGAAAAATAAAAAAGTCTTTATAAAGTTAATGACCACTTGTACAGACTCAATTAAGGTAATTTTTGGCTCCGAGAAACAATATGGCAATATTTTAAGTCATTTTAGGTTATAAAAATAGGAATAGCAAGATATTACTGGTACTCAAAAGTTAGAGATCAGAGATGCAGTAAAGCATTCTATAAAACAAAGGACAGCTTGCCCATAGCCCATACCCCTCAAAAAGCACAGGGTCATCCCCAAGAAGCCCAACTCAGAATTCCCAAGGCACAATACTTTGTCCTCACCTGTTAAGATTTGTTTAAATGCCTCATCTGAACCCTCTCAAAGCAGCTGTCTCTAATTCTCTTCTTACACTTCTGATCTCTCTTCCTCTCCTCTTTCCTCTACTACCTTCTAACATTAAGCAGAAGGTATATATTGTCTGTATTTCTTATTATCAGTTTTCTAGGATTCTTTGGTTCATTGCTGTATCTACAACACCCAGCATGGGGCTTAGCACACACCATGTAATCAATAAATATTTACTGAATAAATGAATAAACAATCCCGAGGGCTAGTTGCTGTACAAAATCACAGAATCACCGAAATAGTAGCAGTAGAGAAGGTCTTTTACCGTAACTTTGGTCTGCACACTTTTATCTTTTTACATTTTCAGATATAAGTGGTGATTCATATCTGTTCAAATTTTTCTTCTTCCCATTAGGAAAAGATTGGTACTAAATCATTATCTAAGATCATAATAAACAGAAGAACTGCACAGGAAGCATAGATATATGCATGGTATGCATTTATAAGCATGAATATACTTGTTTCTTTATATATTATATATATATTCATAAGTATATATCATGATATGAAATTTAAATCCATTGCTCTGGGATCTATTAGTGGTTTATGCTTCAGACTCAATGGCTCAAATTATTTACTCTTTGCCTTTTTGTATTTTAGCTTTTTTTGATGATTAGCCAAAGTTTACAAGTACTTATCTGGCAGATTTTCAAACACAGGCCCAGAAACCATGGATACCTAATTGCACAAACATTTCGAGAGTCATGTCTTGAGCAATAAAGGAAGGCAAGTGGTCTTTTCTCTCTCTTTTACTCTCTCCCTCTCTTCATTCTCCCTCTCCTCCCTCTCCCTTTCCTCCTTCTTCTTCTCTCTCCTTCTCTTTCACTCCCTGTTCCCACTCCCTCTCACTTGACCTAAGTAAATTACATTGAAATAAATTGCAGAGTTGAGATAAGATTTTATTTGCACCAAAAATTGTTACTTTTGTTTAAAAACAGTCTTCTCCATTGATCTACAGGAGCCTGGTTTTAAAGGGGAAAATATTTAAAGTATATGGTAGATACTGTGATATACAGCTCAACCTTGCTTTTCCATAAGTAGGAAATTTCTCCTGCAGCTGTTCAAGATGCTCCTGCAAGACCATCCCCAGTTGCCATGCATTTGGGGGAATTTCCTTTGCTAAATTTAGATATCTGAGCTAAACCCAGTCCATATCCAGGGGAAGCCAATATCAAGTGATTGATCTGTGTAGATAGAAAAAGTCCTGGTCTTCTTGTTTTCACTCCAATACACTACCTGTGAGTCTTTTGAGCCCACTGAGAAAGCAGTGGTTTTGATGCGGTGCAGTCTGGAGAGCAGGGCTTCATCATCCTCAGATTCTCTAATCTGCATCTCAGAGCCCACTGCTAAAAAACCCAGCCTTCAGCACCAAGTGAACCTACATCCTGTGGTTTACATGAGGGGTGGCATTTCCCCGTGGGTAAAATAACTAAAAAGACCGGCAAGCAGATAAAAGAGGTGGGGGGGTACCACTTGCTGAAATCAAACTGTTTGGAATTCTCAGCAGATGGAAACTGATGGTCTGTGAGGAGTGTTAGTGACTTAGCACAGAGGAAGTTAGCAAGCCACACCGGCGTGAAGCTAAGTGGAAAGGCATGTTCGATATTAGCTTCTGCTGTCACATGCCTAACCAAATCCTGTTTGCAGTCCTCATGGATGACAACAGCAGGGAGAAAACAACAGGAAGCACGTATAAAAGTCTGATAGACTGAATCACTGAAAAGACTAAGTCAAGGAGTCTTGTAATGACTAAGACCTGTATTGCCAAAATCGGTGGAAATATTGAAAGAGCAGCACCCATGCTCCAATTTGTAAGTTGCATATATATATATATATATATATATATATATATATATATATCTTATTTATCTTAAACAAACTCTAGAAAAGCTAACTTAAAATATATTCAACCCATTCCTAGTACCAATTTCTGTCTTAGTTGCAGTTTTTACTGTTGTCATAGAACGCCATGACCAGAAGCAACATGGGTAGGAAAGAGTTTATTTAAAGGCTTATTGATTACAGTCTATCATTAGGGAAAGTCAAAGTAGGAATGTGGAGGCAGGGACTGAAGAGAGACCACTGGGAAGACGACTTACTGTCTTACTCCTCACAGCTTGCTCAATCTGCCTTCTTACCAAAGACCATTTCCCCAGAGGTGGCATGTCCATAAGGGGCTGGGGCCTCTTACATCCCTCATAAATCAAGAAAATGCCCCACAAGCTTACTTACAGGCAATCTGATGGAGGCACTTTTCTCAATTTGGTTTTCTCTTCTTAGACAACTCTAGTTTGTATCAAATTGACAAAAAAAAACAAAATAGGATGTTTAAAAAGTATGTTTAAAGAGCAGTCAGGGTTCCCTGCCCTGTGGTAAGTCCTAGGTCCTCCCCCCTCCGTCCATATCTAGGAAGGTGAACATCCAAACTGGCTAGGCTCCCACAAAGCCAGCACATTAAGTAGGATCAAAACCCCTTGCCATTGTCCTTGGCGTCAGAAGGGTGGGAGGAGGGTGAGGGAAATGGGAGGCTGGGAGGAGGTGGAAACTTGTTTTTTCTTTCTCATTTTCTCAATAAAAAAAAGATTTTAAAAAAAAGTATGTTTAAGTTGGAGTGCCAAAGTCCAGCTACTTTGGGCCTTAAAATGCAAACACGAGACTTAGGTTAGGAATATAGTAGATTTTCTGCAATTCAGCAACTTAATTACTGGCCCTAACTTTCTCTGTTGTCTAAAATATAGTTCAATATTACTGGTAGATGAATATTGCTTTGAATTTTAAAATATAATCAGAATGCTTAGCCTTACTCCAAACATGAGTAACTACTAGAGATTAAATGAAAATGGTTCTCCCTTCAATAACTCTTTATTATAATGGGCTATTTAATAAAATATAGTATGAATTATTTAACTGCCTGTTATAAGAAATGTAAAATATCTGTGAGTAACAAAATCAAGAAATACAATTAAAAATGTAAAATACAATGTTCACCTCACCCAGAAAGTAATGGAGAAATAAGGCACAATATCTAAGAATTTAATTAGTCTGGAGTGGTTTTAAATCTCAAATTCACAAAAAAAGGAGGAAACTAAGCCTGTAAAAGCAAGATCTAGGATTCTGTAAGATGAGAATAGAGAAAGTATTTGTTTTTACATTGAGCATTAAAGAGGTTGAGGAAGAACTATAGATACTTCATGCATGCACAGTTCCATATCTATATGTGGTGTGTCTGTGTGTGACATATGTATGGAGAGAGACTAAAGAAATTGAAAGAACAGGGTTAAAATTTGTAGAAATGACTACAACAGTGGAAAATTCTGAGAGTCGAACAATTTAAAGGATGCATTTAGTTGTAAATCACTCTACATCCCTAACCTTCAGCACAGTGTCTTGCAGTGTGAGCTGTGGGGAGGTGGGTTTCATGCGTGTGCATTGTAAAGAACTAAGTGCTGTGTGAAGTCCTGTGTGAGAGATTCAAGAGTGGGATGATAAACCTGAGCAATGACTCAGATCAAAAGTAAATTCGTGTTAAATATGCATTATATTGCAACATAAATACACACTAAAAAATAACACACTAAAATATATAATTACCCAGAAACCCTTTGGGAATCCCCTGGCTTCAGAGAGGGAGCCCTTGCATTTATGCAAGTCATCAGCTGGGGATAGACGGAGTGAAACACCAGTCAACATTTAGGGCTCCTTTTTGAGCATTGGCTGATACATTTTAAATTTAAAATTCATCAAATACCAGTTCCCAATAAATATAACTCTGGTATTTCCAAGGACGTATTTGAACTTCAGCACATGTTTTACCGTCAGGTCAGAAATATGGGTTTTGCTGATTCAAACGTCTACTCCAGTCGGCAAGGACAACCTCTCCCTGTGCTTAGCCTCTTCACGGAAGCTACAGATCTTCATTAACTTCAGCTTTACAGCCACCTTGGAGCCTCTCATCCTAGCGCTGCTCCCATCGGCCAGAGGCCATTTTCATTCCTGTTCTTTACAAATGCGTCAGTCCCTATAAGCGCAGACATTTACAACAAGGCACATCTATTGCTGCCAAAGCAGGGAGATTCTGTCGCCATTGTCTTATACACAAGAAGCAAATCCCTGGAGAGGACCTCTGCATCCTGACTCCTCCAAGCCTAGTGCTCTGCTTGTAGGATCTATTCCTTGATTAATATTTAACCACTCTCTGCAATTCTTTCTTAAGGTTTAGAGATTTTTATCATCCTGTCTTTTTTGGAAAGCAAAGAGATCTTTATTTTCTCTCTCTTAAAAAAAAAAAAAGATTTCCTTGAAAACAGCAGCCCCATTTTCTGTTTCAGAATGTGTTCACAGCTGTTGCTTCACAAGGTCAGACTTCTAAAACTCAGCAAAGTACGATAATTTATCTTCTGCCTCTTGGAAATATCTAGGCAAGGAAATACTAAAATATAATGATAGAAAAACATAAAAATCATTTGCTTTCCATACGTTTTTGTTTTTTTTTTATTTGTGAGTTTGTATTTTTTTTTAAAGGCTACGCCTAGCTACTGTAGAATAGGCCTTGTTTGGAATGTCTACATTTTGGTCCTTTCATATTGAAGTAGCTACACTATTGCACTTCCATCCCTGGGTTCTAAAATATATGCTTAGTTTAGAACTTAAATTAACAGCTATACATTGAGATGGCAAAGAGAATCATATGCAACCTATTAAGTCTACATTACGTCTTTGTTCAAATGAGTTCTTTTTAGAATAAAGGGAGTATTAATGGTTACTTCAACTCAGGATAACATATGATTACTGTAACTTTCTAACAATTGGTATATAACCTTTAGAAGGCTGATGAATGTATTCTATAGATTGCTAACTTAGTTAGAAGGCATGGTACCACATTATGCACAGTTCTATGCTGTCTTTTGTTACATATAAAAGACATGTGTATCCCTAAGTCAGTACAAAGCAGGATGATTTAGATTCATATTTGCTATGCAAATATTCTTTTAATAGCCCTTGAAATTACTTTATTGTAGTGTCCCTCAGATTAATAAATCAGTAAAGTTTAGAGTACTTATTAAGGTATTAATACCCTGACTAGGAATGCTTAGGACCAAAATTGATTTTATTTCAGACTTTTTAGATTTCATGTGTATTTGTTTATTTATAATGATGTATCTTGAAGATAGAAGCCCAAACACAAAATTAATTATGTTTCATATATACTTTGTGAATATATACTTTGTGCATATAGTCTAGGGATAATTTCATGCACTATTTTAGTGTGCCTAAAAGTTTTACATCAACACACGTACTTATAACACCATGTGAACATTCAAAAGGTTTTCTACTTTGAGCATTTTGAATTTCAGATTTTTAGATTAAGAGTATTTAGCCCGTAACCTTTTACTTTTAAAAGTAATACCCTATTAAATATTTTAACATCTACAACTTTTTCCTTCTTCTTACTGAAAATCTCTATAGGACGAATCTGAAGATTAAAGTCAAGTAACTGTACACTTGGTGGCACATTTCCACATTGTTTCCATGCATATGTCAAACATATATGCCCAAATGAAATACGTGAAATGCCAATCTCCATGTAATTCTGAGAGCAAATTATTTAATAAAAAAATACCTACTGTGTTAATTCGTTGTCTTTGGGTGGGGTTCATTAGTATTCACCCCTGGAACTGAGAGTAGAAAACTCAATTGACCTACAGCTTCTTTTAGAAAGACTAGCACAAGCCAGGCGGTGGTGGCGCACGCCTTTAATCCCAGCACTCGCGAGGCAGAGGGAGGCGGATCTCTGTTAGTTCAAGGCCAGTCTGGTCTGCAAGAGCTAGTTCCAGGACAGGAACCAAAAGCTATGGAGAAACCCTGTCTCTAAAAATCAAAAAAAAAAAAAAAGAAAAGAAAAGAAAAGAAAAAGAAAGACTAGCATAGATAGAGAAGCTGCAAACTGCCATACAAAACTACTGCCTTTTCGAAGGGTTTAAGTAGTTAAATAATAAACTTATAGGCTTAATTACTTACTTTGATGCCACTCTCCTTTTTCTTTACACATTTATTAATACTTTTTTCTAGTGTTTATGTTTTTATTTTTTGGTTTAAACTTAACAATTAACTTTATTTTATACAAATAATGAGCCATGTAACCATTACTCATTACCCTGTGAATCTCATACCTCATTGTTTAGTATGTTTAAATCCATAAGCTTTGCTCCAGGCTGTCTCTGAACATTTTGTTCTCCAGTTATCAGCTAATCTAGAATCTAGTCTGGTTAAGCTTTCAAGACATATGAGTGCCATAGTCATAATACATACTTTTTTACATTTTCAATAGTAAGGGCCCCTACATTCTTATATTTTGCTGTGTTATATTTTTGACTGTTTTTCTGGCTCAATAATATACGCTATTTTGCACATTGCATAGGAAGTAATATAAAAAGAATGATTTTGAAATTGAATTAATTACTATTATAACATTTGTTGATAAATTCTAAAATACTTGCTATATTTGGAATATCCATTCACATACAAACACATATAGTTAACTTCCAAATGTTCTTACTACAAGAAGAATCTGTAGATACCTACAGAATTAATTATAATAGAAGAATCAAATATATTTTATTGATTAGAAGCTAGAGTAGAGGTAGAAGACCTGCTTGTTTTATATGAGACCATAGAGTCAGTCTGCTGCCGAAAAAATAAATACTGAAACTGTGTCCTCTTAGAAGGTGAGAGGCTACATCCTAAAAGTCTCACCAGCACGACTGCCTAAACATGAGCTCAGCAAGTGCAACATCAGTAGGCATGAGAAAGTTGATGAGGAAAGACCATGAGGTCTTTCATGATCTACACAAAAGAATACAGGGAGTGTGAGAACGTCTTCCTCAGGGAAAGACACACTAACTAGTTATCCAATACAAATGGTCAACCCTGAAAGCACACATCTAAATAATATTATATAGAATGAGAAGATTGTATTTGGGAAAAATGTAAGTATATCCATACACATATATACATGCAAAAGCAACAAATAAACAACATAGGCCATGAATTTGAAAGAGAATGAGGAGAGGTATATAGGAAGTTTTCGAGGGAAAAATGTGAAGGGGGAGTGGTGTAATTATATATATATATATATATATATATATATATATATATATAATTATATTATAACCCCACTAGTAAAAGAAAAATACATAAAAATAAAAATTGTAAAGGTTGTATAAAATACAATATTACACAATATTTGGGGAAAACAGGAATTTGAGCGCCTCTGCTTTCTTACTTAGGGTTTATTATTAGTAGTACAAGAAGTTCAATAAGATAGCTATTCCTCCACAACCTTCTAGCTTTGTTCTAAGTGCTGGCTTAGATGAAATTTTGCCTAAATGCCTATTAAAAGAATAATGGGAAGACAGAAGGATCATTTTAAAAGGTGCAGGTGGAGATTCAGAGTCATCTGTTTTAAAATTTATGAACAGCAGCAGTAATTTAACTTATGATGGGAACAATTTTATTCCCATTTCCACGAATGCTAATGTTCACATTTTAGTTATTACAATTAATCTAGCTCAATTATATTATGTGAGCTTGGGTTCAGCTGTACTGATTGATAATACCAACAAGCATTAAGTATGATTTTGTGATCTGTGACACTATACAACTATTTAACACTTAATTGGGGAGAGTTGATAGGGTGTCCTTTTGACCCCAAATGCAAAATCTGTTAGAAACCCATGGTAAATTATAACCTAAAGATCATGGCATTCATTTATTAGACAAATACATGTTGAGTCTGTCCATAAATCTATGCTTGGGGAAGGGACACTGATATATAATGACGATTTCAACACAGACCAAGAAATGTTAGGCTTTTGCTGATCTTTTCTTGTTTAAATTTCATAGAAACTATGTTAAATACATATTATCATAATATAAAAATACTGAAGTACACTTACCAACATTAAGATTTAGAAGTCAAAAAAAGGTAAGGCACTGTAGCTGGATACTAGCTCTTGTCTTTTCAACCACAATATTGAATTCTTCCCATCACAATGTTTCCAGTTACTGATGGGTTCTAAGAAGCATAAAAGATGTTTGCTCCCACTGTCAGAGGCTTAACAAATAAATGAAGTACAAAACATTTCATGGTGGTTCATCCTAAAACATGAGGAAGCCTATACAAAGCACATTTCATAAAAGTGAAAAAGAGCAAAATTCATATAATAAATGTAATTTAGATAACTTCAGGTCCAGTACAATGGAGTCAACTGACCATGGATTAAAACTCATGAAACTGGGAGGAGCCAAGAACAAATATTTCCTTAAGCTTTTTCTGGTACTTATCCCAGTGATGGAAAAGCTCAATAATACACTGTCCGTCAATCCCTCACTTAAATCTGCATCATATCCTGTTCATTCTGCATGTGCAAAGCTTGTACCAGGAAATCACATCTTTCTGCATGTCCACTCCCTAATTTAGTATCTTTTCCACCAATGCACGCGCACGCACACACACACACACACACACACACACACACACACCTCATTTATTTTTCCTGAACTTTAACACTTAAAGAAATAAAACTCGTTGATTAATTTCCAGGCTCTCACATTCTAGTGGTCTTAGAACAAAATCAAATCTCAAAATGCCATGTTTTGTAGCAAATCAGAGAAATTAAATGTCACTTTATCACCTACAAAGAACAGGAGAATGCATGATCACCAACGTTTTCTGGGATGGGATGTTAATCGGCAGGAGAAAGCCAGCATGATGTAACTAAG